>NC_046154.1:176390436-176747862 GCF_011064425.1 Rattus rattus | reverse complement strand
CTGGAATGAAGGTCAGGAAGGATAATAAAAGTTGCCTACCTCAGTCCCAACCTAGTCTGGCTTCTGTAGGTCACTAGTAGAGAGTGGTT
Source organism: Rattus rattus (assembly GCF_011064425.1). NCBI lineage: Eukaryota > Metazoa > Chordata > Mammalia > Rodentia > Muridae > Rattus > Rattus rattus. The sequence continues at coordinate 176,747,773 of NC_046154.1, read as the reverse complement.
TTGCAGATCAGCAGGAGAATCAGAGGAATGGAGATGAGATAAAAAGGTAAAAGGAATGTCTAGAAAGAACTCAGGGAGGGGGGGGGGGGTCAGCACCAAGGGCTGGAGTCCTTAGAGTTACACATTTAATAATGATACGAAATAAAATGAAACGAAACCAGAAGCACCGTGGTTTCCTTGAACTGAAGATTTTTTTAGCATTATAATTTAACAGTGCCTGAAAACAAATGAAGCATTGAAGGATGATCAATAAATATCTCTGAATGTAAGTTCAACATTCATCTTACAGGCTATTTTGTAATAGTAATTTCACTCACTCATTCGTACATATATTCCTAGTCAAACTAGAAAGAGAGTGAAAGTTTTAGCTTTCCAATCCATATGTGCATTTTGTATAAATCCCTAAACATGTACAGTTATTATGGCAGCTTGAAGAAATGCAAATATACTTTCTCAATCAAATATGAGAACATCTTAGTAGAAAGTTGTAAGTCTAAAGTTCCCATGGCATTTTCATAAAGTATGTCAAGTATTGTGGTGCACACTGGCCAGAGTTTCCCAACTGTGAATGCATGTGTTTATTTTAAAGACTATATCTGGGCTGCTCAAGATTCCTATCTCACTTTCAAAATTTACTGTTTTAAGTAGATATGGAATACCATGGCTAAAGAAAGGATTCCAGATATTTCATCCATGCTGAACATAAGCAAGACCTGCAGAAAGAGAGCTCTGCTGTAGCTTCTCTTAAACTTACTCATTCTCCACATCACCAGAAATCCCACTAGGCCTTTTCCAAAGACCAAATAACTCGCCAGTATAATCAGTCCACTCACTGCTGACAGGGCACATTTCTCCCTTCTGGAGCTGCTGAGAGAGATGGGATACTTCACCACAACTGCAGGGGTGGTTCTGGGTCCAGATCCAAGACACGGAATCAGATTTGGCATCTGACTTTCTGACTTGAATTTGCTTCAACTGTTCTCTCTCTCTCTCTCTCCTTCTCTCTCTCCCTCCTTCCTCCTCTCTCCCCTCTCCCTCTGCCTATCTCTCTCCTTGTCTGTCTCTCTTGCTTGCTATCTCTGTGTATGTGTCTATGTGTCTGTCTCTTTCTCTCCCTTTCTGGTCCGTCTTCCCCTTCACACTTCTCTTCACATCTGCATCCTTCCCTTCTCTTTCCTGTGACCACACTTTAGACTTACTTAGCAAAACAGATGTAAGGATGTTGAAAGTACACGTTTTCATCAGGAAGTAATGGAGAACGTACCATAGGCCCTGGTGCTGTGTTGCTTTGTGCTCGCTCTATTCCCCGGTATTCTAATCGCCTCCCCTCTCCATTACAAGGCAACCTGTTAAGCCAGCTTTCACATCTCTAGGATTCCAAAATGACATGACAGAGGAGAAGAGAAATGATTCACACAGTTCAGAGTACTAATCCAAATATGTTACGTTGTTGTCAGAGTAAGTATATTGACTAAAAATGGTAAGACATTGACTCTTTGGTCATTCTTTTATTTTAACATTCATTCATTTACTTATTCAGCACCAATGAATGCTTATTTAGAATTACCCTACTTTTGCCAAGAGAACTACCAAAACAGAGAAGACCTCTGCTCTAAAAAGATGATGTATTGGGAAGGAAGATAAATAGCCAGTAAACAATGTACCTTGGGTAAATAATGTGATGCTATAAAAATAAAACATAATGGGGTGATGGGTTGGCGCTATCACATGTTATGGGACTAAAACTACTTGGTAGGACACTGAAGTGGAGAAATCAGAAAATGGAAGCACAAAAATCACTCCTGTGAGGAGTTGAATATGCTTGACCCAGTGAGTGACGCCATTAGGAGGTGTAGCCTTGCTGGAGTGGGTGTCGCTTTGTTGGAGGGAGCGTGTCACCTTGGGCATGGGATTTAAGACCCTGTCCTAGCTTCCTGGAGGCCAGTCTTCTCCTAGCAGCCTTCGGGTGAAGATGTAGAACTCTTAGCTCCTCCTGAGCCATGCCTGCTGGGACTCTGCCATGGTCTCACCTTGATGATAGTGGACTGAACCTCTGAACCTGTAAGCCAGCCCCAATTAAATGTTGTCCTTTGTAAGAGTTGTCTCAGTCATGGTGTCTCTTCACAGCAGTAAAACCTAATTAACTAAGACAACTCAATATTTCCTATCCCAGTTGAGAAATCACAATTATAGAAAAATGGGGTTAGTTGTGATAAGGAAAAACAACCCAATAAAGATGTGTTCTACTTACGAATGGGCTGTTCTAGCTTCCCAGGTTACAAGTAAATAAATAAATGATGCTACATTCCATAGATAAGCAAAGATTTTCTATTTCCATAATTCTATGAAAATATAAAAGTACCCTTGTGTATATCTTACCAACTCATCATCCCTGGAGACATGTATCCTAAACAGGTTATATTTAGGAATATATATATATATATATATATATATATATATATATATATGCTATACATGTGCAACAACAAACAATTAATGAAAAAAAGTGGTCATAAATTTTAAAAAGACTAAATATGGATTTATGGAAAAGTTTGGAAAGAAGAAAGGGAAATGGACAAAAGATGTGATTATATTGATTATGTCATGATCTCAAAATAAATGAAAAGGTAAAAGAAAATGAACTGGGATTTGAAAAAGTACTATTATGTTTTCCTAGGCAAACAAAGCTAAGAATATTGATCATGATTAGCTGCCAGTAGGGTTGAATGCCAGGTACACTCCAACATTTAAAGATCAATAAGAACAGAAGCATCCATTCCTTCTGTTTCAATAAAATTGTTATCAATATACATCTTTTCAAATGAATAAAACAATGTATTCTCCTCACATTTTACACTTCTTTTGCCTAACAAGTCTTTATGGGCCAGCTGCTCACGAATAGATACTAGGAGAAAACACAGAGGCACAGAGATATGGTCAGTGTCAGAGTACTTTTTATTTGCCTGATGTAACTTATCATCTCAGAGGCTGAGTGCTGAATAAGCTCACCCCCTTTCTAGTTCTGAACTCTGTGGCTCCAAGTCCTCTCTACGCTGAATAATTCCATCTGGCTTCTCTTGGGTTCTCACTGAATTGACCTGCTTGACTTCAAACTAACTCTGACAATTTGTCCTAATCTTCTGGATCCTTTCCCAGGATTCATCGGGATTCATCTACCTCTGCTGACCTCCACTTAACTGCATGAACTCACTAATGAACTCAATTCCACTGCACTGACTCCCAAATGATGGCCAAACTGATCCAACCCCCAACTCCCAACTGAACTCTCAACTCATACACCTCAACTGAATTGACTTAACTCTCACTGTGCGTCTCTTAAATAGCTTTTCTTTTGAGAGTTGGGTGAATCTCTCTCTGACTCAGTATGTCAAATCTTTCCGATTCATTACTTTGCCCCTCAATTAGACGTTACTGTTCAGTATTCAATGTGTGTACTAAGGGAATGCCTGTATTCCTACTGGATTACACAGGCATCCAAGGTCTTTGGATGTGATCAGAGAAGCCATATTGCTGGATTAAAACTCCTCTATAGGTTAGTTTTATGCACTATTAAAATTATTATAATTTTTCCCATTTTATTCCAAAATTTAATTGTTGGTACAAATCTAAAGTGAGTACAATGCCCTATACTAAAAATAAGTCTTGTCTCATTTGCTGTATTACACTCTTATGTATGTGTATTTTATATTGCTGTTGATCTTTAAATTCAACGACTCATGCTATATTTTATCCAGTTTTAGATGCTTTATTAATACACTCCCAGGTTTTGATTCAAAATTGTCAATTTAGAGAGTGTTTCCCTTAGACTTTTTTTTTTTTAATAAAGAATGACTTTATTCTTTCTGGGGTACAATTTCCATGTTTTACTAATTATTTTAATGTTTTACATTTTTAATTAAATATTATCACAGTGTTCCCACATCTCCTTTTCTTCTTTCCAACCCTTCCATTTCTCCCCCTATTCGAAATGGATAGCTTCCTTTTTTGGGGTGTGTGTGTGTGTGTGTGTGTGTGTGTGTGTGTGTGTGTGTGTGTGTGTCTGTGTGTCTGTGTGTCTGTGTGTCTGTGCGTATGTCTGTATATGTGTTTGGGTATCTATGTGGGTATGTGTGTGTACATTCATAAGAACAAGCAAATAAATACAACCTAAAGACTATAGGAGCTTAAATACTTACTTTTTAACAACAGCAATTAGCTATAAGCTAGTATCCTAATTTGCTTTTCTGCCGCCCTGATAAAACACTGGAAAACAGCCCCTTAGGAGAAAGGAATTGCTTGGCTTAGAAACTCATTTCATTGTCCCTCAATAAGAGAAATCAGGTGGTGAACTCAAGCAGGTAGCTAGAGGGAAGAACTGAAGGTTACATGTCTTGGTTTTTTTGTTGGTGGTGGTGTTTGTTTCTTTCAGCTTGTTAGACACCAACTCCTCTAGAAAGGGAAAACAAGACAATATGAAGCTTGACAATTTGTAATATTAGAATCATTTCTTGAAGGCATATCTGATAAGATGAGAGTTTTGATTTGATTACCTTTTTATTTTTCTTCCCAACACATGCAAATATAAATATATATCAGAAATTTAGTAACTTAAAGACTCAAAAGACAAAACTGCGTGTCTTTCAGACAACATAAAACCAAGCCCTACGCAGATGTGCTGTGACGAATTGCATCTCTGTATAACACCTGACATTGCTGAGTAAGAAATGGCTTCCTGTCAATCGCTGTGCAACCTTTTCAATTTTTCTTTCAATTTTGAATTCATAATATAATTACATCATCCTGCTCTCCCCTTCCTTCCCTCTAAACCCTCCCAAATATCCCTCCTAGCTCTTTTTTGAACTTGTATTCTCCTTTGTCATACTTTCTGTTGCATACATACATGTCTATACATATATATTTCTAAATAGGGCCTATTTAGTCTGTATGATGCTACATATATGTATTTTCTCAGAGAATACCAGCTGTTCTTGTATATCGAAGGACTGTGTTCCTCTCTGTGGACGATTATTTCTCCCACTCTAACCACTTCTTAGTGGCCTATAGTTATTTGGGTAGCATTTAGGCCTCTTGGGCTTCCTTCATGCACTTTGACATGTATTGCAGTCAAACTTGTTCAGTTCATGTTTAGCGTGTCATACTGGCAAGACTTTATGGGTGCATCTTGGGACATTGCTGTGAGACACATCTTTAAAGCAAACTCCTGGATCTTCTCAATCTTACAATCCTCTGATATAAAAATTATTGCTAATAAAAACAGTAAGCTGAGACAAAATTAGACAATTGAAAAGATTTTGCTCTCCTAGAAATTAACTTTATTTTTTTTATTAGTCTAGCTAACCAGTATAGTTATGGTAGAATAATTCAGTTGTTGTCAGGGACTCTTAAATTATGTTCCATATCTCCCTCTGGCTCCACAGCGTGCTTCTCAATAGCCTCTCTCAATTGTCTTTAGAAACATAAGCCTGGTTTGGGACAAACTTCCTAGTACCTGATGGGCTGTTTTTCAACAGCATAGTTTATGATGTACTTAAAAACTTGCATCTTTTGGTAAAAATGCACCAAAATTTACGTTTCTTTCTTTAATTCCTTTTGTAGTCTTACCTTCAACAAGAAGATGCTACAGCTAATAGACATCATGACCAAGGTTAACATTTATAAATGAAACATTTAATTGGGCTAGCTTACCGGTTCAGAGGTACAGTCCATTATCATCAAGGTAGGAGCTTGGCAGCCACTAGGCAGACATAGCGCTGGAGAAGTTGAGAGTTTCTACACCTTGTTCCAAAGACAAACAGAAGACTGTCTTGCAAGTACCTAGGAGGGTTTCAAAGCCCACTTCCACAGTGACCCACTTCCTCCAATGAGACCCCACCTACTCCAACAAGGTCGCACCTATTACAACAAGGCCACACTACTCCAACAAGGCCACAGCTACTCCAAGAGGCCACACCTACTCCAACAAGGCCATATCTCCTAGTAGTGCCACTCCCTAGGCCAAACATATTCAAACCACCACAAGCAGTAAGCAAGCAAGCCAACACTGAAGGATCCTGGGTATTTATTCTTCCTCTCTTCATGATTATAGATATGATGGTTTTTGTTCATGCCTTGACTTCCCCAATCTGCTGGCCTGTAAACTAGATCCATGAAACAAATCATACCTCCCTTCTCTAATTAGCTTTCCTCAGGATTTTGTCAGAGCAACAGAAATGAAAGACACTGTCCTCGACATCAACAACATATGTGTTCAATTTGTTTCAACTGATTTTTAGTCCTAAAAATAGAGACCTTTGAAATGTTAGCCAAGTGTACAAGTACACAAAATCTGATGACTATGGGTGTCCATTTCCTGTTTTTATTTAGTATTTATGTACATGTAAAACACACACATGTGATGCATATGGTTTCTCTATAATATTCTCACATTTAAAAGTTATTCATTGGTCTCCTAGAATTTTCTATGTCACATGCAAATGTTTTTAAAAGATTTCTTTGTACTCACACAGAGACTCTATGTTCTCTGTTAAATATATCATTAGTTATATAAATTATCGGTCTGCTCAGTCTGTCACTTTCTTATTTTTTCGTATAACATACCTTTCAAACAGCAAAGGGTTTAAGTTTGAAAATATAAAACTTTTAACATTTTCTGTTGTAGTTTGTGCTTTTTGCATGCTGTTTAATCACATTTACCTACTTCAAATTCACAAAGATTTACCCTCATTTTTTCCTTCTATAATCTTCTAGTCTTAATTTTTATTTATAATTATGATGATGTTCAGTTCAGTTACATGTAGAATATAAGGTAGCTAACAGGGAATAGCACACTAATGGTGGGCACTACCAGCTCTATTCCTTGAAGACATTTGCTTATCCATTTGTATTTCCTTCTCATTTATCTTAAAAATCATTTCACGATGTTTGTACTTTGCTTTATCTTATGTTTTTAAATTTAATTTTTATTTTATGAATATGAATGTTTTCCCCCATACATATGTATATGTACTTCTCTCATGCATAGGGCACCAAGGGAGCCCAGGTGGTGATTTTGGGTCCTTTGGGAGTGAAACTACAAAAGGTTTTGCACTTCTATGTGGATGCCCTGATCAAACTCAGGTCCTCTGGTAGAACAATCAGCGCTTAGAACAGCTGAGGCATCTCTCTCATCCTGTGAACAATTTTAAATCCTTTCCTGTGTGCAATTTATCTTTACGTCTGTCTTTTTGCAATATCAGTATAGCTTTGAAGAAAAATTTAAGGGTCAGGTACTCAAGTTTTTCTTTCTTACAAAAGGCATTCTCTGTATTGGGAGATCTCTTTTTCCTTGTCTTCTTCCTCCTCCTCCTCCTCTTCCTTTTTTTTTCCATCTTGTTTTTAGGAATCGCTAATTTCTAAATAAAGATTTGTTCAAACTTAATTTTAAATTTTAATAACTCTTTAGTCAATTATTTTAACAGTGTTAGATCTTAAAATATCTATCATCATTTTCATACATGTTATTCAATGTCCCTAGTTTATATTATAAATACTTAATTGTGGCCCATCTCTGCAAACACCACAGCCGGAAGACTGAAGAAACTGTGAATGAAGAAACAAGTTTGGTGTGTCGTGTTGGTGAGTCAAACTTCAACAGCAGGACACTGGGAAGTTTATTTTAGGCATATTTAAGTACAGTACAATTTGGAAAAAAGTCTTCTGGTATAACCCAATCCCATGTGCACTTGCATAAAAACAGATTCTATAGATAGATTGCATGTGTTATGTTAAGGGCTTAGGAGAGGATCTGGTGTGGTCTCAGTCATACAGAGAGTGCAGAGGTCACCTAGACTATAAACCATCTTCAGTCCTGTTTGTAAGAATCTGGAAGAATCAGGTGTGGCCTGGCCCTGCAGATACCACAGAGTTTAGCAGGTTATTAACCACATCCTTTCCCAGGCTCCTGGATAGCAAACAGGTTATACCTCCATCTGTCTGAAGAAACACCCTTGACAGCCTAACATTCCTGGTGTCTCTGGTGTTTATATGTTATTACAAAGACATTGGGCCCTCTACACCTAATAGTTGTATGTATATGACTTTGCTAATTTTAATAAGTTTCAATGTATTTGATGATTCTCAGATAAATAAAACCTTCGTTTATAATTACATATCTTTTCTGATCTTAAAGATCATTCTGTCTTGCACTGTTAACCAAGTGTTTGCTAATTTGCCACTAATTTCCATGATTGGCACCTTTGTCACAATATTATGCTTAAGGCTGTGAAGCAGATAACTCGTGAGTCGTATATGCAGATGCAAAAGCTGTCCAGAATGAACTGGAGACAAAAATTGAGTCCTCCTGGCTCCTTTGCATCTTTCTGGCAGAAGCTGGATTATATCTGGCAGGGACAGCTGAGCTACAGGCTCCTTGATCTCGGCTGCCTGTCCACCCTTTCTGTACTCTGAGACCTGAGTCTGCAGTAGCCACGCAGCCAGGCGCTATCCTCTTTATCATTTATGTTCATGAATGTGCGGGTGGAATGCACAAACGGGAGAAGGGAGGGTAAAGGAAGAGAAAGGAAAATAGGACCCAGTGAGGATGGAGTCCGAAAAGTTTCATTTCCTTAGCCAATACTTTTAGCTCCTCGGCTCCTTCCCCTGTGGATAACAGGAAATGCCAATATTTGATCATGCAGCCGCGTTCATTAATAAATCAATGTCCTTGGGAATCTTCAGTCCTTATTGGCTTTTTCTTACCACAGTATGATTGATTATCAATTGAGAAACAGCGATGAGAGTAGATTCATGAATACACTTGAAAAGTAAACACGACCATACAAAATGCAGAGTGTAGTGCCCAATCTGTAAGTCACTCTGACACCAGAGAGTGGACATAAACAGCAGTTTGCTGTTCTCAAGACTCAAAGATATAGTTCCAACCATATTGCTGTAAATAAGCATTTCATTTTTTTTAAATTTTTTTCCAACTAGCCTTCCTATTCTGGTATGTTAACTCATACCTGCAGTTCCAAGATTTCTGAGACTGACATGGGGGAGATTGCTGTAACCTCCAGGCCAGGCTGTGTTCCACTGCAGTACTGTCTAAAACAAACAAAATCAAAGTGTTCCATTGTATACAAGTAAAGGAATGCAGCTGCAAGTTTATTGTCAAAGGTGAGATAAACCAGACGACACAGAGGGGAAAGAGGTTCATGGTTTCACTCACAAGCTTAGTCTACAAAACTGATCTCACAGAAGCTGAGAACAGAAAGGGGCTGCCAGAGCTGGAGAAGCGATGGGGAGAGATTGAACAGAATGCTCTAAGAGATGAAATGGAAAGTTCTGGAATGTTATTGCAAGAATGATGACCTCAACCACTGATCATGAACGGTATCTTAAAAAATAAAACTGGGAGGATTGTGAATGTCTTTGCTCATGAAGAAATGACTAATATCTGAGGAGTTAGCGATGCTCAAACTGATTTTTTTTGTTGTTGTCTACTTACTTGCTTATTTTGTTCTTCTCAGACAGGGTGTCAGGTGGACCAGACCTTACCATGGAAACCAGGCTGGCCTCAAGCTTACATCTCTCCTTTAGCTCCTTCCTCCTAATGGCTAGAGTGGCAGGTATGTATTGTCACATTCAACCAAACTTGGTGTGCAAATTACCCATTGTGCATGGAGCAGAGTACGCACGGCATCTCCTTGACATGTACTCTCTTGTGTTTTGAGACACCCATCAAAATACAAGATGTACAAAATGGAAGAAATAAAATAAAAAGCACCGGCAAGCCACAAAACACTGCCCTTTTCATTTTCACCACTGTAGTCCGACCAAGGTCTAAAGCAGTCCCTGTGAAAGACATTTAGAAATAGATGCTAACATCTGGAGAAAATGTCTGCTCTGTGGAAATGACAGCAGCTTGCAAGCTTGAGCTGACTCACAGATACACTCAAGGGAGAAACCATTAATTTCCTCTTCAGAAAACCACTGCTTTATTAGCATCCATCTAATAAAACTCTCACCAATGAGAGGGGCTGAATTCAAGAAGGAATAACTTTCAAAGTCACCCGTCAATCCAGATGTTGTGAGAAGTTTTAGTTTTTAAAACAAAGGCAGCATCCGGAAACATCTGGAGTTGGGCCTTTGTTTTTCATTTCCTAGTTCCAAGTGAAAGCTGTCCTTTGACTTGTAGGTGGCCTGGCACTTGGTACAGTGTTCCAGATGACTCTCCTGAAGGTGGAATCAGTCACAGGAAATTTGTACTTTTTAATCACCAATGATGATGCAATAGTTTTGACTTTAATTTCCTCTTAGGGCCTTCTTAGATATTGTTATTTAACTTATTTTTAAAATATTGTTGCAGTCAGATGTAGTGCTCCAGGCCTGCAATTTAAGGACTAGGGAAGCTGATGTAGGAGGGTCACAAGTTCAAGATCAACCTCTGCTGCATGATAAAATCCCTGTCTGAAAACAGAAAGGAAAAAGGAAGGAGGGAGGGAGGGAAGGAGGGAGGGAGGGAGGGAGGGAGAGAGGGAAGGAAGGAAGGAAGGAAGGAAGGAGAGGGAGGGAGGGAAGACAGGAAAATATTAAAGTAACATTTCAAAATTATCCATTAAATCAAGACAAAAGACATTTTGTTTTTGTTTTCTTCTAATGTAGCATAGTTTCTGCAATATCCTAGCTCCTTACCAAACACGTGAATTTAAAAACACATGACCAAGTTGTCAGACAGAGACTTTCTTTCCAATTTTTTTTCACAAAAACATGTTCAGATTAGAAGAGCACACACCTCACCCCTAACCTACACCCTGTTTGAAAAGGAAAAGAAAAGTAAATTATTTCAAGAGATCTTCTTTCTTGTTCTTGAGACCAGATCAAGCGATCAAATTTGTCCTCTATAAACCAATGATTAACGTAACTTACAAAAGAATTGTCTAAATGTGCCTCTTAGTTTCCCATGAGAAATGGCTTCAACTATGAATTTCACACATTTTTATGATTTTACAGTTACATGTGCTTATGCAGGTAATGCCTGAACCCCACTAAGACCACCTGCAGTTTCAGGAAAACGCTATTTTATCTTTTAGTACTGTTTACTTGCGACTGTGAAACCATCAGCAAGTTATCAAGCACCACTCAAGGCAGCTCGAGCAATGCTTTTGTTCATGTGAACTCTTGAGGGACCAGAGACCAGAGTACTTTTACACAATCTTAAATTCGCAAGAGAAAACAACTGGTGTTAATATAAACAGTGGAACCTTAATCAGGAGGTTTTTCATTCTTGGTGTGGTCCCGCAAGGCCAGTTTGAAATATGCTGACAGGATGAGAGCAAAGGCATCCAGAGGGAGGCATATACTGTTTATTTATCTTAGCAACCACAGGAACATTGCAGACAGCCAGAACTGGCCCTGTAAAATGTGCTGCTAGAGTGTATGGAGTGATGGCTTAGTTTGGATAATGTCAAGTTGTTTCTATACTGTTAAAGAATAGCCGTGCTCACTATTTTGTAATCAGGATTTATGTCTTTGTCATACGTCCAACATCTAAGTTCTGCTTGACAGATCCACATGTCATGAATCCACGTCCCTGAAAGGATAGACTCCAAACCAAACATTCGATTTGCAGTCCTTCCAGCAAAACCTCCTCATTCTTTTCTTTCTCTCCCTGTGGTGACTCCATCCTTCCAGCGGCTCAGGCCAAAGCATAGACTCATCTCTTTTCTCATGCCCCTTCTCGAAGGTCAGCCAAACCCGGGTTCATCTTCCAAACAGATCCGTGGGCTAACCTCCTTCAGCATCGTTTCTGTGTAGACCCAGGCCAAAGCCAGCATCATTTCTGGCTTAGCAACGTAAACAGCCATCTGCATATTCTTCTCCTACCCATCCAAACACAATGTAATCAAATCACGTCCCCTGGAGACCACTCTAATAGCTTTCCGTCTTGTCCAAAGTCAATGTGAATCTTGGGGCTGGAGAGATGGCTTGACTGTTCAACCTGCTTGCTGCTCTTGTAGCTGCAGGGCAGTAGCTCATAACCACCTGAGATCTCCAGATAACCCTAGGCACATAGACACACAGTGCATGGCAACAGTTTCTTTTGAGACAAGTTTCTATGTACCACATATTCCCCTCAAATTAGCTATACAGCCAAAGACGGTTTTGAACTCTTGACCCTTCACCTCTGTGTAAGTCATGGAACACAGAAAGATTTCACAACTCTTGCAAAGCTAAACATACCCGTCTCATTAGTATGCAAATCTATTTTAGTCTTTTATAAATGGTAAAATAATATACAAATGTGTATGCATATGTACCGAAGCATGACTTTGTATTTCTTCTTGACTTATTGTCATCGGACGTTAGATTTGTATATTTATATTATGTGCCTCTACACCAAGTATTCTGTCAAAATGTCTCTGGTGAAAAGAGCTCATGAGTGGGAAAACTAAACAAGCCTGCTCTGCAGAAGTGGCAACCATGATCTCTCTAGGCTCAGGTCTAGTCTCTCTTGCTTGATTTGCTTCTCTGCTAGCTCTGGGACTTGACATTCACCTTCCTAAGCTGAGTCTCACTGCCCCGATTTGCCCCCTTCTTCCTTCACACTCTTCCTCCAATGTTACTTCCAACAAAAAGGCAGTCCTTCAGCCATGCACGAATAGGTAACGCAGCCAGCCCAGCTCTAATTTCCCAGCACTCCATTCCGCTTTACTTCCCTATATTTCAGATGCCAGGCCCTGCAACATCTTTTCCTACTGCCCTGTTCCTTGCATTAGGAAGAGGTATTTGTCACTGAGGCATATCATCCAGGGGAATGGTGTCAAGAACCCAGCAGATTTGTAAGAGATATTGTTAAATTAAAGCAGTAACATTTTCGATAGACACTTTAAAAACATTCCAGGTAGACATAATAGTTTTAATAGTTCATGTGTGTTTTAAATTGATTTGTTCTCCTGGGCTTGTTGCTGATGATCTGAGAACAATGACTAAGCCCTTATGGTCCTTATTGAATGAAGGGTCAGTGGTGATCATCTGGTGGCATTGTTTGGGTCTTCGTATACACAGAGGAGTTCTTCCCCAGCCATATTCTGGTTATTTATGATTGGGGTCAGGGATATAATACAGCTCTTAGCTTTTCCTTTTCCTTGAGAGCGATTTATGTCACTGAAGGTTATTTAACTTTACAAAATATTTATGACTGGATGGGAATTTTCTAAGAATAGTAGGCCTTCTCTCCCTTGGTTACACTTTGTTTTGCACTGTTATATAGTAGCTTGAAATGAGCTCTCTTCAGTGTGTAATGTATTTGTGGCAGATGGTGGGCTTGCATATGTGAACAAATGCCCTAAAAGTGTTTTTAAATAAGTGTGGGAATTCGAAATGACTGCAGTGGCCTCCCAGCATTCCATAATCCTGGCGCTATGGAGAATGGCATCTGAAGGATACAGAGTTCTTACAAGTGTCCAGCGTGGCAGCCTAGGAAAAAGTCATGCCTGGAGTTGGGGATGAATGAGAAACATCTGGATAGAATGCTTTTAGATTCCTTGAGGGATTAGATGTTCCTCAGTTTATACGAAGATAAGATAGTTATGTCCTGTGTCTACAGCAGCTGTAAAACTTTACTGAGAGAAGGAGTTCTTTGGCACAGTGTAATGGAGGAAAGAAGGTGGGGGGTGGGGAATGGAAGGTAATAATGGAGACTCACAGAGAAGATCAGTTCTAAGTGGAACACGGAGGCCTGGGTTATGCCAATTTATGCAATGAAGATGGCATAGCAGCCTCCATTGCTGGGTCAAGGTCATAGTCAGAAATGGATTAAAAGACTATGTGAGCTGTGTTCCGGGAAGTCTAGATCCTTTGAAAAGGGCAGGAGGTGATTCAGGATAGCATAGAATCTGTGTGGGATCCACAAAAGACCAGAGTCAAACGATCTTCAGAATTTATGTAAACTATGTGTAGATCAAATTCCATTGTTGCTAAAAATAAAACAAGAATATTTTATAAAACTAAAATTTCAGCTAATAGTGGGATTATCCATCCTGCCAAAGATATTTAAAATTAAGTCGCAGTGTCTGTAGATATGACATCACTAGGAGGCAGTGTCTGCCGATGTAATTGAGTTACTATGAGCTCATAATGAATCAGAGTGACCTGTAGTCCAATACTCCTCACGGGTCTATGTGAGTCAGAGACAAAGTCATTCGGTGAAAGCCATAAGAAGACAGACAGGGGGTGGGCAGAGATTACCATTGAGGTTCCCCACAAGTCCTGGAACTGGAAAGAAGAACTATGGGTCAGCAAGAGGCTTTAGTGTCTGATACAATCAGTCTAGAAGAAAAGAAAAATGTCTTCTTGTAGATGTGGTGGAGAACATGCAGAAAGGCATGATGGTAATCTGTTTTAACCGAACTGTTTATCTCCTGATTGAAACATGGAAGGTAACAAGAAGGAGCTGGGTTTCTGCAATCCCTTCCAAGGAGCTGACTGTACAACACTCCACTAGGCCTCGGCTCTCCACACTTCCAGTGTCTCACAATAGTGTAGCGCTGAGTCTAGATCCCAAGGTGGGAGAAGACATTCTAGATCCCAAACATAGCAATGGCTGAACCAATACTTCATTTGAACTTTGTCATCTGAAGTCATAGGAGAATAGATTTATTATTTAAAACTACATAGCTTACATTGCTTTGTCACAAAGGTCTTAAATCCATACAGTGATGGTTTTGCAATGGGGGATGTTGCGGTAAAAATTTAAAAAAATGGCAGAATCAGTTCCTGTGCACTCTCCCTCAGCAGAGCCAAGGGGGTCTTGCACTCTTGTTGTTTCTCTGCCAGCTGCCTTCACACACTGTCCCCTTGCTGGGTAAAATCAAAGCTCCAGAAACTTGTAATTTAGCAATTAGATTTATATGTTAAATATTTAATCCACAATACATCCACACAAAAAACTCACTGCCAATTAATAAATCGCCCACCTAGACAAGATAAAATTGACCTAGACCACCAGGATCAGAATCGTCTTCCTCCTTTGTCTCCATCTTGACCCCTTTCCTCATTCCTTCCTAGACTTCTCCAATGGTAGGCTTCACCTTATCCTGGACCCACCTTGCTGCATAATGACATCGTCCTACAGGGGGATGTAGAAAGGAATGGTCCAATGGGAACCACACAAACTTCGTGCTGCCTTCTAGAAAGATTAGGAAGGGAGCAGTGACTTTCAACAGATCCAAGGCAGTAAACATTTAATACAGTTTTCCATGTGCAGTGGCATTAAGTATAAAATTGTTTTCTTTCTAGCTCATAACTAATTTTCCTAGCAATATGCATTATGATGTACATATCTGGTGTCTCTGATGGTCTTAGTCAACCCCTGTGAAAGCAACATTCAACAACCCAAAGGGGTCACAACCCACAGCTTAAGAACTGCTGGCCTATCGCTTCTCGGCCTTTTGGCTAAGATCAAGTGAAGAACTGCTGGCCTAGGGCTGGAGAGATGGCTCAGTGGTTAAGAGCACTGACTACTCTTCCAGAGGTCCTGAGTTCAATTCCCAGCAACCACATGGTGGCTCACAACCATCTGTAAAGAGATCCGATGCCCTCTTCTGGTGTATCTGAAGACATCTACAGTGTACTTATATATAATAAATGAATAAATCTTAAAAAAAAAAAAAAAAGAACTGCTGGCCTAGAGCACCAATGTTTCTGTTCTTATCAGGAATGCAGAATCTCAGACTACAACCAAGGCCTGGAAAGAGGAATTTCCCTAGAGACTAAAGCCCAAGGCGTTTGTCTGGAGAAGGATAATCACAATCTTCGCAAAGTTATCTCAGTTTTCCTCATCTCTGGGGCTCTGATACTTGTTTAAACACTGCATTAACTCGTTTCCAACACATACCACATTATAACTGGGAAGTGAAATGTAAAAGCATCTGCTTCCCTTAGCTATGAAAATGGTGAGTTAGGAAGGGATGGTGAGGAAGTTTATCCGAAAGAATAAGAACAGAAAGTTGTGTTCGTAGGTGAATGATGGGTTCTGAAGAGCCAGCTCTGCCTTTTAAGTAATAAGTTTACAAATAACTATAATTATAGGCAAGGTACGTTAGAGAATCTGATTGCGGATACCAAGCCAATGTTCTCTTCTCTCCTTTCTGCCTCAACACATCTCTCACCTATGTGTCAGTTAAGCAACAGAGCAGCCCTAGACTTTCCTGTTATAAGAGATATGTTATACAATAGAGATCATTCAAATCTAGGGGAACAGAAAGCACGTCATTCAACGTCCAGCTCTTTGATGGAAAAAAATCCTGTGACAGATATGGTTTTGAAAATGAAACCTCTTATCTATCCCCATCTCTTGAATCTATTGGGACACACAGAGAAAGACGGGAAATGCTGGGTTCCCATGATGCCGTGCGCTGCAAATTCAAATGCATGCACCATATCTCCTTCAGATGGTGGTGAAGATGAGTATAACTTCTGTATGGGTCACTATGCTCACAGCTGTGAGCAAATGCCTGACACGGAAGGCTAACCTGGCTCAGCTTTTGAAGGTTCAGATCATTTTGGTGTGGGGGGGTGGTGAGTAGGATGGTGGTGGGAAACCGCTACTGGCTGTTGGGAGACAGGAGCATGAGTCTACCTGTGCACATCAGGAGTCAGACCGCACGAGAACAGAGCCAGACTCTACACTTGAAGATTTCTTCTCGATCTGGACCCACCTCCAAAAGGCTACAGGACCTTTCCAAGGAGCCACTAGCTGGCAAATGTTTACTATAAAAGCCAGTAGGGAACATTTTACACCCAATCATAACATTTCCCTTTAGGCTCATCTGTCAGGGGGAATTATTAAGGTTTAAGGCTCCCTCTTTAGGGTTACTTTCAGCTCTGAATAGCTCCTCCCCAACCAATCTCCTAATGATCCACTGTCATCTACCAGTCATTCTTGCTAACTGCCAGTTGTTCCATGGTTATCTCCCATGTTGCTTTGCACTTCTGCCATGATGACAGAAGGCAGCCGCTCGTCTAAATCACGACCGCGATTGAGTAGATCAGTATGCTGAAATGTTTTCTGATGCATTTCAATTGCTTTCTGTCAAATAGTTAATAGACCCCCAACATTCATCCAGATCTATTTAAATTATCGTATTAAATTATTATGACCTTACATTTCAAACCTTAAATCCCAGTGTCTCATCTAATTGTCATTACTACTACTACTACTACTACTACTACTACTACTACTACTATTATTATTATTATTATTATTATTATTATTATTATTATTATTATTTAGATTGTATGTCTACCAAAAGGCCTTGTGAGTGTATTTTTGTCTTGCTCTAGATCCACTCTGTGAAAGAAAAATTTACAGTCAATAAGAATGACTGACTATATTTACACAAAGCAATGATGCCAGTTAATTATGCTTATTTAAACTTTAATGTCTGGGGAGATGTTTCAGTAGTGAAATTCCTTGCCATGCAAACACAAAGGCCTGAGTTCAGATCCTCAGCACCAAATAAAAAGCTAGGAGTGGTGGCATGGACCTATAAGCCTAAGGCTAAGAGGCTGGTACAAGTTCATTGTGGACACTCACTCACCAGCCAGGCCATTCTACACTTCAAACTCCAAGGTTTCTGTCTTATAAATCAATCAATTAATTTATTTATTTATAGATGCAGGGTGGTGGGCTGTGAGAGGAAGTCTGGTAGGGTCGAGCTAAGGTTAGAAGCCTCAGAGACCCTGAAGGGACGATAGTAGGAGCTTTCCCTGCTTCTGGAACCAGGCCCCTGTCGCATAGCTGAAGCCCCCCTGCAGCCCACCACAGAGAGGTTTGTGGCCATCAGTCACAGTAGGGGCAGCACCCCAAGCCCTGGCACATGTAGATGAGGTATCCTCAACCCCTCAGACAAAACCAATAGGGAGCATGTACTGTCGTACCTCAACCCACCCCAAAACTAATATAAAGATCCTATCCAAAGGAATAAAGTAAGAATGACTTCATTTTCTGAGAGCGTCTGTCATATGAGCTGTAACACTGATGCCAGGGAAGACACCTGCTCTCCTGAAACCAGAAACTCCTCCACACCACCTCGCGAGCTGTCAGCCTCCTGCCAGCTCAGCATGACCCATCTCAGAGCAGAGCTTCTGACGCAACTTCTTGGAGCAACAGAAGGGAGGGCAGCCAAGGAGGCAGAGGTGGAGCAGCTGCAGCAGTGAAGGCAGGAGAGGTGATTCCCCCTCTCTGCTCCAATTCTCTCCCCTTCTCCCGAACCCTCACACCTGGCCTGTCCAGAGATCTCTGTGGAAAGCCTCCGGAATGCAGGCCCACAAATAACTAAAGAAGGTAGCCAGTGATCGATAGAAAAGAAGTCCATTGTTACCACTTCGTCTCCATGTGTATATGCAAGGGACAGTGCACATGAGCATCCAACACAGAAAGTAAATAAATGAGTAGATGAATTATATTTAATTCTATCATTTAACTGTAGTATAACATGCCTAATGTCCTATAGGTATATGTAGTTGGAGGATACTAGAGAGGGTAATGAAAATATAGAACATTTTAAAATTGAATGATGTCATTAAAAAAATTGTCAACAAACCCATGGTTTCTGCTGTAAAGTAATGCTAATTCAGGCTGTGGTCTGTTAGTTTACTGTAAAGGCTACTGCTATCCTGGGGTTACTTTGAAGTGAGTACATACTTTGCTAAAGCACCAGAAAGAAACACCGTGGGAAGTTTACCTTTTGTGTTTATAGCTGTAACCTGTAGGCTTATTGCTTGATGTCATTGGAACTTCCTGTCTCATAGAGAAAAGGAATGATAATGCTGATATGTGGTCCATACAAGCTACTGTAAGTATTGACTCTGGCATTGGTAGTAAGTATTTAAGATATGATGTGCAGTAAATAACTATATCCTTATAGCCCTTGTGCTTTCAAGTATGATTTTATCATGATTATTAAACGATGAAAAAGTGTCAGATTCTTGGATTTCTGAGATGCTTCAGCAGGAAAAGACACAAGTTACCTAAGCCTGGTGACCTTAGTTCAATTCCCAGAACCCTTGTAGATGTCAAAAAAAGAAAAAGACTGCACAAAGTTGTCTTCTGGTCTTCACATGTGCACCATGAAAACTCTGGTCCACCACCCCGGAAACACACACACACACACACACACACACACACACACACACACACACACACACTAAATACATAAGCATACATGTTATACATAAAATAGTTCTTTGTTTAGGGATGGAGTCCATGAGGATCGCCCCATTTCTGTTTCATCGTGTCTATTGGTGACATTGTCCAGGTCTTCTTGTTTAGGTTAAAGAATCAACGGTAAAATTCACCTTTTATTTATAATAGACACAATCTCACATAATATTTCCGTGTTTCTAGCCTTAATACTCTTCCTGGCCCCTCTTCCTCAATGTTCTCTGAAAATTAGGAGCATTATAGATATATCCACTGATACTGTGTTCTTTAAAATCAGATGATCTCTGCATTGTGACTAGTCCTGGTTTTCTGTATTGATCTTTCATTGTTGCAAAGAGACACTTTTCCAGTAAGGATTGGGAACCATGCTTGTCTATGGGTATAAGAATAAATGTTTAAAATAAAGTGAGGAATTTCGCTAGTTTATTAAAGTGGTGATAATAGATTCTCCTCTGAGGCCTGTGACATCACAAGTCATTGACTCACATGTACTTGACTACATTTCCAGTGTTCATCACAATTCCCTCCTGTGATGTGTTCCTTAACTCCATTCAGATTTTGGTTACCACTAAGCTATGAATACAGACATTGTGCTCTCAGGGACATCTTGGAATCCTAGTTGTTATAGTTAATGGATTTCACAGCTGGGTGAGACTTTCATTTCCCTCCCCTGGGAGCTTCCAAAGCACTTTGTAGGACTATGAAAGTTAGTATTCAGGGAGTAGGCATTGAGGTCTGATACAGCTCTGGGCCTCCAAGTCTTGTGTCTGAACACACAAAGTTTTCAACATGAGGGGTTTACTTTTAAAGTCTCCAAGGCAACTGAGGGGAATGAATTGTTTTGGAGACTCATGTATTCTCCTGACCAGCAACCTTAAGGAGTTTCTTATGCCTGGTATTGAGATGAATATTAGATAGTTTATGGCTCTGGAGGAGAGCATTATCAGTGTAAGAGGTTCAACTCCGTGTGTGTGTGTGTGTGTGTGTGTGTGTGTGTGTGTGTGTGTGTGTAATTCTAAATGAGTCAAAAAAAAAAAACAATGTGAAACTTGAAACACAACAAGTAGGAGAAATCAAAGGGAGGGTCCTATAAGACATAAGTATAGAAAAGTGTATCTGAATAGGACTGAATAGGACTCTATTTGCTCTGGAATAAGGCTAGCAATTAACAAGTGGGACCTCATAAAAATAAACAGGGGTTTGCATGGCTACAGAGACATGAGTTGAGTGAAGAGGAAGCCCACAAATTCAGGAAGTAAAAGGAGACCATGCCAATCACGGGGAGGAGCGTTTGAAAGGGCACTAACTGGACGCAAATGAATTGAAGGGGGAAATTGACAAATTGGAGGGGGCATGGTCATCGGGGGAGATAGGAATACAGAAGGAGAGGAAAGGAAGAGAGACAATAGCCTTCAAAACATCCGAAAGAGCCAAAGGGAGTCAACGTCTTTGTTAGGATGAGGATGCTGTTAAGTTTCAACCTGAGTTGCCTTCTGTGAAAGCTGGTTTTAATAATACTCACACATCAGAGATCGGGAAATGACGTGTAAGAATTAGAAAAAACCTCACAGTGCCTTCTAGACACTCTGAAATAATGGGCTTGTCTGTTCAGAGAAGGTAAAATACCAGGGGAAGTTCATATTCTGCAGCCTGGAATTGAAAGGAAGTAGCTCAGGGCAGGGCAATTAGTGCTAAAGGAGGAGGCAGAGAAAGGTGGGGAGATCTCCATGTGAACTGAACCTGAAGGCTCGCCCCAAATAATGGGCACATCCCTTTTGGTTAAAGCCAAGGCTTAATTGTCTGTCTTATGATTGCTGACTAGAATATGGCCAACTCTGTTGCAGAAACAGGCTGTTCTTACATACTTCCCCACTAGGTACGTCACCAACATTCCAAGTCATAAATCCTCTAAGTTCTGCTGCCCACTCCTGACACATACTTAAGCCTGACTTGATAGCTGTTTTGAATCCCCAAAAGCCAGTGTCTAACTAATGGAAACATCTATTCCTTATATATCAGTGAATGCAGAAATGTCTAGATAAATGGTCTGATTTGTATGCGTCCTAGTTTTAAAGCTGACTTCATGTTAGTACTGGAATATGAAGTCTCTATGCTAATAAGAGAGAATCTGCTTCATGCTTTCTAAGATAATACTGGATGTATATAATATACATTGTCACTCTCAAATGTAAATAAAAGTAGTAGAATTAATGCTAAGAATTTTGAAAATAGATACTATTACTGTCATTGCCCAGAAATTTCAAAAATATTTAGAATTAAACATTTACAAAATATCCATTTTGAATGCATTTTTAAAATTTTATTGTTTTTCAGTATGACAGTGAAAATTTTACATAGCCCATGTTGAACTTAGATATTCAAATAAGACTTTACCAATAATAAAGGAGATTAATACATTGCTAGAGTTCAGCATTTGACTTTATGTCAAAAGAGTCAATTTAGCTCTATGAATTACAGAAGACTTTGTATTCTGTTCCTTTTAGCTTTATTAAATGGTTGACATCTATGATTACATCAGGCTTCGATACCTCAGTTCACATCTACAGAAAACTTTAAAAGTGATTCTGAATACTACAGATAAAATATTTTTATTGTAGGTAATTATTCAATCTGCATATTTGATAAGTCATATGGGAAAGGCATCCGCACTATACTTGAATTTCCAGAATCTAGCATTCTTTCTTTTTCAAAATATTTTTTTTCTTTTTAGCAATAATATTGACAGATTGGTTTTTTGTTCCCGATTATAAAAATGAGGCTGTTTGGGAGTTACTTGTAGTTCCCAAGTTGAATGGTAGAGCGCCCGAAGACACATCTGAAGGTGTGTGGGTGGATTTGCCAATACCGGACAGGGTTGCTGTAAAGACTCACGGCAGTGTAGGAAGTCTTCCTCGTCTGGTATGAAGGGAGGCAGAAGTCATGCTGCCCAACTTCGGAGATGTTGTTGTTATGAAGGTAGACGACCTACAACAGGAAGTAATGTGCAAAGATTATTCTCCATTTGGGTATTGAGGTTCTTCACGTAAATCCTATTTTTAATTTGGACAGTGTGTTATGAATGGGTAACCATTCCCCGAGCCAAATTTCATTTTCTGCCTTCCTTTCAAAGTTGCTTCTCCTTCCTCCACATGCCCTGTCTCTGTAAGTTGCATGCTAGTCACTCTAGATGTGCAGGCTAGAGGCATGACACTTGTGATCTGCTTCCGCACCATCGGTCCCACCATCTTATCTTCAAAGTGCACACATGGTGCAGTGACCCTCGCATCCACTTCCTCAACACAGCCTAAGCCTCTGGGGCCTTGACTCCAACTATTAACATTGCCACCAGCTCTTCTTATTTTCTCCTTTGGTTTCCAAAAACCCATTGTATCATTTTACATGACAGAGGAATCCTGAGGAAAGTATAGTAAAAAAAAAAAAAAAAAAGGCCATGCCACAATGTAAATTGTAACGGAGACTCTCCATGACACAAAAGTGAATTACACTTTGTCGTTTCCTGCAGAAGTTAAAATGAATCTGTACCAAGGGCCTTCACATCTTGCAGCCTGAAGCCATTCTCCTTGAGCCTGTATTGTATCCTGTTACTGTCCGAGCCCAGCCCATTGTCACACACAGGCTTCCTCACCAACAGAAACTTCACCAAGACACCTAAAGGCTTGTAGCCTCATTTCCTCATAACAGCCAAGCCTTCTCTTGTTTTCCCTGACATTCTTAATTCAGAGATTTTGTCTTTATCTAGACTCACAGAAGCTATCACTAAACAATGTATTATGCATTTATTTGATTTCTTAGACAATGTATCTTCACATTCATGTTTCTCCCCTACCTTTTAGATTCTAGTTTTCTAGAAGACTATGCAACCATACTCCCAACCAACAGAGATAGCTACCAGTGAATCTTCCAGTGGATGGCCCATGAATATATGAGCAGCACAAATTGAACTCTGTGCTTTACACACACACACACACACACACACACACACACACACACCCTCACTGAAAGTCAGTGGTGTAAACCTATCTAAAAGTACTGGATTTTCAAGTTATAGTTTTATTTTTTTTTCTTAAGTGAGTAACTTGAATAAACATTGTTTTAATTTTAATTTCTCAAAGTAGCACTGGAAGTCTGGCATTATACATAATTATTTTAGTCACTACTTAGTAAGTAGGATTGGTTTTTTTTTTTGTAGATTTATAGACACTGAGACTATCAAAAGACTACTGATCCCAGTATTTCTATCTTTATTAAGTTATATAATTTGATAATTTATATAAAATTAAGTCAGTGCGTTGCTTTTTTCTACTTTTGGCTTATAGTTAAACCTTGCTTATTCCACATCACTCTTCACACCCTCTTTGGCCATTGCCTTTTACAACAGGTACCTATGTGTTACACTGATCAATGACCTTGGATCAGGCTAAACTGATAAGAAACATTTATTTTAGCAGTGAGTTTTATAAAATATCCAAGGAGCATTTGTTTTGAGAATTAATAAGCCAAACATGTTTCCTGCAGAAGAATGTATACGTGACAATGTTTAAATTTCCTTTCCGTACAATGGTTTGAGTTTTGTATCCTCCCAAGTTCATGTTTTAAAACCTTATATAACACGGGGTGCGAGATGGACCTATGGAAGTGACCAGTCACAAATGGGATTGCTACCCTTACAGGATGGCACTTTCTACCATGTGACAATAAGGGGTGACATCAGGAACTCAATATCTATATGAAGCCCTCACCAGAACCTAGCCATACTGGCATTCTGAGTTCAGGCCATAAATGTTCTTCAAACCTCCATCTCACTCGATTTTGTTACACTAAAGAGCCATGATGTATAAAAACAAAAAAACAAAAACAAACAAACAAACAAACAAAAACCCCTCTGTGGAGAGTTCCCTTCTTCCCAGAATCACCCTGGGAAGACTCTTCTCAGGATAGGTCTCATAAACAGGACTGGCTTTGCTTTACCTGGACATATTTATGCTGTGCCAGCCCAGCAGGCACTCTGAGGAGTTTGTTGTTGTCCAAGTGGAGCTCCCTCAGATGAGGAACATTAGCCAGACTGCCATTTTCCACAACGGTGATGCTATTGAAGCTCAAACCCAGCCTGCAGAGGAGAACAGAAATTGGTGTGCACAGTAGTCAGGAATGCCTTTCTTACAGTCAGTAGGCAATTGAGCAAACAGTAACACGCTCATTGCTTTTGCATCAGCTGTTCCTGTCAGAGTGTTTTTCTTTCAACCATTCTGAGCCTAGGAAAACCTGTGTTCCCTATGTGTGCGTGAGCAATGTGTGTGTGTGTGTGTGTGTGTGTGTGTGTGTGTGTGTGTGTGTGTGTGTGTGAGCAGTGTGTGTGTCTGTGTGTGTGTGTGTCTGTGTGTGTCTGTGTGTGTGTACATGTGTGTGTGTGTGTGTGTGTGTGTGTATGTGTGTGTGTGTGTGTGTGTGTGTGTGTGTGTGTGTGTGTGTGTGTGTGTGTGTGTGTACGTGTGTGTGTGTCTGTGTGTGTGTGTCTGTGTGTGTGTGTGTCTATGTGTGTGTGTGTGTGTGTGTCTGTGTGTGTGTCTGTGTGTGTATGTGTGTGTCTATGTGTGTGTGTCTGTGTGTGTGTGTGTGTGTCTGTGTGGTATGTGTGTGTGACTGTGTGTGTGTCGGTGTGTGTTTAAGTGCAAGTCTGTTTGAGGGTGCATGGCAGATAAACTGTATGTGCATTGGTTCAGAGGACTGATGTCAACACTGGATACCCTCTTCATAATTTTCCACTTTAGGTTTTGAGACAGTCCTTACTGAACCCTGAGCCCATTAATTTGCAAAACTAGCTAGTCAGTAAGCGCCAGAGATTCTCTTGTGTGTGTGTGTTTTTTTTTTTTTTTTTTTTTTTTTTTTTTGTCCCAGAGTAAGTGCTGCCATGTCTTGGTTTTTGCATAGGGAATCTGAACTCGGGTAGTCATAACCACACAGCAATCACTTTACCAACAGAAATGTCTCCACCCCTGACACACCCCAAAGCCTGTTCTTAACTCTCAATAAACATTCTGCTGTAGCATCCTGAGAAATCCTTGGAAAATATCAAAGGCAGTGCTATGACTTAGCTACTACTTGTGTGCCGTTCCTTTGAAATAGCACTTGTCTTATAGCATGTCCAGTTCTAGCATAGAATCAGAGTAGAATTTGACATATTCGACATATAGCCACAAGTTGATTTCTACATGTAATGAACACGTAGATTCACTTGGTAAAAGACAAAAAGAAATAGTATCCTTTTAGTCACTTTGGAACTGGAGTAACTGCCCATTTATCATAAGCATTTATTCACAGAAAATTGAAGGAATAACATTCTAGAACATTAATAAACCTGCTTTCTAGAACAAGCAGTGGAATTAGAGTGTTGTATTAGATAAAACTTCCCCAGTGACCCTTTAAATGCACTCTTGATCAGCCTGGTGTGAGTTTCATTTCTTCCCTCTCAGACATCTGACTCATTTCTCTATGTTACATAAGTTTAATTTGGTTGAGGTCTTGGTTTCTTTTTTTTTAATTAAAAGCATAATGAATGAGAATTCTATGATATTAATGCGATTCCAAGCCAGAAGAATTGGCTTGGAGGCATGACTTGTTCATTAAACCTTCTGGGGATAAAAGTTCCCAAAGCAGAGAGATGTTGATCCATAGGGCAGAGAGTGGTTGGCCACAGAATAGTGAAAGAGATCAAACAGCTGCAAAGAGGGAGATGTTAATCACGCATCTTCACACTTGAGAGAGGCCTGGAGATTGCAGAGTGGTTTCCCAACCCTTTAGGTAGGACTAGACTTGAGCCCCTTAGACTTTAGATACTGGCCTCACATAATTAAAGACCCTTATATATGGTCCTGCCTTAATTTTCAAACCACTGAATAATGAGAAATACAACAGTTTGATGGTTTAATGAGAAGGTTTTTTTTCCCCCTAGATTTGATTATGAAAGAAATGTATTTGATAAACTCAAGTATTTAGTTATTTGACCCTACAGATACAGCAATTATATGGAAAAATGATTAAAATGTGCAGATTTGGGGGCATAAGTAGAATCACTAATTGTTTTAACTATTGTTTATTAATTTGACATTTTGCTTAAAACACTAGACTTTCCCTTCCTCTTAGATGTCTGTCTATTACTTATGGATCTTGCTTTTCTACGTCAGAGTTGTGTCTCCTATACCTTGTGACATTCCAAGTCCTTGTTTTCAATTAAGCACTGGAATATTTCTTTTAAATTATAGAATTCCCAACAACTTCTCAAGAGTAATGCTATTTTAGAGTGTTTATTCCTATATTCAATCACTCAGTGTTTTTGAGGGTCTATATTTCTCCATGGATTAAAGGAAACAGCAAAAACCATGTTTACTATTGCAAAATATTTGACCTAAAAAGAGGACATGATGACACACATGTATGTGTATGTCATGTATATATGTACAGATGACTGTATGGACATGTATTTCTTTTTGCTGGTTTAGATTTTTTTTTAATTTTCAACACCAATACATTTGTTGTGTTCAAACCACTCAAGAATAAGATGGTTTGAGGGTTTAATGAAAATTTTTTTCCTAAATTTGATGATAAAAGAAGTATATTTGATAAACTCAAGTATCTAGTTATTTGATCCTACAAATACAGTAATGATATAGAATATTAAACTTACCAAGAAACCTGAATTTTTTATTATCCCTTTCACAATTTATTAGAACTTTAGCTCCTGTTCATAAGCACGTGTCATCAGCGTTAGAGTTTAGAGTGCCAGGATCTATTTACTGCTTCTCTTGTAAGATAAAATTTTTTTCTAAAGAAACATATATTTTGAATATTGCCCTTTTTGAACCTTAAAGTCTTCCACTTTTATACCACTGCCATTAATCATCATCATAATAATAACCTGAAAATAAGATTCTAATGGCGATGTAATAAATAATGCAACTTGTCTGCCCCCTCTTGTCTGCAGCTAGAGGGGATTATTTAATAAAGAAAAATGAGTGATATATGATGTAATGCTACTGTGATGAAGATTTTTATATCAGAGACTCTGGTTAAATTTTTCTACATGGAACTTTTCTTATTACTTGTGATACTACGGGGGAAATTGTAGCTGTAGCCACCATGGCATATTTATATTTTCTCTTCAGCATCTACTGTGTCATTGGGGATTACACACAAAAATAGGGAATGGGACCTTGTGTATTAACTCGGTCACTGATGTTTCTCTACGATAAAGAGACGTGCTTTGTGTAGTCATTTATTGGCCATGTTGACTTGGCATAATGCTACAGCAGAAACATTGTTTTTTAAGACTATTCAGCTAGGGGTTGGGGATTTGGCTCAGGGGTAGAGCGCTTGCCTAGGAAGCGCAAGGCCCTGGGTTCGGCCCCCAGCTCCGAAAAAAAAAAAACAAAAAAAAACAAAAGAAAAAAAAAAAGACTATTCAGCTATATGCTTGTCAGGGACAGAGTATTCCTCGAAAACTACCAAACAAGCTCGTCTCATTGGCTTACTTTTTCTTATGTAATCAAGTTTGAAGCACAGGGGGATTGAATCCAAGTTAGGAAGCAGACATCTGGTCATAAACATTTGTACAGTTAGGCAATGCCACAAAATATTTTCTCTTTTGTGAGCCTGAAGTAACTGTACAATGGCATTTTCTTTTAAGCCATTAAGAGAATATGGGTTAGATAATTTCGGTGCCATTTCTCTCAAAGTAATATTTGAATGCCCATACGAGTGTCATTTGAACACATCCTCAAATTTGGGACGAACTGTTTATAGTCTTTCTTAACTTTCTTTTTGATCACATTGAATTAGAGTATATTAAGTGGACCTTTGAAACCTGTTTTAACTGGGCACCTGTATAAAAGAATTATAAGCAACACCGTATTCACATGACATAAAAAACAAGTGACCAATTTTGTTGTCTACAGTAATTGTAATAGTTCATTGACTTTTGCCAAGAAGTCATCCAGTAAGCTGGAGTTTTACTTAAAAACAATAACGTGTGATAGTTTTAAAAACCTGATAGAGCATTGTGTTTCTAAAGATGAATAACACGCTCCCCTCGGCGTCCTTGATAGAAAGTGACGTATTTCTTACTTAGACAGATTAGACATTCCTTTCAGGCTGGCCGCATCCACCTTGGCGATCTTGTTGCCGTCCAGATGCAGTTCACTGATAGAAGTGGGCAGACCTGGAAGAAACAAGCAGAAGAAGCTGCTGAGTTGGCCAACAGACGTGATGACTACAGAATGTACTTCAGTGGGTACCCATGCTGTGAGTTTCTAAACACCGTTTCAAATAATTTTGGTATCCATCCTTTTCCTTCTTTCTTCGTATAAAAACAAGGCTCACACTTTAAACGGATGGGGTACTTTACTGCTTTTATCTTAGAGACACGTTGAGGGAGGCTAAGGACTGTTTGTATCAAGCGACAGATTTTTGGCCTGGCAACGGTAGAACCGAAGTCAAACACCGACCCTCGTGACTGTCTCCACCTGCGTCGGTGAGCTTACACTGCCGTTATTGTATTAAAAAAAAAAAACTCATGATGCAAGGGCATGAAATGAGAAGATTGACTGTAGTGCAGGAATTACGTATCAGTGTATCAGCTAAGTCTATGTATAGATGCAAGGAGATATTTTATTTGCAAGGATTATTCATAGCGTGTATTCAGTGCATTGTGCAGGTGTTGGCCCTTAGACATCTTTGTGAGAGCATTTAATGCCTGCACACTATGCTACCCAGCAACATCTAATTTTATGTGGACCTATTAAATCCAGACTGGCTCCTCAGAAGAGGGGTTGCAGAGCCCTATAATCAATTAACCTGACGTTATGTAGAACACCTGAGCAAATAATCTAAGATCCAAAGGGCCCACTAAACTGAACACTGCTTCTTGAATGGTTGTTCATTCCACAGATTTAGTAAAGTAAATGGTAAGCAGTATTTGAACTTTTCATTTCTTCCTGCCTTTAAAGGACATGGCTGGTCATAATGCAGCGTTTTGCTTTAGTGAGTAGCAACAGCTACAAGAAAATAGTGAATTGATACCTATAGATCTAGTACCTGGTTGAAGTAAGATTGATTGATTGAATGATTTTTGTAAAGACACAGAATATGGAAATAACAGATATCATTACTGTGAAGTTTGCATTACATCCCACCAAATTATGTTACTAATTTTATTTATTGACATAATTTTATGTTTGTTTTAAAATTTTCCATTTTTTCAGGGAAGTACATTTTTGAATAGCTTGTTCTATGAAGACAAATGAAGAATAAATAGTCAAATAAGCAGATAGCTAAGCTTCCACTGGCTCTGCCACTGGTGTGTATCAAACACTGACTGTGTCGCTTTGCTCAATAACGTCAAGGTTGTTTATTTTGTAACTCCCCTCCTCGGTAAGGAAGCAGACTCAAAGTTATACCTTTGTCAATTTTAAACAGGACGTGTACTTTGCCCCCATCGAGAGAGGAGAGTATAAGATAGCATTCTTTAAGCCAAAGAAAATGAAATAATTGAATTTTGCTCATGAATAAATATTAGGAAATCATAATGATGTTGGTAATAAAAATAGTTCAGCCACTAGTTTCTTCTGGACATAAATAAATCAAAACTTAAAAGTTCTCCTGTGTGACAAAAAAAGAAATGTAAAGCAAATTCAAGATACAGAAGTCCTTCTCTAGCCCAATGAAATGTTGCTGTTGCTGTTGCCATTGCTGTTTTAAGCAGCGCTACTGGAATACCACTACACAGCTCTACTATGGCCGCTTCCTGGCTACTAAATGCTGCTCTCAAATGAGTTTCCCAAAAGTAAAGGCCGAGAGGAATTTGACTATGGGGGGAAAAGCTTACACTATTTCAGGGAAGTGAACTTTAAATGACCCACATCATCTTTCCCCATAGTGACATTTGGCCAAGGAGTCTGTTCTTTAGTGATGTTGGTTTCTTGTTTTTCTTTTTAACTTTGTCATTTAGGGGAGAAAATAAAAGACCAGCTTGGTACAGGTATTTTACCTATAAAGAATACAAGCCTTATTCTATTTATTAATCCCCAGTTTAGTGCTAGGATATACATGACATTAAAATTTCCACTTGCAGTTGATTAAACTCATGCATTACAGATGTGAATATTTAATCTAAAGTCAAAGAATGCCTTGACTATGCTACACCCCTTACTGGATTGGTTTAACGCAAAACTACAGTATTACAATCTCTACTGCACTGACTTTGCATTTCCAGGAGTTATGGGAGAAAATTTAACCAGGCTCTTGTGAGGTGCAGGCATAAGGTTCCCAGCCTAGTAACAATAAATCGAGAAATACATCTATGAGTGAGGAAAAGAACTTCAGTCAAATAGTTGATCCTAGGAACTCTGATGTCTCCAATCAAAATCTCAGCCCCATCAATTCTCATCTCTAAAACCCTGATATATAACTCAACTTCCTAATCCCTGATTTTCTCATGAAACAGTACTGCTAGATAGGGACACTTAAATGGATAAAATGTGTATGGCACAGTATCTAGCACGTATGGGGGCTTAATTAATTGTAATTGTAAGTTCTGTGATTAAGACGAATTCAATGAAAGCAAGCCTGAGGTGATGATACTTAGTTCCCAGGATAGAAAGAACAATAAAAAGTAAAGGAAAACAGACACCACGTGATGAAATTTGCCACTGCAAGACACTTCTGGGGACTGCAAAGTCAAAGTCAAAATTTATGACTAATGCAAGTCACATGATAGCAGCAAACACTGGGAAATTTTCAACTGCTTCACTTCCAAAACTTTAAGATATTATGGCTATATTAGGCCTAGCTCACAGTATGCATCCAGAGTAGATAGTATGCATGGACACACACTTCTCAGTCTGTATAGCTATACTGCACCTCAGAGCCTGAAGAACAGGATCTGCAGAACCCCGTGTGCCAAAATCTTCTGCTGTTTACCTTCATTGTGTAAATGATATGTTTGCATCAAACCTATGTGCGTGTGTCTTTAGTGTCTAAATTATCTTAATATTATACATTTGATACACATATAAAACCTTTTAAGTATTTTTGATCCATAGTTAATTGAATATATGTGGATATATATTGATTTTCCTTTTCTTTATATAAAAAGAGCATTAGTTGCATTCAAAAATTAGATATTCAAAATAAACATATCTTTTACATTATAAATAAAAATGTGCTAACCTAACTATCTATCTTATTCATTAATCTATTATACAACATGCCTATGTTACACACACACACACACACACACACACACACACACACACACATATTATATATATGCCTATCCCCAAGGCACCAAAACCACCCTCTGTATAAAAAGACTGTGAGGTAGGTTGGGGTTTGCAGAAGGTTTCTATGGTCTAATTATATTTAAGAGTTAATTCTGTAAAAGCACAGTAAAAAATAACCAATGTTTCTTGTAGATGAGAATTTGCATCTAGTCCCAGTTTCAGAACAGAGCATCTGTGCTCGGGAGGTCTGGGTTGAGGGATAGGTAAGAAATATGGAGAGACTTTTTTGAGACTGTACTTTAAGGTAGGAGGAAATTGAAATTCAAGGCACTTTTTTAAATGTGTTTTATCACCTTTTATGGTTCACCAGGACAGGCTTCTGTATGGCAGCAAAAGCAGGTTTGGATCTGATGAATGTGACCACTCTTAAATGGTCTGGTTCTGGTTGACACAGAAACAGTCTCCTACCCACTCACATGCCTCCAGTGTACATTGGTTAAGCTTAAAACTTCAATCCATTTTCAAATGAGAAAATAGGAGGCATTATTAGTTCCTTACTTATCTATAAACCACGTGTCTTGCTATTTACTTTTGAGACCTTAACCCTAAGAACTTGAGAGTCCTTGAACTCTCAAATTCAAGTGACAACTTGAATCCAAGATCCTCATGTCTACATTCTCTTTGATCACCAAAACGAAGTGATCAATTAGATCTCCTTACTGAGATGCTGATGGATGGAAAGTTTTGTGGTGACAAGAACTCTCTACAGGATTGGAAAAGTAAGCTCACACTTAACTCAGTTTCAGCAATACTACTAGGAATATGTTTTTTCCTTATTCTTTTTTAAAACTTAGTGCTAATGCACTTTTACTATGTTTTTTTTCTTTAGGAAACCATAAAGGCAGAATACAAATTTACTGCATCTTAAGTACCACCTTAAAAAAGGATTTTAAGGTCATTCTATGTGTGCCTACATGACCCAATTGTCAACCAGGTTCTAGAAACACCACGCCAGGAATTGAGAGTTCATTGAGGCTAAGGTTTGTCACGTGTGCCCCAATTTTAACCTCCACAATCATTTATTTAAAAATTATTTCAAAAATGTTGAGGTTGACTCTTTTCAAAACATTTTGGAGAATTTCCTGTCACCTTGAGGAATAGCAGTTATGTTGGTGTCTGAGATTCGGAGGTATCCGAGACCCTTCATTCCCTGCAAGGCTCCATTTTCAATCCCAGAGTTTTTCAGTGGGTTGCCGCCCAGTTCTACAAAGACAAAAGGTGCAAATTAGACGGAATATATGATGTCTGCCTGTTTCAGTGAGGATTCTAGAAAGAAAAAAACACATTTTTTAGCTTCATAACTTCTTGATTGAGAAACCAGATCCTTTCAGAGAGCATCAAAACCAAATGAAACTTTATCCTACTAAAACAAAACCTGCTGTTATGGGACAGAAAATGGACCCATAACCCCAACACTAGAGAGGTTCTGACAGGAAGTTCACCATTCAAGGGCAGATTGAATCTCCTTCAATGCAATGAAACAATGTATGAATTAATTAATTAACTAGTTAGACAAAAAAATAATAAAAGCATGTATTTGTTTAAAAAAAAACAAAAAACCAATTTATTAAACAAAAAAAAAGCCATGGCAGTATTTGTAATTCTTCCAGAAATCTAAGCAGGTGTTAATATATAAATAATGCTGTATGCTAGAGATTTCCTAAGCAATTTTAAATATTACTAGAGAATTTAAAGCTATCATTTTCAAAACAATTATATAAAGTTACATTAAATAATCTCTCTCTCTCACACACACACACACACACACTCACGTGCGCACATGTGCCACACACACACACACACCACAAAACCTTACTTTTAGAAGGCAAATAAGCTACAGATGTGTTGTGTTCGGACCACAATAAAACTCTGCTATGGAAAGGTTGCCCCAAATCTCTTTCATGAAGCACTGTCTACTCTATATCCTGCTTATCTGATCAGATATGGTCAGCCTTCCCTCCATGCCAGATCACCAAGGTCAAAGAAGAAAGAGTTGGCACAAGACCGATAGTCACACAGTCTTCTGACACACAGGACTCACTTGAGCTCATCCCCTTCCTGCAGTTAGGGATTCCCCGAAATGTCATCATGTCCCCTAGGTCCTGATCTTCAAGCTATAATTACCTATGACAATCATGCGGTTCAGTCCATTGAACACAGATTTCTTCAGTTTGGTGATCTCATTGTCGTGGAGTCGAAGCTCCTGGAGTGTTTTGGGCAATTTTTCGGGCAGCTCCTTTAGGTGGTTCTTAGACAGATAAAGCCTTTCCAACTTCACTAGAGGTTTAAATGCCTCTGGGCTGATCTTGCTGATCTTGTTGTTGACAAGGATCAAGGTCTGTAGAAAGTGAAGAAAACAGTACCTGAAATCGGAAAGCTTCCACACACAGACACATGACATACATGTAACCAAGTTATTCTTTTTATGAAAGTAATAGGAGATTTTGGGGGAAAAATCAGAAGACATCTGGAGAAAAATAGAAATGTGCTTCTCTTGTGTGGATATGGATGTACACATATTTCAAATTTCTAAAAAGACTGTAAGTGGTGCTAAAGAAATCATTTAATGACACCAGAGTCTTAGACACCGTCAATGCCAGAGATCTCATCTTCCCATCATCCTGTATCTCTAAGGCTCAGCTTCAGTGCTTGGTAAAAGAGGGCCCAAGTCTAAGAACTCAAACATAACTGGAGGTGGCGACTGTACAGAGATGGCTACTCTGTTGTCTTCCCACAGTGAGTAGCTTCAGGGAGACATCATGTTTTGGTCTCCTTTGTCCTAGTTTTTTTTCCTGCTCTTTTCTGTGTAGAGTGGTCCTATCAGATCTATGAGGGCGTCTGGTTTGACTTTTTAAAGATTACCTAATGCTATGATCCTTCTATATATTTCTTCATATTTTGGTGACTCCCAACCATAAAAGCATTTTCATTGCTGCTTAATAACTCTAATGTTGCTACTGTTATGAATTGTAATGTGAATATCTGACATGCAGAATATCTGACATAGGGCTCCTGGGAAAGGGTCATTTGATCCTGGGGGGGTCTTGACCCACAGGATGAAAACTGAGTGACAAGCATAGTGAATGGAAGAGTCCGAATTCAGACACTGATAGCAGTTATAAGACAGACTTTGCCGAAGGTGCAATGAGTAAGTTTGGAGCACTGTTGAACTAACTGGGACTAATTTGTCACATGGCAAAGGTTTTGGCGTCTTTTTAGCCATTGAAGCTCTGTGGAACCATTTCACAGAGGCAATGATGCTGAGGTCTGCAATGATTTCTGTAGTGATGAAAATGTAAATGTTCTGTGGATTTGGTACTAATGTTTTAGAAACTTGGGGTGGTCTCTTAGGTGATAATGGAGCAAATCTGGCTTACCTTTGGACTCCTGAAGAGAAAACGTTGGACACTTAAGTTTTACCTTTTCTGTTTCAACTAGCCAGGTGCCAATAACCATGAATGATATGCCTTTTATCATGTTTGTATGTACATATGTGTTTAGGGACAAGTTAGACTACATAAGAGCATTTACTTCTGTGTCTAATTATCAGATTATTTAAAGAAAAACTCAATCCAAGACTGCCCTTGTCAGGCTTGTTGAAACATTAATTTTAAGTTTATCTTTGAAATCTTGAGTCGTGTGGCTTTGGATATTAATTACTGAAACTGGCTGAGAAAAAGGTCTGATGAGAAAATCTAAGAAAACTAATATAAAGATAGCTAAGTATGTATATTTATTGTGTTCATAAAAACATGAACTACTTTTACTAGACAAAAGCAGAATGCAAAAATTTTTGAAAATCATTTTAGAATTGACCTGTATTCAAAGCAATAAAGTCAATATAGAGTAGGCTCTTAGCCTACATCTTCATACATGGAAAGAAATCCAAAGCATTTTCACTAAAATCAGGAACAATACAAAGAAATCCACTCTCTCCATACCTATGAAACCTAGAACTTGAAGTCTTAGCTAGAATGATAATACAATAGAAGAAGATCAGTGGAGTTCATGTACAAATGACAAATATCCTAAGAAAGAAATCATGGAAACAATACCTTTCACAATAGCCTCATATATATATATATATATTATATTGTATTATATTATATTATATATCACATATAATATATATAAAATATTATATATAATATATTATATATCACATATATAATATGTGTATATATATATAAAATTATAGGACATTTGAAAGAAACTGGAGAAGATATCAGAAGAAGGGAAGATCTCCCATGCTCATGGATTGGTAAGATTAATTCTGTAAAATAGCCCTCCATCCCAAAACAATCTGTAGATTCAAAGCAATCATCTCTCTCCTCATCAAAATTCCATTTGAAAACATACAGAGAGAGAGAGAGAGAGAGAGAGAGAGAGAGCGCAAACAAGCAAACAAACAAAACTTAATAGATGAAATAATCCTGAATAATAAAAGAACTGTTGGAGGTATCAGCCTTTCAGACTTCAAATTGTACTACAAAGTGATATAAATTTAAACAGAAAAGCATAGTATTGGCATTAAAAACAGTTATATTGATCAACACAGAAAAACCTGAAGACACAAACATTATTCTACCTACCTACAGACACCTGGTTTTTGACAAAAAAGCCAAAAATGCACATGGGGAAAACAGCATCTTCAACAAATGGTGCTGGTCAAACAAGATGGCTGAATGTAGAAGAATGAGAATAGTTCTATTTTCATGACCCTGCATAAAACTCAACTCAAATGCAAATATTTGCACCCAACCAATGGACAGAAGCTGTTACGCTTGTGGTTGAATTAGGGAAAAGCTGGAGGAAGCTGAGGAGGAGGGCAACCCTGTAGGAAGACCAGTAGTCTCAATTAACCTGGACCCCCGAGATCTCTGACAATGGATCACCAAGCAGGCAGCATACACTAGCTGATATAAGCCCCCCAACACACATACTGTAGAGAACTGCAGGCTCTGGGTTCAGTCAGGGAAGATGCACCTAACCCTCAAGAGACTGTAGGCCCCAGGGAGTTTAGGGGTCTGGTGGGAAGGAGGGGTGGGGACATCCGTGTGGAGCAGGGAGTGAAGGAGGAGGTGCGGGATGTGGAAGAGTTGGAGGGTGGACCAGGAGGGGAATAAAATCTGGCATGTAAAAAAAAGAAATTTAAATAAATGATATATCCAATTAAAAAAAAAAGAGTTTCTTGAGATTCAGATACTGGCAACCTTAATAATAAAAAAAAGTAATAAACTTTTTTGTATATTAAAAATGTGTCAAAGACCTCAACATAAGACCAGATACCTTGAATATGATTTAAAAAAAAAGAATTAGGGAATAGGCTTGAAAAAATTGACACAAGAAAAGACTTCCTGAACAGGACCCTAATTGGTCCTATTCAGGCATTAAGACTGACAATATGGTTGGTACCTGATGAAACTAAACACCCTCTGTATAACAAAAGGACACTATCATATCAAGAAAATGGAAACCCACAAAGTGGAAAAAAACTTGTCAATTATACAATAAACAGAGCATTATTAAATTAGAATATACAAAGAACTTTTAAAAATTGAACATAAAGAAAGCAAGTAACCCAATTTAAAAATGCGGTAAGGAGCTGGCCGTGGTGGTGCACGCATTTAATCCCAGCACTGATGAGGCAATACAAACAGGTCTCTACATCTGAGGCCAGCCTGGTCTACTGAGTGTATTCCAGTACAGGCAGAGCTACAGAGAGAAACCTTGCCTCAAATAACCGAAACACACACACACACACACACACACACACACACACACACACACACAAACAAACAAACAAAAAAAAACCCCATGGGGTATAGAACTAAAGAAAGAGTTCTAGAAAACTGAAATACAATGGCTGAGAAGAACCTGAAAAAATGTTCAGCATTCTTAGTTCTCAGGAAAATGCAAATTAAACGTTGAGATTTTGTTTTACCCAAGTCAGAAGGTCCAAGATTAATAAAACAAATGAGATCTCGCTATGGATAAGATGTGGGGAAAGGGAAAATTTTATTACTTGTTGATGTGAGTGTGAAGTACTAAATCCAACATGGAAACTGGTATTATCATCCCTCCAAAAAGCTGGCAACAGACCTACCACAAGATCCAGCTATCCCACTTTTAGGCATATACCCAAAGGACTTTCCATCTTACTACACAGATACTTGTTCAACTGTGTTTATGGATGCTCTGCAATAGCCAGCCAGAAATTGGAAAAAGCCAAGCTACCAAGTTCATCTGCCAATCAACAAAGGAACAAATAAGGAAAATATGGTACATTTTCACAATTGAATATTGTTAACCTGATCAGAAGGATTAAATTATCTGCAGGTAAATAAATTAGTTGGTGCCAGGAACAATCACCGTGTCTGAGGTAACACAGACACCAAAAGACATATATGTTGTTTGTCATTGGCAGATGTTATATATTAGAGTCCAAGAAACAAAATATCCCAATCAAAAAATCGTGGTGCAGAGCTAAGCAAAGAATTCTCAACAGAGGAATCTCGAATGTCTGAGAACCACTTAAAGAAAGACCCTGGACTCTGACCTCATAGGTAGCAATGAATATCCTAGTAAGAGCACCAGTGGAAGGGGAAGTCCTGGGTCCTGCTAAGACTGAACCCCCAGTGAACTAGACTGTTGGGGGGAGGGCGGCAATGGGGGGGGGGTGGGGAGGGGAACACCCATAAGGAAGTGGGGGAGGGAAGGGGATGTTTGCCCGGAAAACGGGAAAGGGAATAGCACTCGAAATGAATATAAGAAATATTCAAGTTAATAAAAAAAAAAAAGAAAAAAAAATAAAAAGAAATGTTCAAAGTCCTTATGTAACAAGGAAATGCAAATGCAAATGACTCTGAGGTTCTATCATATACCTGTCAGAATGCCTGAGATGAAAAGTGTGAGGAATAGCAGATTCTGGCAAAAATGTGGAACAAGGGAAATACTTTTGATCGCTGGTGGGAATGTAAACATGTACAACCACTTTGGAAATCAATTGGGTGGGTCCTCACAAAACAGGTAATAGTTCTATCCTAAGACTCAGCTATACCACTCCTAGGCATATACCAAAAATATGCTCCACCCTACCATAAGAACATGTGTTTCACTATGTTCATAGCAGCCTTATTTATAATAGCCAGAAGCTAGAACAACACAGATTTCTCCTGGAGGAAGAATGGATACAGAAAATGTGGTACATTTACATAATGGAATAAAATTTAGCTATTAAAAATGAGTTCAGGGGGCTGGAGAGATGGCTCAGGCGGTTAAGAGCACTGACTGCTCTTCCAGAGGTCCTGAGTTCAATTCCCAGCAACCACATGGTGGCTCACAACCATCTGTAATGGAGATCTGATGCCCTCTTCTGGTGTGTCTGAAGACAGCTATGGTGTAATCACATACATGAAATAAATAAATAAATCTAAAAAAAAATGAGTTCAGCATGAAATTTGCAGGCAAATGAACAGAACTAGAAAATACCATTCTGAGTGAGGTAACCCAGACCCAAAGGGATACGCATGGTATATACTCACTGATAAGTGACTATTAGCCAAAAAGTACAGAAAATCCATGATACAACCTATAGACACTAAGAATTTAAACAATAAGAAAGACACATGTAAGAATGGCTTAATCCCACCTAGAAGGGAGGAGAAAATAGTCATGGGAGGAAAAAGAGGGAGGGACATGGGTTGAGAAAAGGAGAGGAAGTGGGAAAGTGGGCAGGGTCAGGTATGATGGAGACAGGAGAGAAGCCTGGAGGGCCAGGAGAATAAATGGAAGTATTCAGCTGGCGGGAAGTATTCAACTATCTACAGCAAGTCCTAGAGATCTTGGATGTGGTACCTTCCCAGTACTCAAGGTGATGACTTTAGTGCAAGTGCCCAACGGTATGGAACATGATGAGACCACTTCCAGCAGTTAGACAGGACCCCCAGTGGAGAGAGGGGGACACCAACCCACCTACAAAATTTTTGACCAGAAGTTGGTCATGTCTAAAAGAATGCAGGGACCAGGATGGAACAGAGACTGAAAGAATGGCTGACCGATGAGTAACCCAACTTGAGAGCCATCCCACAGGCAGGCACCAATCCCTGACACTATTAGTAATGCTATGCTGTGCTTGCAGCCAGAGAAGCTTGGCATAGCTGCACTCTGAGAGGCTCTACCCAGCAGCTGACCAAGACAGATACTGATACCCACTGTCAAACATTCGATGGAAGGCAGGGACTCCTATGGAAGAGGTAGGGGAAGAATAGAAGGCCCTGAAGGAGATGGCAACCTCACAAGAAGACTAACTTGGATCCCTGAGAACTCCCAGAGACTGAGCCAAGAACCAAAGAGCATACATGAGTTAGTCCAAGGCCCCAGGCACATAAGTAACAGAGGGCCACCTCCTCTGGGATCAGTGGAAGAGGATGCAAATAATCCTACAGAGAGGGCTTGGGGATTTAGCTCAGTGGTAGAGCACTTGCCTAGCAAGCCCAAGGCCCTGGGTTCCGTCCCCAGCTCCGGAAAAAAAAAAAAAAGACAATAATCCTACAGAGGCCTGATGCTCATGGAGTGGGCAGTTACCCCAGGAGTGCTACCTTCTTATAGGCTAAGGGTAGTATTGATGGGAGAAGAGACTCTGCAAGGGGTAACTAGGAGGAGGGCAGCACTTGGGATGCAAATAAATAAATAATAAAAAAATACTTTTTTAAAATAGTTATATGGAAACCTAAAAAGAAAAGAATTTAAATGGACTCACCATATAATATTGGAGAGAATGTTCCAACTAAATATCTTTTGTTACCAAGTAAAACGCTCTATGTCAGGGATTGTGTAGAATAATTGGCCAAAGGAGTCTTACAGATGCCCCCCCACACACACACACCAAATATCCATCAAAGAATATTGCCCAGATCATTAGTCACCCTCCAAAATGTAAGTCGCTATTCCTGAAGACACCACTTATGATGTCATCAAACACGGAGGAAAAGTACTGGTGCCCAACTAGATGCTTTTCCTCTAATGACTAGTATGCTATGAGAAATGTCATCATCAGTGTCACCAGCTACAAACAGTATGACCTACAGGGACTTGCCCGAAAGAGCTCATGGTATAGCAGTCATATATATGATATGAGATTAGCCAGTCACATTTTAATTGTATTTAAGGCCCATTCCATAAGATGGAATCCACATCTGACACCATTAGCATCCCCAAGAACGTGAGAATAGGGAAGTCATGAACTTAGGTGAAAATTTACTACTACTTATTTGCTAAAATATTAGAGCAATAAAAAGAGACAATGATATATAGCTATGCCCTAAGGCAGAGTATTGCTCAACTTTATCCAGAGAAACTTCCTTTTGACTGTCGATGGTGATTAACAGGGATACCAACAACTAAATAATATGTAGAGAGAGAATTTTAAGCATTAAGCCCTAATTGGGATGTCTTTAGCAGTCAGAGCTCTCCCGAATACTCTAGGATCTATGCTTAAAAAGGAGGAAAAGTTGTAAGAGTCAGGGGTGGTGAGTGACTCAAGGAACATCATCTTGAGACACAGCAGGACTGATAGACAAATGAACTCAGAGAGACTGTGATGGTACTCACAAGGGGTGCACACATTCAAACCAGACAAATAAAGAACACAGAGAAAATGGACTAAGAAAATGTTCCACCCTAAGAAGCACTTTTCTACTGATACCTGCTGGGGGGAGGGAAAAATCAGTTTTCTCCAATGGAGGGTCAGTAGGTATAATAATTATAGTCTCGACAGGCCCCATGACTATGAGTACCTGGCCACCAAAAAACAGATTCCCTATCTTTTGTTTTATTGGATTTTTTTTTTTACTTTTGTTTTATTTCGGTACTCTTTGTCATATAGCATTTTTTTCCATTTATGTATTTTAATATTTGATTGTTTTTGTTTTCTGGGGGAGAAGGAGAGAGATATGGAGGAGAGAGAGAGAGAGAGAGAGAGAGAGAGAGAGAGAGAGAGAGAGAGAGAGAGAGAATGAAGTTGGGTGGACAGGGAAATGGATAGGATCTGGGAGGAGTTGTAGGAGAGTAAAAAACTAGTCACGAAGTACCATATATTTTTTAATTGAAAATTATTTAAAAAAAAATATCAGTGATGTCTTGAGCCAGAAGAGCAAGGAAATGCAAACTGCAACAACATATGCTGACACTAGAGATCTCAGAACCTTAATCTTACATGAGCCCTTTAAATTTCAACATCCACTTTCTGTAGCCTTAAATGCCAGCCATAGAGGATAGTAATCAAATCTTGTCATTGTTAAATGTATGAACGCCAGGTTAAAAGACTTGGTTTACTCTGTTGAATGTTGAAATATGTCTTTTTAATATTGTATAATTTTTCAAAAGATCTTTATGTAAAGCTTCCACTATTCCAAATATTGTTCCAAGAGTGAAAGTGGACTCCATCTCCTATTTATGATGTTCTGGTTCTTATGTGCTGTGTGACCATGAAATAGCAACCCAGCTCTCTCTGCCTGGGTTTCTTTATCCCTAGAGAAGGACAGTAAAATAACAAATAGTCAGGAGGATTAAGTTGAGGTCTCCTGGGTTGAAAACCCACACCTTGTGTACTGTGAGTGCCACACAGACATTTGTTAGTTTTCAGTGGCTGACAATTTTTGTTGACGTTAATCATAAAACCCACTCCTTGTGATTTCTATAATGCCATAGTTCGAAACAAGCATATCAAATGTGGCTCTATTATTATTTGGAAATTACCAATACATTTACATCCATATGTATATATGGTCTGTAAAACCATACTCTTAAGAAATAACTCACAGAGTGGTGAATGAAGGTAAAAATTGGGCGCTAAAGGACTTCTCCCCGCTTTAACCTTTTCTATTTTAGTTCTCACTAAACTTTTGTTTCTTTCCTTCCTTGTCATTCCAGCGGTTTTCCTAGCCAAAATTATAATGTCTTTTTGCATAATGACAAGGAAGGAGGGAATAGAGGATGAAAGACTGAGAGATAAATAGCTGTTTGGCATTCCCTGCTTGATCACAGGTTCTAATGAACTCTCCTCTTCTTCCGATGGATACTTTGAAGTAGAAACAGAGGCTCGCCAAGAAGACAAAGGCTTCACAAATTTTCCTGAACAAAACTTATAGAGAGAACGCCTATCATCTATGGCAGATGTAAGGAGAGCCTTGCAGAAACTGGATGTCTTTCTACAAGGACCTTTCAAAACAGACTCAGATTACACTGGTATATCGAAAACTTGTAACTTGTTGCAATGGAACTTTCCTTCCCTAAAATGGCAGATTTGGAATAGAAGGTAGGCAAAATAAGCTCATATTTTAAGCTGCATCAGTTCATTTAAACGATACCTGTTCTTTATTTTCATTTTTCTAAAATTGTTTTAGCAGGGACTTAGTCAGAGACAAATCCTGCTGATTTTGCTAACAACTCTGCCACGAAGCCTTAAGATGAAAGCAATGAGCTGGGTGGGCCGTGGGACTCACAGACATCCTGCAGAGCACTCCAAAAGCTCCTGTCCCCAGCTCAGGTCATTCCCTCATTCAGACAGTCTTCGTGACACTTTATTGTCATTTCTTTTTATGGCCTTTCCTTTCTTCTTACACAATGAGACCCCTTTCCTCTTTGCTTTTCAATATTCCTCTAATCCTTTAAAGCACTTTTCGTGCTTTTATACCAAAAACCTACCTGCTAACTGGGTATACACTGGCATGCAATTTTTCTTTCAACACTCACAACTTGTGTTGTTTGTGTTGGGACATATTGACAAACTGACCTCACTTTTTCATATATACTACTACCTTACCTGACTGATACAGAGTTATTTGAATGGCTGCAGTGTTATTTTTAAGTCTGTCAATTTACACATTAGTTAGCATCATCAATATAGAATCTATAGATTGAGAAATACAGTTGATTTACTTTACAAATCTAATATCTTGTCTCATGGATATGTATCTCTACTGTCATCTCAGCTGTCAAGAAATTCACTATGAAATCTCTTCTTGACTATACTAACTGTAAATGTTTTCAGACCAACTTATTCTATTTTGCATTTTGTTATTGCTTTTATATCTTTGTTTCCTATTCTAATAGGGAGCAGCAGGCTGGTACATTTTATATATGCATTTTTATCATATATTGCCAATTTTATTATGCATTCCCCAATTATTTCAACAATGAGTATAATAAATAAATGTGAATTAAATGCCCCAGGCCTCACAATTATATTACTATGACACTCATCATTAAAATAAAGTGTCTATGAACCATTATCGCCATAGTTCAGCCGATATTACTAGAAGTTCTATTGTCTGGAAATTCTCTTTAAGTTGGGTTTTAATATGGAATGGGCAAGTGTGCTTGCCTGACAACTCTCTCCACTAGGAGAACTGTATTGTCTCATTGTTGAAAGAAGTTACTGTAGTCATTCTTCCTCATTGTAGCCTCTCAAATAAGATAGGTCGCTTTTCCTGCAATGTAGACATTGATGTCTCTATTAATTCTGTCAAGAACACATGACACACAGATCCTTTCTCTGCATGACCATTCCTCTCTGGGTGTTCCTCAAGGCCATCTCAATAGGTTTTCTCTAGGATCATACCCAGTGTTTCAAGACTAGCCCTACAGTGGAGTACAGACGTTGAGATTTTCATAGTGTAATGCACTTTAGGCGTTAATGCCTGGCTTACCTATATTAAATGTTCACTGATATTGTGAAAGGTATCATGTTTCTCCCACAGGAATCAAACTGAAAAAAACGATACATTTCGGAGGGATTCTAGTGTTCTCTGTAGTCAGACTTCAAAGGTTTGCCTCAGAAAGCTTGACACAATTTGACTTGGTCATGACACACTTCCCAAGACAGTGATTTTCATTCTTTGTTGTTTGTGGTACTACTCTATGTCTGAGGACAGTGAACTCTGCCTCCACCTAAGGCCTTTATGACCCACTTTGAAGATTCAGCAATGCAGACAATGGAGTAAGACCTGCTATTGCTATGCCCAATAGTTTTCTCATCTCCCACTACCTTTGGATGTGAATGCCTCGTAGTGCCTCATTTTCCAGCTGCTTTATGGCCAGGGCCTTTATGAAATGTGCTATGAAACACATTCGAAAGTATCTTCCCTTTTTTGATGTA
Organism: Rattus rattus; assembly: GCF_011064425.1. Taxonomy (NCBI): domain Eukaryota; kingdom Metazoa; phylum Chordata; class Mammalia; order Rodentia; family Muridae; genus Rattus; species Rattus rattus. The sequence goes on along the minus strand of NC_046154.1, from coordinate 176,703,036 downwards.
CTCTTAAACATCATATTGAACATAAAGTAGACATAAGTTAAAAGCATACACACACACACACACATATGTATACATATATACATATTTATATATGTGTGTGTTTATTACTTTGTTTTTTAGATAATTCATGTCTCTGTGTGTGTGTGTGTGTATGTGTAGAATTACATTTACTTAACAACATGTGGGTGGTTATTCCTTATTCTGTTGATACCAAGAGAATTCCCAAGGCCATTCACACCTCTCTTAAGGAATAAATCACAACAAAAGAAACAAAAGCATAACATAGCAGTAAATTAAGGAGCTCTGTGTTTTATTCTATAATTGAAATGCCATCTATTTGTGACAGTATGTTTATTTGCTCGTGGAAACACTGAGAAAGATTAAGGTATAAAGATTTTTTAAGTAAATAGTGAAGACACATGGATTATACGTAGAAATATTGGTGATGTTTCTTTCATAGTGGCTACTTAATATGTCGCTCTGCTTACCTGTGCTTGCCAGGAAGAGAATCTGACAAGCACACCGTTATGTGCTATTTTATTACCACAACCAGTTCTGCTCTCACTGTAGGTTTCTTTAAAAAATACCTGATCTTATAACAAATAAAAAGATAAAATAATTCTTACATGCAAGTCCTTCAGGTTCTTAAAGGCCCCCTCTTTGATCTCTGTTATTTTGTTGTTTTGCAGGTCTAGCAATGTTGTGTCAGGTGGAAATTCCCAGGGTACTTTGTCCAGACCTAGCAAAAGAGAAAGAAGAATGCATAATCTATGAGAAGAAATTCTCAACTATAGCATCGTAAAGGATTTTTTTTTACTTTTGAAACAATATTTAACTTTGTAGGCTACCGTTCCATTTGCAGTCCTTCTGCCTAAGTCTAAGTCCTGGGATTATAACCATCTCCAGCACATAAAAAGTGTGTGTTTACAAGGAATGTAAGGTTTCAATTCATCTGTAATGTGTTTTCCCCCAAGATTTACATCAATTGTAGTTGAAACCATTTCTTTTATTTTTCCCAAAAGGAATTTTTTTCCTTAGTTATAACTAAAAATATTTCCTGTACAATTGTCTGTCCTCACAGAGGAAATTTGTGATCCTTTTAGGATGAGACTCTAATCTTTTGCTACACGTTGAACCTTCATAAGTGTTTTGCAAATATTTATTAGAATTGTAAACCTGTGCTGCCCATATAGATACCTTAGAAATAAGAGGTTTACAACCAAGTTTGCACCAACTTTTATAAATCTAACACTGATGCGGATTTACATTAAAACTTAAGTTCTTTGAACTTGTAACCAGGTTCTTATTTGTACATTGAAAATTTAAGTTTTTGGGAGAGTAATTCTTTTCATTTGAATTAGAGTGCCATGACGATATCAGTTATTAGTTATTTCATAACCAAGAGATCTATGGTTCAATAGGATGAATTTGGTGGTGTAAGTTCTGTGAAATTAATGTTACGGAGCTTTAATTTTGGAATGTAGATTTTCAGTATGGCAACACAGACGCATAACAACAGAGTGGTCCTTGATCGTCAAAAATATGTTTCACTACTCATTTAACCAGTTCCATATTTTCAGTTTTATTTTGGGGAATGTAGGAGGCAAAATAAAAACTAGCTATTTGAGTTCAGAGATGTGGTTCAGTGTTTAGGAGTGTGTGCTGTTTCTGCAGGAGATCTGCGTTTGATTTCTACCACCTACAACAGGAGCCCATAACTGCCTGTGAATCCAGTTGCCAGGACTCCAAGTACCTTTTTGGCTTCATGGACACTTATATCTACACAATGCAGATTTATATAGACAGGTATGCACACATACACCCTCAGCTTACACACACACTCCTCTCTCTCTCTCTCTCTCTCTCTCTCTCTCTCTCTCTCTCTCTCTCTTAAAAAAACAACTTGGACATTCTATTCTCACATGGTCTGTCAATCTCCATATTTTCAGACGGATACCATGATAAAAATTTAAATTTTTAAATTTTGGACAGAAACAATTTTTTCCATCATTATAAATCTTGAAACACTAAAGAGTTCTGACTCATTGGAAAACTCTTTTGTTTCCTTGACCAGAGGCTGCACATGCAGTTGAAGCAAACAGACTTTACCCACTTGGGAGTATAACTCATGAAAAACATTATTCACAATTTTCATTAAAGCTGAAATCAGAACAAAGTATAATAACAAGTCTGTTGGGAAGATAGCTTTTCAGTTCTGAGCCTTTAATGAGCATGTACTCAGAATCCACATGGAGAAATCTCTCCATTTCTTCCATGGCAATTACACAAATCTAAAAATCACTTATTTCTAAGAGGTCTGTTTTGTTGTTGGTATCATCCACAGAGAGCTATTCCAATTGTAGTGGTCGGAAATATTGTTCATAGGCATGGTCAGTCTTGGTAACACTCAGTATCAAATGCAGGCGATGCTCAACTGACATCACAGTTCTATAAACACTGAACTCATTACAACATGGTTCCCATAGAAATGGAAGGCTGAAGTGTTTTCAGCACTGGGAAGTAGACCATAGAACAGCTAGCTACCTTGTGGGTGGGTGAGGGTACTCCGCAATCATCATCACAGCCATTTTCAAAAATGTCAATTTGCTAATTGCATGCAATTAGAGAATGTAGCCTTTTGCCAAATCCGTGATAATTAGTGTGATCCAACCACGAAAAGACATGATTTCCTTTCTTTTGGAATGTAGTCCTGTGTCTCATTAGTACTTGTTTTCCGGTTTCTGTCAGAGATTTAATTTCCTTTTATGCCTACTTTTATGTAACTGTGAGATGAAACTCTAGAGGCTGTCTTAACATTTGAACAATGCCAAGAAGATATGAAATCTCACATGTGTGAGGAAGGCTTCACTGTCTCCGGAAGGCTGACCCTTCTGTTCGTGTTGAACTTTGTGACAGAAACTGCTTAAGCTCGGTTACATGCTTTATATCTGGAGATGCAGCATAAAAGAAAAATACCCTCTCAGACTTGTGATGCTTGAAAATTAGCTCTTAGAGGTCAACTTTAATGATACATGTGCTTATGTATCTCCTCTGAATTACTGATGAATTCATATTCATTTGGGGAACCTCATATACTGAAATTCATCATGACTACTTTGAATTACATAGCTACAGAGATTATTTTCAGCTAAAGATATGCTATTCTCTTCACAATAGAACTATGATAACTTCAAAAACCTTGCTATAAAAGCTATTTTCGATTACTGAATTCTTTTTTTAATTTTTGTTGGATATTTTTTATTTACATTTCAAATGTTATTCCCTCTCTTGGTTTCCCCCTCCAGAAACCCACTATCTCCTCCTGCTTCTATGAGGGTCCCCCACCCACCCACCCACCCATTCTCACCTCCCTGCACTGGCATTCCCCTACACTAAGGCATTGACCCTTCACAAAAGCTCTTGATTGAAGAAGAAATATAAGGCAGTGTGGTAACACTGGTGACTTTTACCTGGTGACTTTTAGAAAGTTTAACAATGTAAACAAAACTCTCCTTAGGAATGATGACCATGGCTAAAACAAAACCTTCTAGGCTTCCAACATGATATTTCATGTGTCAAGGTCATCTGTATGCCCCCCCACAAAAGTTTGTTCTCGTACCAGATCCCTCCCCAAATTCTATGAATTTTATATCATTTTATGTCTAGATAAAGTGTGCCACTGCAAAAGCATATTCAAAGATCTAGGTAAAGTATAATGGGTAAATTACCCATAACATGAGTTCTTAGAACATCACAGATGTCGGCTAGTCTATTGTTTCCTGTGTACTCTATGATGAGGTTGCTTAGCAGACTACATTAAAATAAGAAAAGCTGATAAGTTAATCTGAATACTTTTGATCTAAAATCTCTGTCTCTGTCTCTCTGTCTCTCTCTGTCTCTGTCTCTGTCTCTCTCTCTCTCTCTCTCTCTCTCTCACACACACACACACACACACACACACACTAGTTTTATTTATTTATTTATCTATTTGCTTTTAAATATAACTCCTTTTGAAAATGACTTGATAGCTGCTGGAAGATTGTGTTATTTTTTAAGCTTTCTCTTAACTGTGTTTAGTGACAGATTTGTTTTCAGTCAGTGCTACACATTGAGTCCTTGTCTAAAACAAAAAAGTTTTCTAGAAATAAAGGGGGAGGGGAGGGAGGTAACTTGTAATCTAAGTCAATCCTCTTCTGTTTCCTGACTCCACAAGACCAAAGAAGTAAAACTTCTATAATAGACCCTAGCTAACTAGACCAATAATCAAAATGGTATGAGTCCTCACTTCAGAAATATTGTGTATGCTGTTCATACATGTGAGCACCACCTCATCTTGAGCACGCATGATCATGCCTTGAGATTCATTTTGGCTCATACTATGGACGAAACTACGTACAGCCATTGCTCTGACTCTATTACCCTTTAAAGCTCGCTCAAGGTTATTCCTCTGCAAATACTTATACCTGACATGGAACAATGATGCCTTAAGCCCACACTTCTTAGAGACCACTGGCTTATGTCATGCATTCTCATCTTTGTAGAGTCTTTGCATGTTTACCTGCAAATGCAGGATAGAGAAGTGGTTTATGTTGTTGTTTTGTTTTGCTTTCCATTATGAAGGTTTTCTAGATGCTTCATGCACAGGTTTCTTTCTGGCACATCAGTTTTATGTGTAAGACTTTCAACCCCAAATTTATCCCTATCTACAAGAAATGCAGGCATGGGGGAGGGAGCAGAGACTGAGTGAATGACCAGCCAATAACTAGCCCAACTTGAGACCCATCCCATGGGCAAGCGCCAATCTCCATTATGCTTGCAGACAAGAACAAGTTGTCCTCTGAGAGGCTCCACCCAGCAGTTGACTCAGAAAGATGTAGACACCCATAGCTTAACAGTGGATAGAGTTTGGGCACTCTTATGGAAGAATAAGAGGAAGGATTGCAAGCCCCAAGGGGATAGGATCTCCACAGGAAGACCAACAGAGTCAACTAACCTGGACCACTGCAGCTCTCAGATTCTGAACCACCAACCAAAGAATATGCATGAACTGGACCTATGCCTCCACACACTTATGTAGCAGCTATGCAGTTTGGTCTTCATCTGAGTCCTAAACAACTGAATCAGGGGCTATCCCAAAAGCTGTTGCCTAAGTGTACCATATGTTCTTCTAGCGAGGATGCCTTGTCTGACCTGAGTGGGAGAGGAAGTATCTAGACTTGAAGTGCCAGGATCAGGAGATACCAAGGGGGATTCCCATCTGCTCAGGGGAGAAGAAGAGTGGGGATGAGGGAAGTATTGTGGAAGTGGGTAACAGGGAGGGGACAGTGAGTGGAATATAAAGCGAACAAAGAAAACTAAATTAATTTTTAAAAAATCAAGCTACCTTGTCATCCTACACTGAATAGTTTGTGAGCATGCTCCTGAAACTCTTTTGTTACATCATGCTATCAAATCTGCCATGTTGTGACAAAACTGTCTTCGTTTTAGTCCTAAGTTCTCAGTTATCAAATGAATCTCCCCAGCAAATGTGCTGTGTCCTTTGACTTCACCTGTGAATTGTTCTCTCTTCTCTGACTATGATATATTTTTAAGGCATCTTTAGTCACATGTGTGACTGCAAGAGTTTGTTCTGTTTTACATGACCCTGGGGTCTGGGTTAATAACTTCTTTTCAAGGTATGCATTTATCTTGAAGGAAGATAAATTATAGGTTGCTAGATGGAGAAATTGATGCACATTCATGGAGATATATTGACCAAAACCTACACACAGATTAATTTTGAATTTGTTTACTAGATCTACACTTTCACTTGATATGAGTCAAGATAACATAATAAAGTTGGAACCTCAACTTTTTCAAGAAATGACTTGGAAGTAACACAAAGGGAAATTTGTGGAAGTACAATTTAAAGGTGACTGAAGAGATTTTTGAAACTGGAGAGTGGCCCTAGTTCGCAGCTCACTGTAAGAGTGTGAACATTCAAGATACTAAATTTAGTCATGGGTGATACTAACCTCTCCCTGGAACTGTGCATTGTGTGTATGAAATGGAACATAATAAACATTAATTAGGTATGGAATAAGCACTTCAATATTTACAGAATCCTTGATAACATATACATTAAGCTACTGTTATTTTTAGAGTTTACTCATTATGAGCATTTTATTTAATTTTTATTATTTATTTCATCATATATTATGCATTATATGAAATTTCTAGAACTTATCTAAAAGCTTTTTGACATAGGGCACATATAGTAATTAATAAAGTTCAATAAACTAGTTGAAGTTCTTCATTTAATTTAAAAATTTCATCTTATTAAAGACATTAAGGATGATTTTATTTGTATGTATGTGATTTTTTGCCTGCATGTATGTTTTTTGTACCACATGTGTACCTAGTGATGATGGAGGTCTATCCAATGAATATTGAATATCTCTTGGACCTAGAGTTACAGATGGTGGTTAACTACCATGTGCTTGTTGGGATATTTACATAATTTCTCTCTTATGATTTTAATTTTAAGAATACATTTTTGTTTTTTTCATTATGGCCACAAAGTATAAGTGTCCCTGAAAGCATATATAAATGGTACCTTTCAGAAGATACCCTTTATGAGAACTCAGTAAATAATATTACAAATTAATTTTCTATCACTGGTAGAGCTGGTATCAATTCCTATTATGATTTGTATCAATCATAATAAAATTAAACTCCTTTTTCTTTTGCTTTTGATTAGAGTCTACAACTCTCTGTTTTTCTCTTCTCTACATTACAGTTATTAATGAAGCTTATCCTAGAATCTGAAACCTACTTTTCAGGTATGTGAAACACAGATTTTTTTATTTAAACATCTTATCCCTGAGTTGGTTCTTCTTGTGAGTAATGTATAATGTTGTGTGCATTTTTGTTCCATAAAGTTCAGGACTTTCCAAGAGTTTATCTACAAAAGTCCATGTGTGGATAGAAAGCCTTCATTCAGTTAGCAGATGCTTGGCAACAAATGACTATATCCAAATCTGCTCTAATCCACTTACTCTTATTTAATTAGGACAGAGACTCCAGTTTTTTTTAAATCAATAAAATATTAGATATGTTAAGACGATGTTTAGCTTCAGAGTGACTTGGATTAAAATTAATCCAGCTATGAATTAGAGATGATTAAATGCCAAGTTCAACACTTGAGACTCTATTCTCATTTGAAAACACCGAGATGAAAATGCCTTAGAGTTAAGAATCATTTTGATGGCTAAACACTGTAAGTTCAAACTAAACCTAATCTTCAGTGTTTATAAAAGGAGGTGATAGGTTACGGCAGCATTATGTCTTTACCTTTTATTTCCATAATATCTCCTTATTTGCCTAGGATGACTTTTAAACTCTGTCTCTGTCTTTTTCACCTTTCTCTACCTCTCTGTGTGTCTGTTTCTCTCATCTCCATTTCTCTGTCTTTCTCTGTCTCTTCTTCAGTCTTTCTCAGTCTCTCTCTATGTGTCTCTCTGATTCTGTCTCTCTGATTCCCTCTCTCTCTCTCTCTCTCTCTCTCTCTCTCTCTCTCTCTCTCTCTCTCTCTCTCTCTCTCTCCCTGTAGCCCAAACAGGCCTTGAACTTGCAACTTCCCCTATCATCAGTTTCCTGAGTAGCTGAAAACATCGTATTTTCCCTCCACACCTGGGTTTGAATGGCTTTATGAGCCATGCACATATGAAACAATCATTTCCAAGAAAGATAGAATACATATCATTAATTGCCTTGGGGTTTAGATGCTTGTCTTTGAAGTAGTATCCTGAATATAAAAGAATGTTTATGTGTGTTTTTAGTTCTTGTCTAGCAATGTAAAATGCATGTCCATTCATTAAATGGGAAAAGAAGCTTTTAAAATATCAAGTTCCATATAGGAGAGGGCAAAGTAAGTTTGAGTTCAAGGCTATTTATCCATATAGACAAAACTCTTTCGACTTTTAGATTATTTTAAAGGCATTGAGATACCTTTCAAATACCAGTCATTATGTGCTTAATTCAAAAAACTAAACAATGATTGTGGGTATCTGACTTTTCAGAATTCATATATTTTAGCAGTGAGATAAACATTATTACCAAATCATGCTCCTTGGTGACCCCTGGACCCAACACCAATAATGGAGCCAAGCTCTATAAGCAATAGAGATTATCTTCTTCCAAGATACCAAGCACAGAGCAGAACATCTGATTAAGATCAAGATTAGACATCTTTCAACATTTGGAAAGGAATGAGCTATATTATCCCCATATTTTCTATTAGCTGTTCTTGGCTGTGAATAGTTCTCCTGCACCCATGGGGGTGAAGGGACCTCTCTGACATGTACCCAGGGGTAGAACATCTGATGGTCATGTGCTACTTTTAATACTCTGAGGACCCTCCATACCATTTTCTATAAGGGCTATCCTTATTTTAGTTCTGTCCCACATAGTTCAAAGATTCCCTCTTTTGACATCCTTCTAAGAATTGACTACTTTAGCATTCCTGATAAAGTCATTTTTACTGCTGTCCAGTGATAAGCATTTCCCCAAATGATAATGGATCTTTAGTGTACTTTATTTCATGCATTAATGGGTCAGTTCTGAGAAATGTGTATTCAGGTCTACTGTTCATTTTGAAAATGTAACTGTTAACATTGATGAATGCTTGCCAAAGAAGGGAGCTTTTACACATTTTCATTTATTTTATGATCTAAAACAAGAAGTCTGGCAAGGGATCAGAAAGTTTGCTCTCAATTAGGATCTCTCATGCATTTGTAACCAAATTTTAATAGGACCAAAGGTTAGGGAAGTCTAGTCTGGACTGGATCCCCAAGAGTTACTCTTATGAATAGCATTCTGTGTTGCTATGGCATCTAAGTTGGAGCTGTCTGGAGTACTTGAGGTTACCTTTCTAGGCACGGCCTCCATCTCTGTCTTTCTCCCTTACTATCTATATGTGTGTGTGTGTGTGTGTGTGTGTGTGTGTGTGTGTGTGTGTTTTGTTTTTGTTTTTTGCTAGTGGATTTTTTTTGCAGTTTCTTATATGTCCTGAAAAAAGAAAATGCTCATAATTGTATTGTTAAAAATATGCTCTCCCATTGTATAGTCTGTCTCCCACCTCTATTGTTCCATTTTCTAGATGTAAGCTTTGTAATTTGAGACAATACTATGCTCTAATATGTGTTAAGTAATGAATGGCTAGAGAAATTGTGGTATACATGTACAAGCAACTACTGTTCATTAAAACTGTTCAATCCTGTCTTTTGCAACATGAGAGAGCTATGTTAAGCAGATCGAGCAAGAAATACAAAGATAGGTAATGTATGATCTCACTCCTCTGTGGAACATACACAAGCTGATCTTACAGAAGTTGAGCATGGAATGATGCCGATAGGTAGGTGGAAAGGGTTAGTGAGGAAAATCTGATAACCCAAGGTTACAAAGCAGAGTTAGAGAATGATATTTTGTGGTAGATTACACAATCAGGCAACTCTTATAAGTACAATGCAACAAATGCTGGAGGAAAAGATTTTGAAAGATTATTTTCATGGGTAAGTGCTAAATGTTTGAGATGATGGGTATGTTTAGCAGATTTCAGCATAACTCAGTGTATCTGCGTGTCAAAATGCTACATGGTACAAAGTATATAAAATCACGTATCTGTTAAGAGCATATGTAAAAGGAATGATCTGCCCTGTCTTCTTGATAACAGCTGGACTTCCTCATAGGATAAAAACTACGTTTGCTGCTTGATTTTTTTCAAAAAAGAGTTCTTTATCTGATAAAGAGAGAAGAGAGAATATGGGTCTCACACTGAATTCTGGTTTAAATCACAAACTGAATTCTAATGAAACAGGCATAAGTATTTGGCTGGCCATCATCTATGGCAAACTCATGTTTACTCTCTCAGTCCTCCATGCTCTAGAAAAGCAGTTAATGATGCTACACTGAAAACTACTAGCGTGAACCATCCCATGCATCTTCCAGAAGCTTCTGCATTTCCTCACACACAGAGCTTTAGCCTCTCAGTGCTCATTTATTCTCTTTGAAAAGACTGTTTAAGGATCAATGTTGTTCAACACTGGCACAAATGACACTTACAGCAGTGGCTCTCAACCTGTGGGTTCCAACCCCGTTGACAAACTTCTATCTCCAAAAGTATTTACATTTCAATTCATAAGAGTAGCAAAATCGCAGTTAGAATTGGCAACAAGAAATACTTTTATCACTAGGGGAGGGACGGGGACACCTCAACACAAGGCACAAAAAGTGTCACAGCATTTGGAAAGTTGAGAACCACTGCCTTAGAGGAAAACACACAGTCAAGCAGTTAAGTAGAAAATCTCTACTTATTAAATACTATATGGTCAATATTGACAAAAGTTTGAACATTGTCTCTCTTTTGGCTCATTAAAATCTCTGACAATGACAGTTCTAAGGGAACTGTAGTGTATATTCCCAGGCATAGTGTGCCACTGGCCTGCTAAGGGCAGACTATACTTACCAGATCAATGAGCGATCAGAGAAACTACCTGTGGTCTCCTGAAAGCATCCATGTTCACCCTCTCTCAGGTTTTAAAGTGTCAGCATTGAAGACTGAGATGAGTGTTCTTGGCTGTCAATGTTGAACAGTTTAGTTCTGTTTGTCTGTGCTCCTTTGTATAGTGTATTTTTCTGATTAATTAAAATTACCGACCATTTCTCTGCGAAATATGACTAGCAAATTGCCCTGAATAACTACAGGCTTCTCCAAGAAGCACCTTCTTATGCTGTGCTAGTTCTTCTATGCAAGACACACAGCAAAATACTAGTCCTGTGACCATATTTTCCTTTAGTATAAGAAAATATACAAGTAAAGAGGAAGAGGTAAAGCAGCAGTCATGAGAACCAAGTGCATTAACCTTTGGTTCAACTGCTGGATCTCCAGGCTTTCTGAAGATTTATCTTCTAGTCATGTGGCTCTTGGAATTCCAGGCCAATTTTTACTTTCAAAAGGATAAGCCAGCTGTCTTTAGTGGATCAGGCTGAAGTTTCAGAATCTGAGATTATATCAGATATTTACATTGTGCTCTGGTTATAAATATTACTTTTGAAAAGTTCTAAAGACCATAATCAGCCGTCTAAGCTACGTGGGAACTCAGACCAGAGAATGAAGGGAATGCTTCTGCATCTTGAAGATAATTTTCTGTTGCACAATCTAACTCATTTTGCTTCTGATAACTATGTCTTTTGCAAGTTAGTAATGTTTAATATCAGTTGCCTGGACCCTGTAAAGAGCAAAGGGACTTTCTAGGTTTTCATAGTGTCTAACATCTTAGGAAAACAGATCAATAATTTCTTTAAAAGAGAAAATGAAAATTAGAAAGAAAAAAAACATCCTTCTGGAAATAAAATATAGATGATGCACTGTTAGACATTTTACTCTGCAAAAAAAGGGAGTCTATTCAAGTCATTAAGATTTTTAGTGATTTACTGCATATCTTTTCAGAGCTGATTGAAAAGGGTTAGAAGTGGGGCAGTGCAGTGTGGAAAGTCTAAAGTGTCCTAGCCTCAAAGCTAATTCATTTTCTCCTTGACTGTTTCCCCTACTCCTCCTTAGGGCGTGCTTATTTCTCTTCTGGAATTGCAGAGATGAGACCTGAAAGGGCCAAGCACTCAGGAGAATTCAGTTCCATGAAGAAGAGGCATAAGCTTGGCCAGACTCACTTACCCAGATCAGAACACTGCACCACTCGGAGATGGCATTGGCATCGGTAGGGGCACATGGATATCAGGGGATTGTCAGGGTCGTAAGGGATTATGCCAGAGGCCTCATCTTCTAGCATGAAGTCAAATAATCCTCTCTGCTCAAATGGTCCAGCCCAAGAGACTTGCGCCAGAAGGAATAAGACGAGAGTTACCTTCATGATTGTCTCATGCGTTTTCACCACCTGGGAAACGGGGAAGTAAAGCAAAGGGTTTCTGAGAAAGGATGTCACTTGGGTTATGTGTGACTCGTAACATAATAACTCATAGCAGAGTGAGTACAGAGAAAAAGTATAGAAAATAGCATTTGTTATGAAGAAGTCAGGCATTCATAAAATGACTTTGAAAGGCAGTAAAGTTGGTCACAGACATGAGCAAGCCATTTCCATGCCAATAGCAATTCGAACAGTATTAAAGAGCATGTTTCATCTTGGAGTCTGGATGAAGATGATATGTCAGATCCTGGCCGAATGTCCTTGAATAAAAAATCATGATTGTTTTTACCATGCTGGCTCAGTGCTGCCATATGACAGTCAAATAAAAACTGTGCCTATGCACTAAGAAAACTCCACTCTCTACCAGAAACCCCTCCTCAAACCCTGTTCGTCTCACAGATCCTCCTGTGTTTTCTTTGATCTCACCCATCACCTCATAAACTGTTGTAAAAATCTCCAACTCGTTTCTGCTCTGAACATTTCTCTTATGCCAGATCATCTTCCAATGTTGCTGCTCAAGTCCCTGTCCAAAATTTAAGGTTCGCCTTGTTCAGGTCCACTGACACCATTAGTGGACATCTTATGACCTTGTCGATGATAACTATGTTTCCTGAGTTGGATGCGAAGCCAGTCATTATTTGGTACCTATCAGTACTTAAAGCTACAATTCTCTGCATTCTCTCTCTCTCTCTCCCAAGACTTCACTTCAACTCCAACACTTAGACATCTTTGACATTTTGATTACCTACCTTCTGAAGAAGTTTACAGATTATGTGAGAGTCTGGGTTTCTCCCCTGTATCTCCTGACTCCTCCAAGCAGGAGCCTGCTCGTTGTCTCTTCTGTGATCTGAGAACGATACTCTGACCTCTTTTAATGAACTTATCACATGTTATAATGTGTTTTTTTGTGCTTACTCTGCCCCAGTGTTAGTGGATGTTCTCCCTCAGGGCGTGCCTTATTAGTCCCTGTTCTGCACCCATGCCTTGCACAACATTTTGAACACAAGTGACTCAGCCACCATCAGCTTATTAATAACACAGTGCACTCTGTTTGTTCCAAGAAACCAAACACATCTGATGTTTTAAAGCACAAATTGTATAGTCACGGAAAGTTTCTAGTTATGATATGAATTAAATAACTCAACATGAACAGTCTAGAGAGAGATCCAGCAACCTGATTTTGAACTGACATGGCTTAAGATCTCTCTGCAGCTCTTATAAGTAGTCCTCAAGCATTGCAGGCTTTACTTACAGACCATGGTCTCAAGAAGACCTGCATCTCTGCAAATCCAATGACACGTTCTCTTGCATTTACTAGCTACTATTTTTCATTACTAGCTAGTAAATGAAGAAAAGAAAATGACATCTCTTGAACATATAACTGAATGTATATCCTTGAAGTTTTTTGCAGCTCCACTAGGAAATAAGCAAATGCTTTGCAATTATTTAAAAAAAATTCTCCTTTCATTTTTAATTCATATTTAATACTGGAGTGTGAATAAAACAGAACAACCCATACAGAATTGTGATTTTTCAATTAAAAAGATCATAAAGGTTATGATTCACATGACTTCCCCAAATTTAAGGACAAGTGCCCTCTAGCAACCCACTCCCACTCGATTACCCTTTAGGGAGGTTATTGTTTAGGGATGTTTATTTGGATTGCAGTAAAGGAGAAGCCTTCTCTCTGCCTTCTCTCTGTTTCACATTAAGATCCAACGTTAATGGTTTACCATAAGTTTGCTGGCCTTGCTTATTTAATGCCTTGTAACTTTAGAAGTAGTAGAAGAAGAAGAAGAAACAAAGTAATCTCATATTTAATGAAGAATAAGGAGCATTTCTGCAGATGTCTCTTTGTGATCCACTCTCCAGTGCTGACATGCCTGGTGGCTTTACTAGCAGCCCTAAAAAGGAATTGTTTCGGAGCATAAGCTCCGAAACACGGTCATTATTTGTGTTTGTTTATCTTATTAAAATAGTACAAATTCCCTGCTCAAGCTACCTTTAGAGTAAAGCCTGACAGACTGCATACCACTTCAGCACTTCAGTAACACATTCTCTCTCTCTCATTCTCTCTCTCTCTCTCTCATTCTCTCTCTCTCTCTCTCTCTCATTCTCTCTCTCTCTCTCTCATTCTCGTGTGTGTGTGTGGGGGGGTGTATGTGAATGTGTGTGTGCATGCATGGTGTGTTTGCATGTGTTGCAAGCATGTTTGTGAATTCTGCTATCCTAAAATGGCATGCATATAAATTTTGTTCAAATTCTCTTATGAAATTCCTTTTAAATAATTTTTATAATACTCAAAGAGCCAGCATGTTTAGAGCAATTAACTTAAGAGAAATCTTAAGTGCCAATAGTCCTCAAGATAACTTCAGTGCTGATCTTTTTTCCTTTTGTGATAAATAACAACTGGAATAGCACAAAGAAATTTACAAAGAAAGGAGGTTGTAAGTGAAGCAACACTTTTTATATCGCATGGAAACTGTTACTCTCAAATATTTGTAAAGCCACTCTTTCATTAAAAATAGTTGTTTTGGTTCAAAAATGTCTCACCAAAAGTAATTCATCTGACCCCCTAAACCTTCCTTTATTTGATTAGCTGTTTCATCCAGGTTGACTTCAATATAAACATGCTAATACCATTGTTAGGTATTTCAGAGTTAAAACTTAACATGTACGTATCAAGAAAATCTGCAAATACAGAACAAAAAAATTTAAATCCCTCATTATAAGGCGAATTAAAAACTTCAGTAACAACAGCAATAATTAAAATATAAGCAGTAAAAATGCATTTGTCCATAAACAAGAGCTACAAAAAAAAAAGTCCAATGTTTCTTTTGGGGAGGTCTGCTAAAATAAACAGCGACAGGAAGAGAAAAGCCACAGCACAGAGATCACTGGGGCACACCTAACCAGTGGTCTTCTGCTTACTCTGCTTTAAGTTAAAATGAGAATCAACCCCCACCCTCACTTCATAGTGAATGCACCGCATAAGAAAGGTTAATTTGCATTGAAATTATTGACAGGAACATTTATTTATAGCCAAAGAGGTATGCAGCTGTATTATCTCGGATCTTTAACATAATATATATTTCCAGTGTTCCTTTTCACCTTTCTGGTAATAATTCCTGTTCATTTTTGCTGTTGCAGAAGTAGACATTATATTTCTATAGCCAGAAACTTGACCTGCTGAGGTTTTAAAGGTTTGTGAAGTATGCAAGAATCCAGCACCAGAAGAAATCCTTAAATACCTAACTTAGGCACAAGCAATATGCTAGTTACAAATGCTTTTCTGCTAACAGTTTCTAAAGAGCAAAGCATTTCATCGGTACAAATGCAAAAATATCATTATAGTCAGTCATGGTGTTAGGTTACAAGTTTTTAATAAGCATATTTGCAAGAACAGAAGAGAGAGCACGAAAACAAAAACAATGCATCCAAGCAGTATATTTTTTTTCTTTTTTACCGACTACTTAACTTGTTTTTCAAGCAACTCGTTTCTAATGTTGTATCAAGATTATACAAAGTTTAGCACGACTTTCCTTCTCGTTCCTTTTTCTCACCAGATATTTCCTTCTGCCCTCCACTTGACAGAAGCTTTATTAGCCTGTAGCAGAGTTCAGGACAATTATTGAAAGCCATACCTTTTAATCCGGGTATTTGCCACCGGAGCCCTCAAAGCTGCGATGTAATTAACACTAAGTAATGCAGCCCAAGCAAGAGAGTTTGCAGGTGTGGAAAGGAGGAGGGGGTGGTGCTGCTCTGTGACTGTCACTAGGTTGAAAACCTCCTGCTTCTACTCCATAGCACAGTTAAACACTAAGGTTTCACTGAGTGAGCACATCCAGCTGACACCCACATTAGATCATATGGTAATGATACGTCTCTTGTACCGTAGCCAGAAACTTTATCGGCCCCGTTCTTTCTCCCCCTCCACGTTTGCTTTATTCCTTTCGCATCCGCCCAGCATTCCAAACTGCTTTTGTAGTCCAGAGGAGCAACTTGATTTGAAATTTGTCTTTTCTTTTTTTTAAAGATTAGAACTGAAGAGTTTGTCTCCCCACCCCACCCCCAACCCCATTCCAGTCTCCACCCTTTCCCGCCTTGTTTGTAAGTAGTATTTATTATCATGCTGAAATGATATTTTTTTTCTTGCTTTAGAGATGTGAGGGTCTGGGAAATGGAGTGACATTAATCCTATAGCCGTTTTGCAAAGAAGACTGGGTAGACTTCCTCAGAATTAGACCCGTGGGCTCCGAAGATCAAGGGCTGCGTAGTTCCCTGTGCATTTTGAATGCATTTCTGTGGTGTTTTGGGACAAAGCCAGAATTTAATCTGGAAAATATGTTGTTTATTACTTTCATTACCCACGGCTTCAAAAACTTCCTTGCTGTCTACCCCTTGTTTTTGTGGAATAAAACACATAGAAACTAGAAGCAGATTACAATATAATTTGTAGGTTAAAAAATTATTTTTATAGATGGGTCCTCTATGTAATCAGGACTTTCTGTGGCTCTTTTTAAACTTCAGTAAATAGAAGGAAAAAAAAAAAAAGAAGGAGAAGAGAGAGCAAAAAGAGTAAGAGGTGTTTATTCAGGCGGTGTAGAAAGTTTCTGGAGATTTTATAATTCCATCTCTGGAGGCTGCGGGCTGTTCTGTTTGCCTTCCCAGGTCCTGACTTGCATTTTTATGCCCAGGCCTCTAGGCTCTCATCAGGTGGGGACTTGAAATTGCCATCTGTGAAAAAGGGGAAGATTCCCCCATCCTTCCCCTACCCATCTAACTGCATGCCTCGACAGGAAATATTCTCCAGCTTTTTGAGGCTTTTTGAGAAATTAAATTCTTGAGAGGAAATCTGAAGAGGGGGGGGATGGAGCTAAGCTTATTTTTACTTCTTTCCCAAGTCTTAACTCCCTGTCTTTTAACTGCTCAATCCACACACACCGTTCTTGCACTGAGTTACAACAGACTGGGTTATTCTGCTGGTTTAGAAAGTGGAGAGTCCAAGTGTTGGTTGACATTGGGGTAAAGACCTTTCTCCTGGCATTAATTTACTTTCTCCTCTGAGTGTTGCTTGTATTTATGTTTCCTCTGACCCGTGATGACTCCTTGCTCATATTACAATAATTTTGTCTTATTCCCAAAGAATCTATGGAGCCCCTCTAACATAGTTACAATGGATTGCACTATGGTCAGTGTCTTTCTTAACCCCTGATTTGTTTCTTTGCAACACTGAACTTCACTCCAGTGAATCAAATTATGGCCGCAGTTATTGGCTAATGTAGAATAAGACAGGAAAGGGATAAGAAAGAAAAGTTGCAGAAGCTGAAGGGGCTTGCAACCCCATAAGAAAAACAATACCAACCAACTAGAGCTCCCAGGGATTAAACCACCATCCCAAGAGTACACATGGACAGACCCATGGCTCCAGCTGCATATGTAGCAGAGGATGGCCTTGTTGGGCATCAATGGGAGGAGAAGCCCTTGATCCAGGCCAAAGCTGAACCCCTGAGTGTAGGGGAATGTCAGGACAGGGAGATGGGAATGTGTGTGGGTTGGGTGGGGGAAGACCCTCATAAAAGAAGGGGAAGGGGGGATGGGAAAGGGAGTTTGTGGACAGGAAACCAGGAAAGGGAATAACATTTGAAATATAAATAAAAAATATTCAATAAAAAATCTCAAAAAGAAAAAAGAAAAGAAAAGTAGCATAAAGTTGGCAAGAGGAAAAGAAAGATGTATGTAAATTAGCTTAAATTTTTACTAGTGGGGCTACAAGATTTAAGGTTTGTATCTGGGTTCTTCCCTTTGATGAGAGGTTTAGGAATTAAAGCAACTCCCCTAACCTCCCTGAGCTTCAATTTCTGCACCTGTGGACTGCATAGAAAACAGAACTCAGTGGTTAGCCTTAGATGGAGCATGAGAGAAGACAATGTGTGGAAAGAATTTATTTCAACTTACTTTTAGTATGAGCTCTCTGTTATTTCTGTTATTTTCTGGTGTGTTACGCATTTTACTATTGAGCCAGCCAAGGAGAAGAGTTGCTGTTTCCATTCTGAAAACGTAAAAATCGAGCACCAGTGATGTGTCCGTGCAAATGCAGCTAGGAAGGAGAAAAGCAGAGAGCAACTCCCAGGGATTCTCATTCTGATCCGAGACAGGTTACCTAGCTGTACTGCATCATGAGGAGGAGAAACATAAGCACAGCGAGAGTTACTATCGAATCGCTGAGATAATATGCCTCCTGGTTTTCAAAACTGTGCTGAAGTTCAATATTGGGACCTGAGAGACAGCTTAGAAGACAAAGGTACTTATGGCTCCTGGCCTGTCAATTTCCACTGGACTTCAGGAAGCCAGGTAAAGGAGGAAATAAAGAGGCAATGCCCCAACCGCACATCACACACTCACACATACCACACATATCACACATGCACACACACACACACACACACACACACACACACTCACTCACTTTAATCATCATCACCCAATTTTTAACAATTTGTAAGAAGTTAAAATAGTTCATATACTTTGTTGATGGGTATATGTAGAAACAAACGCTTCTGTTTTGTCATGCTTTTTTTTTTTTTAATTTAGCGACAACTTTTAAATTTCTACACATTTATCAAACTTCATCTTATTTAGGAACAGCTGTTATATTAGTATTATATCAAAGACACCCTTCTTTCATTTCCTTTATTTTTTTAGGTACAAGGACATAGATCGCCACGCAGTCATATACAGTTAAGTAAAAGCAAGAAGAGGACACCATCAATGGGTCTCATGTGTCTGCACTGGAGCATAAAGAGCGACTCAGAGGCTGAAGACAGTGCTTTTTGTGGATAGCTTAAGCCTCCCTATCTGCAACGTCTGAGGGGTGGATTTTCTGAAACCCTGAGAACATAGATACGTGAAATATTCCAGTGGATACCACAGATGTTGCAAAACGCCACTCACACTGTAATTCCCACTGACGGCCCACCAGCAAGTACTACTGAAACAAAGCGACAAAGGCAGAATTCTTTCTCAGCAAAGGTTCCTGAATAGAGTGGGATGCAGGGAAGCCTGAGACAGGTTACAGGCAAACTAGATGTGTGCAGGAAATTGTGGCTTTGGTTCTCTTCTTCCTTTACATCTCCAAGCCGCAACCACCACCTTCCTTACACTTAACACCTTGCACGAGTTTAGCTTTGCTTCTTTGTTCCACAGGCATCTGACAACTAAGATGTGGGTAGCCATTGTGCTACCTCCTCAGTGAAGGCAAACCGTAAGACACTAAGAGCCCTGTCTGACCCTTTCCCCAACAGCACATATACACTCGGTCTTTCTTCTCTTCCTGTGGCCCTACGGGCATCACTTTATAAGCTTTTCAAGTTGAGAATGAAAACTGTGTACCTTTGTAGCCCAACAACTTTCAAGACTAACAACTCTCAAAGCACTGACATCATGTTCCAATTGGAAGAATTTCTTCTTTAGGATTGCAGTTAGGTAAGCTTGGTTCGACTGGAATATTCTATCTCGTTTATTAATTACACAGCTTTCATTAAACCTTAAATTTGGTCTTCGAAGATGCTAAGATACATTTAAGGACATTATTAACCTCCACATGCCACTGGTTAAAAATCTTTACTTTGAGCCATGACATGGAAACAGAAAATCCCAGGACTGATATGAACAGGGCCTAAGAAAAGATATAAAGACACAGCCTTCCACTGCACCGTATGCCATCACTTAACGGCATGACTTGTCGGTGTTTAAGAACGTCTCTTTTGTCAGTTTTTGTCAAAATATTTAGTTTCCTTTCTACACTGCTAATCCATCAGTCTGCACTTGGACAACAAATCGACATTTATTGAATAGCTGGAGAAGTCTAGGCAAGACATATAGGGAAGGAAATGCCAAGTAACCTATCCGTCAGTCAATGAATAAACATTGACTAAGGAACAGACATAGGAAAAAAATAAACATCAATTTCAGGCCCATGAGGGGCACAAGAAATACAAATAACCACTCAAAAGCCATAGCATCAAAGGCTTTTTACTACATAGAGAAGTAAGAGAAAACTACTCATTTACATAACAGCATCTTAGTGATATCAAACCAGAGAACCTATATATAAAGTTCAGTTCCTGGGAAAAATGAAATATGATGTAGTTAACAATAACTATCTTGGCAAGCCAGAGGAAGGAGAAGGTGGGGATCGTTTTACAACTGAGTAGTTAGATAACTGTTTATGGAGAATGGTGTAAGATTTGAGCTGAATCCTGAGGGATTAGAAAGAGTACATTTGGCATGAAAGGAGGGAGATGGCTTTATTGAGGCAGACAGAACAGCACCAATAAAACCTTAAATGCAGAAAAGCAAACGATGATACGTAATAGAATGGAAATTTAATAGATGCTTTCTTTAAAAAATGCTGGAGCTGTTTTTTATGATCCCTTGAATGTTCAGGAGTTGCCATGAGTCTTCAATGCTGACCATGTTACAGAGATGAGTGAGTGCAGAGCCACACTCCAGAAGGACCTTGAAAAATCTCCTATCAGGCACTTGTCCAAGTAGTCATTCATTTCTTCAGCAAATATTCACTTAGTGATTAACATGCTCCAACTACTGGGGAGAAGCTAGAAGGTTTTTTTTCAAAGGCACACGAAGGACATAATAACACAAGAAAAATATTGTCACAGCAGGTCACATTCACCCAGTTTGTCCAGTGTAGGAAACCAATGCTGAGTTTGAACAACAATCGCGGGCCCTTGCTTTAGTCTTGGCAACAATACCTTAGCAGTATTAGAAGCAGGCCAGACATGAGACTGCTTCTTGGGAAGCTGATAAGATATAGTAAAATTCAATGTTTGCAAAACCTATCATGTCAGGCCATGTGGCATTTAAAAAAAAACAATACTTACAGCCAACCATTGAACTGAATTTGGGAAACCCTATTGTTGAATTAGGGGAAGGGTGGAAGAAGCAGAAAAGGAAGGTGACCCATAGGAAGACGAGCAGTCCCAACTAAACTGTACTCCTGAGAGCTCCCAGACACTCAAAATTTTAATGTCACACAGTCTGGAGACAAAATGCTTAGGCTCAGAAGACTGTCCCTGCTTTTCATTTCTTCACCTATTTTTAAACTTCCCTCACATTGTAGAGACTTGTTTTTCTTGACACTAACTGATTGCAAATGTTAGTCACATTTAAGAAAATTACTTCTACAAGAGGAAGGCAAACCCATAGGATGACCAGCAGCCTCATCTAACCTGGACCCCTGAGATGTTTCAGACAATGAGCCACCAACCAGGCAGCATACACGAGCTGGTCTGAGGTCCTGACACACCGTGGCAGAGGACTATCTGGTCTGGGCTCAATGGGAGAAGATGGACCCAATCCTCATGAGACTGGAGGCCCTAGGGAGGAGGGAGGTCTGGTGGCATGGAGAGGGGGAGCACCTTATCTTGGAGGCAAGGAAGAGGAAGACTTGGATGAGAAACTGTGTGGGGGGGGACAGAGAGGGGAGGAAACAGCTGGATTGTAAATAAACAAAATAATACAATAATACTGATCCCAATGGAAGCGTGTGTTGATGTGATTTGAAGGTAAAGAGATAATGTGTAAGATGTGTAAGGAGTCCCTATGCTTCAGGTGCTTTATCTCTCCTACTGCTTGTGCCATGATGTTGATTGTGGTAGAGTGACTGCTGTGCTTGCGTTGGCTTGAATGAGAACACTAAATGGAGAACCACAATAACTGAAGCTCTTGATGCACGCAAAAATCCTAGGAAGTTAACCAATCTATGCGGGTTCAGTTCTTAGTGTAGTAAACGCAATGTGAAGTCTCAATGTAGAAGCTGGTTAGACAATGATGTAATTGTTAAGCCTGAGATACAGAACAGAAGGAAAGAAGAAAAGGATTAACATACAATCTTCATCCCTCCACTAATTCCATCTCTGGGAAAGGACTTCATTCGAATGAAGATTTCTCTCACTAATTTGTAGAAAGGCAGAGATTTCACAGATGAAACTGCCTCTGTGAGTACAAATATTAGAAATGAGTGCAAACTTTAATGGAAAGAGGTAAAAGCCAAATATTACCTAGAAGATAATATCCTGGGTCCCAGTCATGCTTGTTTATACATGAACTGACCTGCGCTCTGGAAATAAGGCCTACCTCCAAAGGCCTGCTCCTATGATAGCACCCAAAGGAAACAGTCAGTCCCATGTAAAGACTAATCTTGGGTCTAAGCATGGAAAATACGCAATAGAAGCCTGGGGACAGGGCTCAGGGGCAGAGTAGTTGCCTAGCGTATGTAAACAACATGGGTTCAAAGCCCAACCTGATCACTGGATTTTTTAAAATTATAATATGTAATTATGGAAATCAGCAAATCTATTGGGTTTGGAGATGCCTTTAACATATATTTCTTTCTTTCTTCCTTTCTTCCTTTCTTCTTTCTTTCTTCTTCTTCTTCTTCTTCTTCTTCTTCTTCTTTTCTCCTTCTCCTCTTCCTCCTCCTCCTCCTCTTCCTCCTCCTCCTCCTCCTCCTTCTCCTTCTCTATGCTATAGAGAGTTAGCAGCGTGTAGTACGTGAGGACTCAGACTCTGGGGCCAGGCTGCTGGTGTTTGATTCTCTTTTGCCCATGGCCTTCTTATGTAACTGTAAGCATCTTCTCCATGAATGAGATGAACACTTTCATGTATGGATAAAAATGAGCCAATAGTGTAAAAAGGGCCTAAACAAGCCTCTAAAAGTTGACACGTCTGCAAAGTCATGTCAAGTAACTGGTTTTTGATTGGACCAAGGATGTAAGGAATTGCTGCCTGCTCCTGGTTGCCTTTTGTACCTTCCCCTGAGAACTAACATCATGTTGACTTGGAGCATTCAGATGCAGGTCATGTCTGCAGTGCATGCTCAATTCAGGCCACCTATTTGGTCTGTAAATATTCTCCTTTACTTCACACTGTAGCCTAGGAAAAGTAAATGCCCGCTGCCAAAGCGGCCGTCCAGAGTTTACAAAGGCAAATGAATGAAAACTTTTATTCTGAAGTCAGTACTGTAAAATAATGATTTTATTTAGAAGCCTCCTCTGAAGCCCCTTGAGAGAGCTATTCGTTGGAATCAATTTGTCCCGCCAATGGCATTAATGTGCTCCTTGTCATAGGCTTTATCTCGAGTCTTGCTTTAGTAATTTATGAATTGAAATTGTAATAAAAATGGACAGTAATACAACAAAAAACAATCTCTCCTTTAAGTTCACTGTGTGTGTGTTTTAGTTTGGAGACAATTCTGCATCTTGAATAAATCTGTTTCAGATACCTGAGCACATATTGCCTCTTGGAAATTATGTGCCCATTTTTTAGAAGGCCGTATGACCTTATCAATTATAAAGGCACTAAATCACCAGTGTACAAACATTATAATTAGGAGCCTATGGGGACAACACAAGAGACTTGGAGCATGATCACATTTGGCATGGCGTTTCAGTACTAAATCTCTTTGGTGCTCCCTTCTTCAAAAGATTGGCTCCTCATGAAACATCTTTCTTCCTGGAGGCCAGTTTCAGTCACTTCTCGAGCATTACTAATGGTCTAAGATAATACAAAATCCAACTAGAAAGAGAGTGCTTAATTCTTCCCACGGGCCAAAAACCAAAGAAGTTTCTGCTCTCAAAACATTCTTCAAATAGGTGACTTGTTTACTGTCTGGAGGATAATGTTATTCGCCACATAGGGAATGCTGCTAAAAGAGTTTAGGAAATGGTGGAATTGAGATTCATTTTGTGTTTAAATCCATTCTGTGTAGTCCCACATCTTAACTGTTCCCAGCTAGCAATTAAAATAGGATAGCACCAGTATTATATCTACAAGCATTTAATGTTATTGAAGATCCACTGACTTTGAAACTATGCTCTTCTTTCTATTTTGTTTGCGTTCCTTTTATGATGGCAAAAGATGCACAACATAGATATAGCCATTTCACACTTGAAGAGGTTGTGCTAGCCGGATAAAGCACGTTTCCGGTGTCGTGGATCCATCATCAAGACCAGTTTTCAGGGCTCTGTCCACCGCCACTGCAAACCACACCAACACATTTCCTTTCTTTCCCAGATATTTGACATCTCCATTCTACTTCTGTATGGGTGAATCTGCCTATTTAACAGCAAATAACAAGATTCTAGTCAACTTTTAATCGGGATAAAACAGGCTTTCAATTTTCTAAGGGAGAAGCTAGATTTTCTTCTTAAAAATAATCAGGAAGAGTATGGAATGTGAAAATGGTATCCTAAAAAAGATGAGCTCACATTCTATTTCCAGGGCAGGGGATTTCAAAGGATATTCCTGAAGTCAGCCAGCAAAACCCAAAGGACCTGAAGACCTCAGAGCTTGCTGTCCTCACACCAAAGGTGGAATTGGAAGGTGCTTGTCGATCTTTATGAAAATAAATACCAAATGTAACAATCCAATGCACAGATTTTCTGTAAAAAATAACCCCTCGATAAAGCCTTACTGGGATCAAATGTGCATTTATAAAATGTCTGTCACAGGCCAGCTGCTGCATGCAGAGGACAGTGCACACTCTACTTGCGGGTTGAGTCTCAGTTCCTTCCGAACAGATGGCAGAACTTCCGGATACACAGGTAGCTTCAGTGTTACACCTGTCTTGTTCCAACAGATCTGTTAAAGAAGAAAAGAATGTATTTTATGACTAGACAGAACAGCTGAACACAACAAAGCAAAAGCTTTCATCTTGGCCTCCCTAGAAAAACAATTTCTTCACAAATTGGCCATTTTATGAAAACATTCCAGATTTACGTTTTCCTAAGAAAGTAACATCTGGTAAGGCTTTTTAAAAATTTTAATGCATTGAAATTGCAAACAAAACACATACATGTTTAGTTCCAAATAAAAAAATAATCTCAGTATTTTATAAACTTGCGTAGAATAAAAGTCAGAGCCAGACAAAGTTGTTTTGGGAGAAAGCAAATTACTTTTCGTTTCATTGTAGCCATTTGCTTTCTATCTTTATCTGTGTGTGTGCCTGTTTACTTATGCATACCAGGTGCCTGCAGATTCCTGCAGAGGGCTTTGGAGCCTCTCTAAATGGATACAGGGGAAGTTTGGATCTACCCCAGGCAAGTCCTAGAACCTGAAGTCCAGTCCTCTCCAAGGACAGAAAGTGCTCTTAACCACGGACCCGTCTTTAGCGTTCATTAGCCTCATTTTCAAAACCATAAGTTGGTTCACCACAAACTTGGTTGTGGCTGGTCATCTGAGAATATATTCTCTGTAATGGTCGACTATTGTCTTTTCTGATCTGTATGGTATCTTCCTTTCCATCAGTCACTAGCATGCAGTGAGCTGAGTAACCTAACTATTTCTTCCCTATTACCCTGTGTGACCTAAGGTTTTACAAACACAAGGCACAGGCATTTGACTTTTCCATGTTTCATCCTTCAAGCTTCTAAATGACAGTATTCACAGGCAGCTGCTTAGTCCATTGGCATACCATCAAGTTCAAGTTTGATCCAAGCTGAATGTTGCTTTGGAGTGTTAATTTTGGACATCTCAGCTCTGGCTTTCCTGTCCCATTCCAGAACGGACACTTCAGCATCCACTACTGCTCAGAACAACACTTAAATGACACAGTCAGCTCTGTTGTAAAACTTCTCTGTATGTTCTTCCTTTCTACCTCTCTATGTCCAAACTGTGTCTTCTCTATAACCCCTACCATTATGCCAAGAATTCAGTGAGGCTGAAAATATGATTCAGTACTTATGAGACTTGTTTCTTAGTTCCCAGCATCCATATCTGGTAGTTTAGGTCCATCTGTAACCCCAACTCAAAGGGAAGAGATAGACATCCACATTCAAGACTCCACAGTTACCTGCCTATTAATGCCCATGCCTCCACACAGACACACATTCACATAATTAAAACTGAAATAAAATAAATCTTTAAAGATTCAGGCTATTTATTACCAGCTTTAGAATATAGCTTCTCCACTTAGAATTTTTTAAATAAAAAGTTTTTAAAATGTCATTGTGTGGCAGTTATATTTTCTGCCATGCATTTTTTGAGGGATGGGACTAACCACTCATCTCAAAAATATTAACCCAGAATTGCTCCTGTCTAGAGGAAATACAGTGACAAAGAGTGGAGCAGAAACTGAAGGAAAGGTCATCTAGAGACTATCCCACCTGGGGATACATCCCATATGCAGACACTATTGCTGATGCCAAGAAGTGCTTGCTGACAGAAGCCTGATGTAGCTGTCTCCTGAGAGACTCTGTCAGAGTCTGACCAACCCAAATGCGGATCCTTGCAGCCATCAGACTGAGCATGGGAGGAGTTAGAGAAAGGATTAAAGGAGTTGTAGGGGTTTGCAAGCCCATAGAAAGAACAACAATATCAACCAACCAGATCCCTTGGAGTTCCCAAGCACTAAACCACCAACCAAAGAGTACACGTAGAAGGATCCATCACTGCAACTGCATATGTAGCAGAGGATAGCCTTATTTAGCATCAATGGGAGGGAGGCCCTTGGTACTGTGGAGGCTCAATGCCCTCGCATAGGGGAATGCTAGGGTAGTAAAGTGGGAGTAGGTAGGGATCACCCTCATAGAAGCAAGGGGGAGGGGAAGAGAATAGGGAGTTTGCTGAGAGGAAACCAGGAAGAAGGATAACATTTGAAATGTAAATAAATAAAGTAACCAATAAAAGTAAGAGAAAAGTACATAATTATCATAATTAAATCTAACCCACTGTTTCTAAGACCATCTTCCAAGATAATACATAACTCAAAAAATTTTAGGCATGTAGACACATGGAGAAAATTCATCTGAAATACCTTTGTTTGTTTGACTCACTTCAGGCATCATTCTCTACACTTGGGAGGCCCAGCAAAACTGTGTTTGCAATGTCATAGGGAATTCACAGTGAAGTCAATTTGCAGACTAAAGGAACCTTCACCCTCTGTCATATATTCTCTCTGTATCCCCAGATGATTGATCAGACAGACCCTACAAAGTGAAGTTATTTCAAACACTGTTGAATGTGTCCCCCATTAATGCTTCCCCAGAAGAGTTCCTCATTTTGTGCAATGTCCCATTCTAAGAATCCCCTGTCTCATATTCTTTTGGGTACTTTGGACTCTTAAGTGGATGAAGACTCAGAGGTGGTGAGTTCACAATGAAGCAAGCTCTGGGAAAATATTATCTAATGGGAAGTCAAATGGAGAAAGTTCAGAAATAGTGTTTACTAGGAAACAAGGAAAATTGGTATGAGGAGGTACTGCACCCCATTGATGTCACCACCCCATTGATGTCACCACTCCATTGATGTCACTACTCCATTGATGTCACCACTCCATTGATGTCACCACTCCATTGATGTCACCACTCCATTGATGTCACCACTCCATTGATGGCACTGAGCCCCAGCTGAGGCCAGGAAGATTTGAAGTTCAGTGATATTTAGGGCTAACTTGAATGTAGAAGAGAAACTTATCCTTTGTGCCCCATCAACCTGACAATGTGTAAGTCACCCTGACTTACTGCCTTGCACAAGGGAACTCTCTTCCTCCAAGAGACAAAGCTGTGAAATCTCCAAGGGTAAAGTTCTAGCATCTGAAGAACTGTCATGATATTGAAGACAGAGTTTGATACTGGCTAGTGACATCCACCAGTAGAGCCCCCTGTGCTATCGTGTGAAAAACATGGAACCACGCTTTCACAGACATAACGTTCACACTACTTTGTGTTGTTGTGAAAATGTCCTCGTCATCTTTGGTTTGTTCAAATCCAAGCTGGGGAGAGATGAGCGCCAGCCTTTTAACAGATTGTCTCTGATATCAGACATAAAAGCTATACAGGTATTTAATGATGGTTTGCATAATAATCAAACTCAGAGTAAGCAAGCATGTAAAAGCTAAAAGCTTGCCAGGAGTATAAAAGCTCTTAGTCAGCACAAGGTAATTTCTAGATATGACCAATGCACACATGCAATCCCAGCACTTGGGAGGTGGAGGCAGAAGGATGGTGAATCTGAAGTGAACATGAAAACGTGAGATAAAGACAAAATGCACTGCGCTGAAGAGCACTTCATTAGGAAGCATGATGCCTTATTGTCTAGTCAATGGAGTTTCAACCATGCTACCACTTGAAAAAGATAGATGATTCTTCTGCAAATCTCCCCTACTGTGGTGTGACTTTAACCAAGCAAGTGAAAGACCTGTATGACAAGAACTTCAAGCCTTTGAAGAAAGAAATTGAAGAAGATCTCAGAAGATGGAAAGATTTCCCATGCTTAGGATTTATAGGATTAATATAGTAAAAATGGCCATCTTGCCAAAAGCAATCTACAGATTCAATGCAATCCCCATTAAAACTCCTACTCAATTTTTCATAGAGTTAGAAAGAGCAATTTGCAAATTTGTTTGGTATAACAAAAAAGCCAGAATGGCCTAAACTGTTTTCAGCAATAAAAGAACTTCTGGGAGAATCACTATTCTTGACTTCGAGCTGTATTACAGATCAATCAGGATAAAAACTACATAGTATTGGTACATAGACAGGAGGTAAATCAATGGAATAGAATTGAAGACCTAGAAAGGAACCCACACACCTATGGTCACTTGATCAAATAGCTAAAATGATGCAATAAAAAAAAAAAAAACAGCATTTTCAACAAATGGTGCTGGTTCAACTGAAGGTCAGCCTGTAGAAGAATGCATATCAACCCATTCTTATCTTCTTGTACAAAGCTCATGTCCAAATGGATCAAAGCCCTCCACATAAAAACTAGATAAAGTGAAACTAATAGAAGAGAAAGTAGGGAAAAGCCTCGAACACATAGGCACATGGGGAAATTTTCCTGAACAGAACACCAATGGCTTATGCTCTAAAATCAAGAATCGAAAAATCAAAGCTTCTGTAAGGAAAAGGACACTGTCAATAGAATCAAATGGCGACCAACAGATTGGAAAAATATCTTTACCAATCCTACATCCAATAGAGGGCTAATATCCAATATATACAGAGAGCTCAAGAAGTTAGACTTCAGAAAAATAAATAACCCTATGAAAAAAATGGAGTAGAGAGCTAAACAAAGAATTCTCAACTGAGGAATACTGAATGGCTCAGAAGCACCTAAAGAAATGTTCAGGGGGTTGGGGATTTGACTTGGGGGTTGGGGATTTGGCTCAGTGGTAGAGCGCTTACCTAGGAAGCGCAAGGTCCTGGGTTTGGTCCCCAGCCCCAAAAAAAAAAAAAAAAAGAAAAAGAAAAAAAAAAAAGAAATGTTCAACATCCTTAGTCATCAGAGAAATGCAAATCAAAACAACCCTGAGATTCCACCTCACACCAGTAAGAATGGCAAAGATCAAAAACTCAGGCAACAGCAGATGCTGGCTAGGGTGTGGAGAAAGAGGAACACTCCTCCTTTGCTGGTGGGATTGCAAGCTGGTACAACCACTCTAGAAGTCAGTCCGGCAGTTCCTCAGAAAATTGGACATAGTACTACCTGAGAACCCAGTTATACCACTCCTGGGCATAGGCCCAAAAGATGCTCCAACATATAACAAGGACACATGCTCCACTATGTTCATAGCAACCATATTTATAATAGCCAGAAGTTGGAAAGAACCCAGATGTCCTTCAACAGAGGAATGGATACAGAAAATGTGGTAAATTTACACAATGGAATATTACTTAGCTATCAAAAACAATGACTTCATGAAATTGATAGGCAAATGGATGGAACTAGAAAATATCATCCTGAGTAAGGTAAACCAATCACAAATGAACACACATGGTATGCACTCACTGATAAGTGAATATTAGCCCAAAAACTTGGAATACGCAAGATAGAATTTGCAGACCACCACATGAAGCTCGGGAAGAAGGAATACCAAAGAGTGGATGCTTCGGTCCTTCTTAGAGGGGGAAACAAAATACAGGAGGAAATACAGAGAAAGTATGGAGCAGAGACTGAAGGAAAGGACATCTAGAGACTGCCCCACCTGGGGATCCATCCCATATACAGACATTAAACCCAGACACTATTGCAGATGTCAAGACAAGCTTGCTGACAGGAGTCTCCTATAGCTGTCTCTTGTGAGCCTCTGCCAGAGTCTGACAAATAGAGAAGCAGATGCTTGCAGTCAACCATTGGACTGAGCACGGGGTCCCCAATGGAGGAATTAGAGAAAAGACTGAAAGAGCTGAAGGGGCTTGCAACCCATAAGAACAACAACAAAAACAACCAACCAGACCACCCATAGCTCCCAGGGACTAAACCATCAACCAAAGAGTAAACACGGAGGGACCCATGGCTCCAGCCACATATGTAACAGAGGGTGACCTTATCAGACATTAATGGGGAGAGAGGCCCTTGGTCTTGTGAAGGTTACATGTTCCAGTGTAGGGAAATGCCAGAGCTGGGAGGTGGGATTAGATGGGTAGGTGGGAGAGCACTCTCATAGAAGCAGGGGGTGGTAGGTTGAGATAGGGGAAACCTGGAAAGGGGATAACATTTGAAATATAAATAAAGAAAATATCTAATTTAGAAAGAATTCTGTAGTCATTTCACAATACACTTCTAAAAAATAAGATTGATTACATTTATAACCACACATATAGTAACTAAAAGAATCTACAAAAATAGATGTACCATGTCAGCTTTGTAATGCAATTGCAAACAGATACAATTTAAAAATGCTTCATTTCTTAATTTGCAGCCGAGGCCATTGGTTTTAGGTGTTTCTTTCATATATGCATTTAGGCAGCATATTTTCCACAGCCCGAGTTTTACTACATTGTAAGGATTTTGAAAAGTTGGATTTTCATTTTCATTTAACTTACACACTTAAATCTTTTATGAGGTGGCCACTATGATCTAAACACTATTTAAAGGTATGTTGTCTAATTTCAAATATGTAGAATTAGCTATACTCCTGTTTTATTTCTATTTTAGTTCTGTAGAGACTTAGGACATTGTTGAATGGCATCTGTAGTTTTAGATTAGTCTGTAGTTAAGGCTTACTTAGTGTGTCTGAATGTATCATTTTATACTCATAATTAGGAATGATCAATGATGTAGTTAGATTGATATCTCGTTGAACACACTGGTATTTTGACTATTTGAATCATGTAATTTTTTTTCTTGCTTTAGCATGTTTGGTGCTTTGGCTTTTTCTGTTTTAAAATCAATTCTTATTTTTATTTACTACATTGTAGCTAAATCATAATTATATTCTCCCCCCTTCTTTTCCTCTCTCCAATAATTTCCACATCTCTCCTTTCCCTGTCTTCCTTTCAAATTGATGGTCTCCTTATTGCTATTATTACTATTACTACATATTCTTCTCTCTTCTCTCTTTCTCTCTCTCTCTCTCTCTCTGTTTCTTCCTCTCTCTCTGTCTGCCTCTGTCTGTCTCTGTCTGTCTCTGTCTCTCTCTGTCTCTATCTCTGTCTCTCTCTCTCTCTCTCTCTCTCTCTCTCTCTCTCTCTCCGTGTATGTGTGTATTCAAATACACAAATACAGCTTAATAAGTACATATTTATCTTTTTGTCTATGTGGATTCTAGGTAGACACTTTGCATTAAACAACCAATGAAGGGACACAACTCAGGAGAGGTCAATTCTTCCTTTCTAAGCCTTCATCGGTTGCCTATAGTTCTTCATCTAGGGTTGAGACTTCATGCTGCATTAGCGGGTCTGTTCATATTGTCATTACTTGTTTGTGTAAGTATTTATAAGAGAGACAGTTTCACAGCTGACTTTCTGATCCTCTGAGTCTTACACAGAATTCCTTCCTTGCCCAATTTCTATGATGCTCCTTGAGCAATCTATAGGTGCAGAAGTTGTATTGAGGATGTATCCTCTGGGGCTGAACTCCCCACAATGTTTTGATCTCTGCACTAAGTCCAGTTGTAAATTTTTTGTGGTGGTCTCTATTTTCTGTATAGAGAATCTTCTGTGTTGGGAGAGTACTAGATACATTTCTTCCTTTTTCCCCCCATTTTTATTAAATTGGGTATTTCTTATTTACATTTCAAATGTTATTATTCCATTTCCCAGTTCCCAGTCCATCAGTCCCCTTGCCTCTCCTCCTCCCCTTCGATAAGGGTTTTCCCCTCCCCATCCATCCCCCCTTACTGCCCCTGCAACAATCCCCTACACTGGGGGTTCCCCCTTCCACTGGTGCCCCAACAAGGCTATTCACTGCTACATATTCAGTTGGAGCCCTGGGTCAGTCCATGTATAGTGTTTGGGTAGTGGTTTAGTCCCTGGAAGCTCTGGTTGGTTGACATTGTTGTTCTAATGGGGTTGCAAGCCATTTCAGCTCTTTCAGTCCTTTCTCTAATTTCTTTAACAGGGGTCCTGTTCTCAGTTCAATGGTTTGTTGCTAACATTCGCCTCTGTATTTGACATGTTCTGGTTGTGTCTCTCAGGAGAGATCTACATCCAGTTCCTGTCAGCATGCACTTCTTAGCTTCATCCATCTTATCTAGTTTTGGTGGCTGTATATATAAGGGCCACATGTGGGGCAGGCTCTGAATGGCTGTTCCTTCAGTCTCTGCTCTAAACTTTGCCTCCCTATCCCCTTCTATAGATATTTTTGTTCCCCTTTTAAAGACGGAGTGAAGCATCCACAATTTGGTCATCCTTCTTGAGTTTCATGTGGTCTGTGCATTGCATCTTGGGTAATTTGAGCATTTAGGCTAATATTCACTTATCAATGAGTGCATACCATGTGTATTTTTCTGTGATTGGGTTATCTCACTCAGGATGATATTTTCCAGTTCCATCCATTTGCTTATGAATTTCAAGAAGGCATTGTTTTTGATAGCTGAGTAGTACTCCATCATGTACATGTACCACATTTTCTGTATCCATTCCTCTGTTGAAGGACATCTGGGTTCTTTCCAGCTTCTGCCTATTATAAATAATACTGCTATGAACATAGTAGAGCATGTGTCTTTGTTGGATGTTGGAGCATCTTTTTGGTATATGCCCAGGAGAAGTACAGCTGGGTCCAAGATAGTGAGTGCAATGTCCAATTTTCTGAGGAACCTCCAGACTGATTTCCAGAGTGGTTGTACCAGTTTGCAATCCCACCAACAATGGAGGAGTGTTCCTCTTTCTCCACATCCTTGCCAGCATCTGCTGTTGTCTGACTTTTTGATCTTAGCCATTCTGACCGGTGTGAGGTGGAATCTCAGGGTTGTTTTGATTTGCATTTCCCTGATGACTAAAGATGTTGGACATTTCTTTAGGTGCTTCCAAGCCATTTGCTATTCCTCAGCTGTAAATTCTTTGTTTAGCTCTGTACCCCATTTTTAATAGGGTTATTTGGCTCTAACTTCTTGAGTTCTTTGTATATTTTAGATATTAGCCCTCTATCGGATATAGAATTGTTTTCTATGTGCATATAGAATAAGTTTTAGAACATAATTAAGGATTATGCTGGCCTAGCAAAGCAGCAGTACTAGATTCTCTTCTAAAATCTACGGCCTCATTTGCCACATTGCTAGGTTTCTAAAACTAGGTGTGATTTGCTGTCTGTTATTGGGCCCTAAGTCACCTTAGAAAGCTGTAGGATACCACCAAGATATGAGTGATATAGTTGCACCTTTAGAATATCTTGCCATGCTAGTCAGTGTGTTGTTTTTAGCTCTCCTAAAATACTGTTCTATTGCTTTGAAGGTAAGTCACCATGACCAAGACAACTATTGTAAGAGAAAACATTTAACTAGGGATTTGCTTATAGTTTCATAGATTTAGTTCATTATCATCATGACAGGGAACGTTGAAGACAGAACTGCAAGAGCTGGGGCAGTAGCCGAGAGCTTCTGCCAAATCTTTAAATGGAGAAAGAGAGAGAATCCAAGGTTGGCATGCTCTTTCGAAACATCAAAGCCCACTCTCCAGTGACACCTTTCCTCCAATAAAGCCCCACCTCTTAATCCTTCTAATCTTTTTTTTAAAGTCCACTGTGGTGATTTGAATATTCTTGGCACAGGGAGTGGCGCTATTAGGATGTATGGTCTTGTTGGAGTAGGTGTGACATTGTGGGACCAAGTGTGTCACTGTGGGGATGGGCAATGAAACGCTCCTCCTAACCACGTGGAGACCAGTCTTCTCCTAGTGTCCTTCAGATGAAGATGTAGACTCTCAGCTCCTCCTGTACCATGCCTGCCTGAACACTGCCTGGTACCATCTTATATTAACGTAAGCTTAGTTACCGTTTTATTCCTGCAAACAGATACCCTGACCAAAGGAAGGTGTCTTCTGTGGCTCCTTGGATAGTAATAAATTTTTAACATTTCTGTAAAACATTTCATTTGCATAGAGGTCAAACTGATGGCGATTTGTGTTAGTTGGTTCTCTTCTTCCACTTTGTGAGGACCGAAGAGCAAACTGAGACCATAAGGTTTGTCAGCAAGTGCTTTCTGTCTCACTCGACTACATAAACAGTTCTTAATAGAACCATGAAAAGAAAATTGTTAAACTCTAGTCCTTCTTGACTCCCAGCTCTTCTAAGTTTTAGGTACCATCTTCAACAAGTCTCTGAGTCTTGGGATGGGCACATGGACATAGATGTCCTCTTTATATATGTTGCTTAAGCACTTTAATAATTCTCTTTATCTTCTGAGACTATAATATAATTACACTTCTCTTTTCTTTTCATCCTTCCAACACCCCATGTATATTTTTTTGACCTCATTCCAATTGATGGCCTCTTCTTTCATTAATTCAGACTGAGCTCGGGGAACCCTAGTAGGGAGGCTGACAGAAGGACTTGGAGGAGCAGAGGGGGACTGCAACCCCATAAGAACAACATTGGCTGACTGAACTACCCAGTGCTCCCAGGGGCTAAACCACTACCAAGAAGTGTACAGGTAAGGATATATGGCACCATATACATATGTAGCAGAGGATGGCATTGTCTGACATCAATAGATGGAGAGGCCCTTGGTCCTGTGGAGGTTTGATGCCCCAGAGTTGTGAGATGCAGGAGCAGTGGGGCAGGAGAGGGTGGGTGGGTGGAGGAGCACCCTCATAGAGGCAAAGGGGAGGGAACAGAGGGCAGATGTGAGATGAGGGGTTGTGGAGGGATAACTGGGAAGTGGGATATCAATTGAAGTGTAAACAAATGTAATGATTAATTTTTTAAAAAATTACTTTTATATATTATATATTCATATATACATACATATCCCTAAATACATAGGTAGAAACTGCTCAATCTGTATAAATTTACTTACTTTTTTAGCTCTGTCCATTTGTTTTTGGATAACCCATAGGTGTGCTCTTTCCTGGGGAAGACTATTTCTCCCACTCAAAGCATGCATGCCTAGTTCTTTGTGAAGGCTTAAGGTCTGTGGGCTTTCCCAAGTCTGCTTTATCACATTTATTAAACCATAATGATCCCAAATCTCTGTCCTCAGATCACCACGTAAGTGTAGTCTTCTCTCATCATTAAGGAATCTACTCTTTAAAACAAATGGAAAATTTTAGCAAAAACTACACCCTATTGTAATGCAGAGTTGTGGAGTCCAGTCCCAATGGATACATTTACAAAACAATTCCTGAAGAGGGTGGGGAAAGACTGTTTGTGCCAAAAGTAGGGGAGTTTGCTGTGAGGCTGTGTCTTCTAGTGATAGCAGAAACCACACCCATGTAGTCTCACTCTGACTGCCCATGCATGAGCTGAACGAGGGTGACAAAGTAGTCATCTAATCTCTTGATCAATTAAAGATTTAACAATGAGCTGATAGTCACATAGCTTATTTGACTGAAAAATGCTTTTGCTACTTAAAACTGTGCATTTTAACTGGGTCCTTTCACTTAAAAAATAATACTAAATCTGGTCAATTGAATGAGGTTTAGAGTTTCCATTTTACAGAATTTACTCCTATCCAAAGAAACTTCAGATAATGCCATATATGCTTGATATTTATACTTCCCTGAGCAACATATAGCTACTGAGCAACTGAGAGGCCGCTAGATGACTGTGGAAGTTAATGTTTCTTACTTTTAATTATAATAATTAACATTTTTACCTTATAGAGCCTCATATATCTGTGATTATCTTCCTATACAAAATTAAAGCAACTATATTATCTCAAATATGAGATTAATGTTACATTCATGCTTAATCTTCAGACTCTTGTTTTAATTCATTTTTTCATGTTTTTGGAAAACACCAGTCATATTGAACAATTTGGGATTCCCAAATGTGTTGGCCACAGTGTTTTATGTTCCTTAGTTTATGCTCATAGTTAGTTTTCCATTAATGCATACAATATACTTATATTTCATAAAATATATGATATTGTGCAGGGATAGTGATAAATTTGAAATTTGAGATACTATAAATGTCAAACCTAATGCCCAGTGGTTCTGCTACATCTTGCCTCCTGATTATCAGACCTTAAATACAGAAGGGAAAATGAAAACTGTGCTAGTATTGCTCTGGTTTTGACAAAATTTCTGTAGAAAAACATAACAACTGCTGGACTGAGAAAAGTTATCTAATTCTGAACAATCAAAATTGCTAGTTCAATGATTCCAAATTTCTTAGCACTTGATTGCCCTCTTATAGTAGCTGCATTCTTCCTAAGTAATTATTGACTAAACCTGGTTTATATCCTGAAGAAATTTATTTTCATGTTTGTGTGAAAAATGTAGTTATGAATCATGTAGGCACATAATTTATGTATTCATTGATCCATTGATTCATATGATCCATTAATGTGTGTTTTTACTTGCATTAAATTATTCCATGAAATTAATTGCAAATTTTACCAAACTACTTTTTCTTTGGTTGACATACAAACACAGAATTTTTTGATTTATAGCATGGGCAAATATTAAAATTCAGAAGTTATATTTTATTCCAAAGAAGAAGCATATTGGCTTGAGAAAAGTGATTTATTTGCCTAATGAAAATGTTTAATAAAATATGAAAATGCAATATACATAAAACAGCTTCAACAATCAATTAAATATTCTTTTAAAAATTCATTTCTTCCAGGCCTAATCATTCTCACAGTAATTTATACAAAGCAGAATCCAATGATGGCTCTTAATACAGAATCTCTGTGATATGTCAGTACAAACATGGAGTCTGGGCAAGAGGACTTCCAGGGAAAAGAATGTGAAGCAAAAAAAATGAATGTATTTAAGATTGCATTAATTTATATTCAGTAAATGAGCAATGGTGTCTTGTTAACTATTCTTATTATGAACCACATGTTCATCACTTCATTTCTGAGAGACCATGAATATCCTTTTTTCCCTACATATTTGGTCTATAAATTATGTTCAAAGTGAGGAAAACAAGTATCCTAATTAAGCTATTGGGGGCTTTCACTATCAGATAAGTAGCACAATATGCTGGAACACTTTTGTCCATTACTCAACTTCCCAACATTATAAAAAATATGAAGGGCCAGGTGCTTGTGGTGCACATGATTGATGCCAGCACTTGGGAGGCAAAGACAGGTGGATCTCTATGAGTTCAAGGCCAGAATGATCTATAGACTGAGCTCCAGGACCGTCAACACTGTCCAGAGAAACCCAGGAATCCTATCTCAAAAAAATCGAAACAAACAGGGATATGAATATTTTTAAAACT
Source organism: Rattus rattus (assembly GCF_011064425.1). NCBI lineage: Eukaryota > Metazoa > Chordata > Mammalia > Rodentia > Muridae > Rattus > Rattus rattus. The sequence goes on along the minus strand of NC_046154.1, from coordinate 176,665,444 downwards.
GCATATTCCATTTACAATGAAATAGAATGCATTAAAACCATCCAAATCTCATTATGCTACAACTCTCTTTGAGTATAGGATGCTTTTGTTTTGTTTTATGTTTGTTCGCTTGGTGTTATCACTACTTTATCCCGGTCTCAAAATCAACACAGTTGTTGCATGGTATGCACATGTACATTGAGTTAGTGAATCATTGAACATGAAACAGGGAATAAGAGCAAGAAGGGGAACTGGAGAGCTGACTCAGTGGTTTAGAGCAATGGCTAATCTTCCAGAGGTCCTGAGTTCAATTCCCAGCAACAACATGGTACATCACAACTATCTGTATTGGGATTCAATGCCCTCTTCTAATGTATCTGAAGCAACAGTGTATTAAAATATATACAAATAAATACATTTCTCTAAAACAGCAAGAAGGGGACAGTTGGTACCGTCTTCTTACTTGAAACTGTCTGAAGGCAATGTCTGTATGCTCCTATAGTGCCCTAGTTATAGAGATAGCAGCCACCAGAGTAAGAGAGTGGCTCTTATTTATGTCCTTCAAGTTGGCACCATTTTAGAATATCACATTTTGAAATAAGATTCTTCTATAAAATATACCAATTTGAAATGTTTTCCTAAATGTTTTGAACAAGACTACAAAGTCTAAATATACCCCTACTGTCTACATACACAACTTACCTTCATGAAATGCATACACTCTACCTTTCACTAATATGTTGTGTGATAGTAGGGGTGAGATAAAGAACATCCTTTCTGGAAATGTATGCTCTTTCCTTTTAACTAGAATTTTATGTGATGTTATGGGTTATATAGGAAGCATCCTCTGAATGGCTCATAGTTGAAAGTTTGGTCCAGGTCTGGTGGAGTCACAGGGAGGAGAGTGAGGGATGAGGGCACTAATTTCATTATTGGGTCAATCTATTGTTTATAGCAATCTTATTTATAATAGCCAGAAGCTGGAAAGAACTAGAAAGAATATTGTTGATGCCAAGAAGTGTGTGCTGCACCAGTGAGAATGGCTAAGATCAAAAACTCAGGTGACAGCAAATGCTGGCGAGGATGCGGAGAAAGAGGAACACTCCTCCATTGTTGGTGGGGTTGCAGACTGGTACAACCATTCTGGAAATCAGTCTGGAGGTTCCTCAGAAAATTGGACATTAAACTGCCTGAGGATCCAGCTATACCTCTCTTGGGCATATACCCAAAAGATGCCCCAACATATAAAAAAGACACGTGCTCCACTATGTTCATCGCAGCCTTATTTATAATAGCCAGAAGCTGGAAAGAACCCAGATGCCCTTCAACAGAGGAATGGATACAGAAAATGTGGTACATTTACACAATGGAATATTACTCAGCTATCAAAAACAACGACTTTATGAAATTCGTAGGCAAATGGTTGGAACTGGAAAATATCATCCTGAGTGAGCTAACCCAATCACAGAAAGACATACATGGTATGCACTCATTGATAAGTGGCTATTAGCCAAAATGCTTGAATTACCCTAGATGCCTAGAACAAGTGAACCTCAAGACGGATGATCAAAATGCGAATGCTTCACTCCTTCTTTAAAAGGGGAACAAGAATACCCTTGGCAGGGAAGAGAGAGGCAAAGATTAAAACAGAGACTGAAGGAACACCCATTCAGAGCCTGCCCCACATGTGGCCCATATATATACAGCCACCCAATTAGACAAGATGGATGAAGCAAAGAAGTGCAGAAGTGTAGATCGCTCCTGAGAGACACAGCCAGAATACAGCAAATACAGAGGCGAATGCCAGCAGCAAACCACTGAACTGAGAATAGGACCCCCGTTGAAGGAATCAGAGAAAGAACTGGAAGAGCTTGAAGGGCTTGAGACCCCATATGTACAACAATGCCAAGCAACCAGAGCTTCCAGGGACTAAGCCACTACCAAAGACTATACATGGACTGACCCTGGACTCTGACCTCATAGGTAGCAATGAATATCCTAGTAAGAGCACCAGTGGAAGGGGAAGCCCTGGGTCCTGCTAAGACTGAACCCCAGTGAACTAGACTGTTGGGGGGGAGGGGGCGACAATGGGGGAGGGTGGGGAGGGAACACCCATAAGGAAGGGGAGGGAGGAGGGGGATGTTTGCCCGGAAACCGGGAAAGGGAATAACACTCGAAATGTATATAAGAAATACTCAAGTTAATAAAAAAAAAAAAAAGAAGTGTGTGCTGACAAGAGCTTGATATAGTTGTCTCCTGAGAGACTCAGCCAGAGCATGACAAATACAGAGAAGAATGCTAGCAGAAAACCTTGAAATGAGAATGGGGTCCCCACTAGAGGAGTTAGAAAAGAATTGAAGGAGCTGAGGGGTTTGCAACCTCATAAAAACAACAATATAGGGACTAAACCACCATCCAAAAAGTACACATGGACAGACCCATGACTCTAGCTGCATATGTAGTAGAGGATGGCCTTGTTGGGCACCAATTGGAAGAGAAGCGCTTGGTTCTGCCAAATCTGGACCCCTACAGTGTAGGTGAATGTCATGGCAGGGAGGCAGGAGAAAGGGTGGGTGGTTGGGTGGGGGAACACCCTCATAGAAGAAGGGAGGGATGGGATGGGGGTTTATGGATGGAAAACTGGGAAAGGTGATAACATTTGAAATGTAAAAGAAAAATAGCCATTAAAATAAAATGAAAAAAGTTTTATCATCACTATAAAAAATCAAAATATACACAGAATATGTGGTCTTCTGGGAATACACTGCAGTTTGTTCACATGCAGGAAACATGAGAGCTCTCTAAAGAAACAAGACTATGCACAAAAAGGATTTTGCCAGTGGGGTTCTGGCCATGGCTCCACAGAATAGTAGTTTAACAATGTCAGCAAATTTAATATTGATTGTGTATTCGTCTTGAAAAAACCTCTACTTTGGTGAAATTTCCATAAAATATGTGAACAGAAAAGGTAAGAGAGAGAGAGAGAGAGAGAGAGAGAGAGAGAGAGAGAGAGAGAGAGAGAGAAGAGATTTAATATGTGAAATCCATGACAGAATACTTGAAAATCCCTATCTCTGACCTAAATGAGGCTTTCCCAAGCTGGGAAGCTATGCTCACATTTCAGAAATAGTTTCCTAAATACCAACTTTATATTTACAGAAGGCATTTTTGTTGTTGTTTTCTGTTTTCCTGGGTAACTACTCAAAATTCTGAAGCAAGTTGGTAAATGCACATATAAAATTTTGATAACTGACATAGGCACTTTTTCTGAGGAATTCGCATTTCGTTAATGACTGTCTTTCACAAATCATTCTACAAGGCACTTTCGCTAGAATTACGGTAAGAAAAGAAATGTGGCTCCAGTGCAGATCTCACATCCCCATGCCCTGACCCGCAATCTCTGCAGTAGTTTTATGAGGATGAAACCCTGTGGAATGCTCTCCAAATTCTAGCCTCTAAACACTAAAGAAAAACAAGAACTATAAGAATAAACAAGTCGAAAAATACAATGTGTTCTGAGGAGCATGGGTCAAACAGCACATCTTTCACCAAAGTGGTTATTACAGAACAAGCGAAAAACATTGCAAGGAAAAATTATGGGCACATATTATCATGAAAAGTGCAAAGGGTGCAAACATTATTTACAGGATTCCAGTGCTGACCTACTTAATATCCAGAGCACTTATGGCCTCTGGTTATGACTATTTCCTTTCTTACATTAGATCACAAATAAAACATCAGAGTTTGGCTAACCAGCTTGGATACGAAACAGATCCACTCAAAAGTGCAGCCTGTATTCCCAAGGCCTTAATTAACCAAAAGTACTAATAGCCATTTTTACTACTTCCTGAAATAGAATAAGTCAACCTTCATGACAGTTTTTTTTTCCTCACAAAATGTTTTGGTTTAGCCTTAGATTAAAAGGTATGGTTAAATGCACATGATGCATTGTTTCGGAGCTCTTTAGCTTTGGTACTCTATATTTTTGCAACCGGTTTTTACTGAGGCAGCCACAGAATGACAGAGTGGTTTTAAACTGCTGAGAAAGCACAATGTTTTCATGAAACTGGGCCATAGAAAAGCTCTGTCTTTGCCATCGTATCCCATTTCCCCCCACAGTAGCAGTTCCCTGAGGAAAGGAAGCATTTTCAGCAATCCACTCTCAGGGTCTTTGGGTATGACGTTTTCGAAGGATTCTTGTGGCAAAGAGCCCATCCTATCTGAGTCAGGTACACAAGGGTTTCCCCCAGCCATGCTTTATAACACAGCCTTTGATTCAACCTTTATGGCCTGGTGTTGGCACTGAGGGGGAATCTTTGTAGTCTAGATTAGTTTCATATTGTTGCTGAAATTGTGTCATTTCCTCAAAATTCGGTAAATTGACCTAAGATCTAGCACCTTGAAACAACACAAATTTATCCTACAGTCAGTCCTACCATTAAGATTCTGAACACATCTGGCTACACTAAGAGGAAGGCAGAGGCAGGGTTGCGTTTGTTCATGGAGACTCTGGAGTAGAATCTGTCTTCTCTCTACCCCAGTATGTCCATCCTGCCCATTGCTTGTGACTGATAGCTGACTTTCATCTTCAAATCAAAGAGGGCTGGCCTAGTCTTTCATCAACACATCACTGTGCCATTACCTCTGTTCTTCCTCACTTGATGACCCATGTGATTACATCAGGCACATCTGGACATCCTTGGAGAAACTCCCTATTTTGAGGTCAGCTAATTGCTACATCAATTCCCATTCCTTGGGGAATGTATTCTCAAGCCATGGGTCTCTTTGAGGACTCTTCTGCCTGCCATAGAGTCTGACCCAAATTCAGACTTCTTCGATATGCAGACATACATCATCATCAACTCTAACTTCATAAGTAGAAAAACAGAGTATTATGCCTTGTTGCTGTAATAGCTACAATATATTTAACACTATAATCTTGGCGTTGTATTCAGTCAAATGGAATTGAGTTCTCTCAATTTAGTAGAAATGGAACATTTTTCTGTTCAATTTTCTTGCCCCTGTTTCATGCAGTTGTGAGCAACAGTGAGCACAACAAAGCTTGACATCCACAGACCTTGAATTTCCTTTGCTGTGCTACACAAATGTATAAAGTGGAAATGGATGAATATAAAAATTCAAGATACCTTAATCTATACTAAAGCCACATCCATCCTCCAGTATAATTTTTATTGGCAATAAAGTTGATGTTTTATACCACAGTGAATCATCTACATCAAAAATAAGTTTACTTATTACAGCCTAACAGGTAATACCCTTTCTCTACAGCAATATTGGATCCATTTAATATCTAGCAGGAACTCACACAAACTTATCGCCAAGGCTGTGTTCTCATCTGTTCATCAACTTTGTAAGTCTAGGATAATCCCTTTGCATTGCTGTGATGAAATATATGACATAGGATCATCAATGTAGAAACGCTATTTTGGCTCATAGAGTCAGGTCTTTCGGTCCACAATCTCCTCTCTCTCTCTCTCTCTCTCTCTCTCTCTCTCTCTCTCTCTCTCTCTCTCTCTCTCTCTCTCTTCTCTTCTCGGCATGCGCTGCGCTGAGATAGTGCTTCATGGTTGAGAGTGCACTGTACTCGAGCAGGCTAAGAAGCACGGGTAGTGGACAAGGTAAGTCTGTAAGAAACAAGATGGCAGTAACTTAACTTCTAATCACTTGCAACCCCCTACTCTCGTTCACTGGGCAATCTGTCTACTGCCGAGGACACGGTGTTCATTCTCCAGTTGCCTCTGGAAAATCCCAGTCACTGGAAACTAAGCCCTGGTTACATGAGAACGGGCGGAGCATTTTTAGAGGCAATCTATAATACAGCCAGAGTCCTATATATGATTGATGCTCGTGAACTATGTATTGATTTTTAATTCACTAATAAAGATATGATAAATAGGTGATTTGAAGTAACTTGTGGTGATGTCCTGCTATAGGCCCAGCAAGTGGGGGTTAATGTAGAGAAATTGCATGTCATAAGCCAGTCAGGGGTACACACGGAGAACCTGACTTAGGAAACAGTGATTGAATATTTTAAGTCATCATGTGAAGCGATTTGATAAATTAGCTCTCAAACTGTAGGAAAAGAATGATATTTAGCCTGATAGGTGAAGAAGGGCTTGTGTACTCACTTGTCGATCCCTTCAGATACCCAGCTCTGTCTACCTCATGGAGGGAACGCGAGGTCTGATGGGAGAGGCCGAATCGGGCTTTGAGCTTATACTCTGTATTCCAATAGCGATACAGAGGGGCCGGTTTCAGTTCTCTCCCCGTGCCTCTCAAAGCTAGCATGTCCTTTCTCTTTTATATGCTTTGAACAACATAAACAAAGGAGAAAAAGTTGTTTGGATGATATAAAAATAAATAGGGCCGATTCAACTTTATAACCCCAGTATTCACTTCATTAGCTCTAACACGAAATATCATTTCATTTCAGCTTAATGCTAGTACACAGTGTTTAACTGTTCCATCTCCTGTAATAGGAGATAGCAAAGGTTTAGTTAATAAAGCAACGGTGGATAAGGTACCCCCAAGCTTAGTGTTTCTTAGAGAAGCCTAAGACAAGCAGCGCCTTTCTCTCTCACTGACGGTTATAAGTCTTACAGATCACAGGTACTTCTTGGGACATCAGATATGAGATGTGATCAACTATCCCAGGAGATAAGTTTGCATAGCTGTTTTGTATTTCCCATGAGAATCACTGACAGATCATTATTCACTTTCTTGATCTTGGGCAAATTTAATCAGTCATCATGCTACCATACCACATGGCTAATGTCTAAACCAGAATCTCCACAGGTAAAAATCTCCACTGTTAGTTTAAGAAATATTAATACTTGCCATGTCATCTAATATAGTAATAGACATGGGTGATATAGAAAATTTCACCCTTTTGAAAGTCAAGTTGTGATTTGATATTTTTCCAACTGTTCATTCTTCTTAGATTATTTGATATTTGGCCAGGAGTGTTGTAAGATTTTAAGTATGTCCATGTAATAATTGAGAGCTTTAAATGTTAGAGTCCTAAGGGTTGAATTTGAAGCTTCAGTAATTTATTCGAGATACATTAGCAAGGGAAATGATTCAATTTCTGAAAATCTCATATTTACCTTCTCAACGTGTCTAACAAGCTTCGACAGTGTCATGAACATTTGCAAGAATTATTTCTAATTTCTTAATAGAACCCTGGCCATATAATAAACGTCCACAATATAAGAGTTCTTATTTGCTATTCTTACTACTGAGTATAAAGTTTGAGCCAAAATAGACAACACTTTGAACTGAAGACGCTTTGGTGAAGAGCATGTGCAATGATTTGATCAAGCAATAACCAAACCAAAACCAAAATAAAATAGTGAGTAATCCAGGAATCTATGGTAGTGGCGAACAGTGACCATCCCTGCAAGGAAAAGAAAGAAAGCTGTGATCAGAATCCAGGAAAAGCCCTTCAGTATCAGGTCACTCGATAAATGTGTGTGCATGTGCAGAGGATCACAGACAGTAACACAACTCCAGTTGTTGAACAGAATGGTGTGCATCCAAGTAAGTCAGCACACCAGATGTTCAGAGGATCACAGACAGTAGCACAACTGTGGCTTTTAGAGAAAGGAGTCTGGGAACAACGTAGTCAACAGTCTACACGTACCAGCTCCATGACTATAGATTTAACCAAAGATTAGAAATATTGAAAAATGTTTCTGCATTGAACACAACTACTGTTTCCACAACAAATACAATGTATTAGATGATATAAGATTGAGAGATGACTTTTAAAAATCCAGGAAACTGTAGGTAGATCCTATGAAAATATTATATGACTCTGTTTAAGGGAGTTGGGCATTCAAATTTTAGTGTTGAGTGTTAGAACCAATCATCCACAGATCCTTAGGTATGACTGTGAATTCTTCCCCATTTTTTCTGAGGTGCTCACAAGACATCTGATTCATTTGACCTCATGGAAACCAGAGAGAAAGAAACACTGTAGACCAAGAGGACACTCAAAAAGCACCACTATAAAATACAGTGTGTGACAGTGACAACTGCCAAGTAATGAAGAGAGCGAAGGAAGGAAATTTTGTAAGAGGTGCAACTGGGTAACACTCTCCTAAAGTTGCTCCATTGTTTCAAACAATTTCAATGATGAGGGTAAATGATGTTACAAAATGACATTAGTGTAACTTTGAAACATTTTTTTCCTCACCAGGGAACAAAGGATTATACAAGCCAGCTCCGTGGAAATCCACTGATGCTTGTTGTTCAAGATTGCAAATGGTTCAGTAAGAAGCAGCTGTGCCCAGGGCTCAGCAGAGTTTCCAGTCACGATATCGTTTGCCCAACTTATTTTCCCAGTTGAGATTTCTCAAGAGATGTCTCATGTCCAGATGCAAGATCCATCAAGTTCAAAGTTTTTCATGGACACTAGAATTTTTTAATGGAAAGGATTTACATAAGCAAGACATCCCTTACATAGTAAATAACATTTTCTCTTTTTCCTAAGAGAAATAAAGCAGCCGAGACTATAGAACAGGCTCATGGAGAGCTGCCACATTCTGAGTTCCTTTCTGTTTCTCTTTTACAATTTTCTTTTATTTTTGAGGTTATAATCACATTATTTTCCCCTTTCTTTCTTTTCCTATAACTGCTCCCATATAACCATTGTTGCTTTCTTTCACGGTCATGCCTTCTTCATTTATTCATTATCACAGGCATATACATTCCTACATGCAACCTGCTCAGTCTGTATGTATAAGGTTGCTTTTATGTGCATTTTTAGAGTTTATTATCTGGTGTTGGATAGCCAATTAGTGTTCTTTTCCCTTGAGAAGACTATTTGACCTTCCCTCACCATTCCCTTCCTGCCTATGATTCTGTGTGTAGGGCTGAAACCTCATAAGGTTTGCTGATTTCCCTATTATTGTTGTTCTTGTTCAGCTCCCACTGAGGCAATCATGTTGGTGAGACTTTATGATATGGTTTTGACACTCCTAGAGGACACAGCCTTACAGCAAATCCCTTGAACCTCCCATGCCCCATCCCCAACTCCTTTTTGCTTCCCTGGGGTCTTAGGTACAGGTGTTAGTTTTTAGTTTTAGTTGGGATTGGGCTCCGCAACTCTGAATATAATTGGGGAGAATTCTCATAAAGCTAAAAATGAATCTATTCCTTTAAAGAACATTAACCAAATGCTACTGATAGACATTACTTGAAGACATAAGCTTGTCTGTGTGCAGTCTCCAGGCACATACATTTGCAAGTAGGGTTCTTTTTTAGATTTATTTATTTATCTTATGTATATGAGTATTCTGCCTTTATGTGTGTCTGTGTTCTATGTTCTTTCTTGGAGCCCCCAGATATCAGAAGAGGGCATCAGATCTCCTGAAACTGGAATTATATATAGTTGTGTTCTTCCATTTGGGTGCTGGGAATCAAACTGGGTCTGCTGCAAGAACAACAAGGACTCTTAATGCTAACTGTTGATTCATCTCTCTAAATTCATTCATATGTGTTTGTGGGCAGTAAATTCCAAATTATGATCATTACTGGAACACAATACATTTAGATAAGGAATATTCACATTTTCATAGATGCTTAGAAAATCTGTGGCTAGGGGTTCTGTAACATTTACTACTTCACACCCTCTTGGATCAACTCTTCATTCTGAAAAGTATTCCATGCTTTGAGTACACCGAGTTCAAGGTCAGATATTTCCAGTGTTATGTTAGACTTTCAGGTGTTGCTTCTAAAGTAAATAAAGCGATAGAGAGAAAAAACTCAGAATTTCTGAATTTCGAAAGACACTGCAATGGGGGAGGGAAAAGGGGGGCCCCGTTCAGATACAGGAGGAGATGGGGGAGAAGTACAGAGGGTCTGGAATTTGAAAGGAGGAGAGTAGCAGTTGGGGAAGGGGAACTGGAGGTAGCCACTAGAAACTCCTAGATGCCAGGGACCCAAGAGGTTCCCAGAACCCAACATGGGACACATTAGCTGAAATATCCAACAAAGGTAAGATAGAACTTGTAGAGACCATGTAGAGTGGATAGGCATGGAACCCAGTTGAGGGATAAGGTCACCCACCCACCTCAAAAATATTAATCCAGAATTCCTCCTTTTGAAAGGAAATGCAGGGACAAAGAGTGGAGCAAAGACTGAAGGAAAGACCATCCAGAGATTGTTCCACCTAGGGATCCATCCCATCTGTAGACACCAAACCCAGACACTATTGCTGAAGTCAAGAAGCGCTTGCTGACAGGAACCTGGTATAGCTGTCCTCTGAAAGGCTCTGCCAGAACCTGACCAATACAGATGCGGATGCTCACAACCAACCATTGGACTGAGATCCGGGACCCCAAAGGAGAAGTTAGGGCAAAGACTGAAGGAGCTGAAGGGGTTTGCAGACCCATAGGAAGAACAACAATATCAACCAACCAGAGCCTCCAGAACTCCCAGGGACTAAACCACCAACCAAGAAGTACACATGGGGGACTCATGGCTCCAGCTGGATATGTAGCAGAGGATGACCTTATCGGGCATCATAAGGAGGGCAGGCCGTTGGTCCTTTGGAGGCTCAATGAACCAGCCTAGGGGAATACTAGGGTTCTGAGGCAGGAGTGGATGAGTAGGTGGGTAGTGGAGCAACCTAATAGAGGCATGGGGATAGGGAGGGAATAGTGGGTTTGTGGAGGGGAAACTTGACAAGGGGATAACAGTTGAAATGTCAATAAATGAAATAACCAAGAAAAAAGAAAGAAGAAAAGAAATAAGCTGTGTTTAGATTGCATTGCTTCAAAAAAATGGTCCCTAAATAAATGTGTATAGGTTTGAATTTTTGGACATTTTTCATTATGTAGTGTGGTTATAAGTCACAGAAAAATATTATCTGTGTTCGCTCTGTCTCTGTGTTCCTCAGAAAATTGGACCTGAGGACCCAGCTATACCGCTCCTGGGCATATACCCAAAAAATACTCCAAGATAAAACAAGAACACATGCTCCACTATGTTCATAGCAGCCTTATTTATAATAGCCAGAAGCTGAAAAGAACCCAGATGTCCTTCAACAGAGGAATGGATACAGAAAATGTGATGCATTTACACAATGGAGTACTACTCAACCATTAAAAACATTGACTTCATGAAATTCGTAGGCAAAAGGATAGAACTACAAAATATCATCCTGAGTGAGGTAACAAAAGAACACAAGTGGTATGCACTCACTGATAAGTGAATATTTGCCCCAAAGCTCAGAAGACCCATGATACAACTTAAAGACCATATGAAGGTCAAGAAGGAAGACCAAAGTGTCGGTGTCTCAGTCCTACTTAGAAGGGGGAACAAAATAAAGAAGTAGAGGATGGGACAGACTTTGGAGGAAGAGTGGAGGGGGAGAGAAAAGAAAATGGGCGGCAGGATTAGTTATAGAAGGAGACAGGGGAGATGCACAAAAGGTCAGGAAATTGAACGGAGGTGTGTAGCAATGGGGGGTGGGGGAAGCCACCAGAAAGTCCCAGATGCCAGGAAACAAGAGGCTCCCAGGACCCAACCTGGATGACATTAACTCAAATACCCAACAAAGGGGAGAGAGAAGATGTAGAGACCATATCCAGAGGTTAGGCATGGCCCCCGTTGAGGCATGGGGCCACCTACCTTTCTCAAAATTTTAACCCAGAATTGCTCCTATCTAAAGGAAATACACTAGCAAAAAGCCAAGCAGAGACTAAAGGAAAAGCCATCCAGATACTGTTCCACTTGGCGATCCATCACATGTGTAGCCACCAAACCCAGACACTTGCTAATTGTGGTTTTCCCTGGAGTAATCTGTATTTTGATGCTAATTCCACTGCCCCAAGGACAGCTGCCTAGTCATGTACTCAGGAATCAGGTGACTTCACCAGAAACTTCTCCCCATTGAATTTGTAAAATACAGGTGAGGGGCAGGTACAGGATAGAAGGAGGCCTGTCATTGGAGGAGAAGGAAGGATGGGCGGGAGAGAAGTTTGAAGGAAGAGGAGGATACTGGAACAGGAAGAGACAGGAAGGAGAGAGAGAGAAGCCATGGCAGGAGAATATGGCGGGAGACATTAAGATTCCGATCTGTGTATTTACAGGTTGTTATTAATGTTCTTAAGGGATGGATGGTACTGGACTTTGTATGTTTAGGTGGGCAATTATATCTTACCATTTGGGTCAAAGATTATTGTGCTGTGTGTTCTTTTATGTGACTGTTTGAGTGTAGCAAAGTGTGCGGCGGCAGGAGACATTGGTCCACCAAGGAGTTGGGATGTGTTTCCGCCAAGATATCTAGCAGATATCTTGGGGCACCGCGGTGCTGGACCTAGTGAGGTAAAAGACAACAATACTTTTTTATTTTTTTTACATTTTTACAACAACACTTGCTGATGCCAAAAGTGCTGGCTGACAGAAGTCTGATAAGGATGTCTCCTGAGAGGCTCTGCTAGAGCCTTACTGATACAGATGAGAATGCTTTCAGACAACCATTGGACTGAGCACAGGGACCCCAGTGGAGGAGTTAGGAGAAGTCTGAAGGTGTTTTCAACCCCATAGGAAGAACAATGATATCAACCAACCAAACTTCTCAGAGCTCCCAGGATTAAACCACCAACCAAAGAATGCACATGTAAGCACCCATAGCTCCACCATGTAGCAGTTGATGGTCTTGTCTGGCACCAATGGGAGGAGAGGCTTGATGACCCAGAGTTGGGAAAAGCTAGGGCAGGGAGCAGGAGTGAGTGAGTGGGTGGGAGAGCACCCTCATGGAGGCAGGGGGTGGAATGGGGAATTTTTGGAGGGAAAACCGGGAAGGGGATAACATCTGAAATATAAATAAACAAAATAACCAATAATTTTTGTTAAAAAAAAAAGAAGAAAAGAAAAGAACTTTTCTCCAACATAACTTCTCCCAGCTCATCCACCTGTAAGGATGCTCTTTCTCCTCTCGTTTATCAAAATCCTCCATAGCTTGTTTCTTCATATTGGGCAGGTTTAGCTAAGGTGGTCTCTTTGGAATATTTGAAAGACCTTTCCAAATGCCATTACACCTTGACTGAGTCACACTCAGATCCTTGGAGGCCAGGAGCATGAGGATCATCCGGGTATACCTGGAGCCAGAGGACTATTTCTTTTATTACAGGAGCTCTGAAAGGAAGGAATAAACTGGAATAAAATTAGAATTACTATTACATGCAGAAAAGAGAAGAATAATGTGCTAAATGCCAAAAGAAAAAAAGAAAAAAAGAAAAAAGAAAAAAAGAAAAAAAAATCCCCCTTTTTCCCCAAGGGCACAAATCGGAATTTGAAAATGTATCAAGACCTTGCAGGACATGACTCATGGGACTGTCACTGGCATCTCATTGTAACCTCTTTGAAACAAATTTCCAGTTATGCTGTGAGGGCTGACCTTTAAACATACTGTATCTATCTTATATAGCGCTCAGTTTTAGCAAGAAGTTCAGAAAAGCAGGTCCGTGGCTTATTTTCCTTACTGTTAAATCCCTAAGTTATAGAACAACATCTGGCACGTAGTATTTACGTAATAAGCTTTCACATGATGGCTATGAGAAGAGTTTGAGATTTCACCATGGAAAGATGTAGGAATTTGGATTTAAAAAAAACACTCACATGTGTTCTTCTTTAAATATCAGGAAATTTTGCAGTTCCTCCTTATGATAAATTTGCATGTCATTCGGAAATAAAGAGCTAATTAAAACCATGTGTCCTAAGAACTCATTCAAATCATATGAGCATAAGTGTCATTAGCGTGAGTGTGTGTCATAAGTTGCCTAATGACTAATGAATTTAATCATTGATACTGATTTTTGCCTCCTCCATCAGAATTTAGTTTCCCCAAAGAGAAAAAAAAAATGATATTTTCTTCACTGGCATTTTGAGTTCAATGAACAGAAGTTAGTACTTATATTAGTTTTTAATGCATATTTATTAAATAGATGAGCTCATGTGTTATTCATTTATTCAAATCAATAGAACAATTTGTCCAAGAAGAAAAACTGAGTCTCTTTTGTTTCTTCATATGATTCTTCATATTATTTATTCGATTCTCCTGTGAAAAAGCCTTGTCACCAAAGAAAATGCATACGTCTATAAAATTTTCTGATTTACATCTTACATTTTAATGAAATACAGCCATCAGATAAATTAAAAGTCATACAGTATTTTAATTCCTACACAGTTGAAGTATCTGAACATTTGACCAGGTTTCAGAGATACACAATTTGGAGCAGAAGATTAAGTTCTTCATAATTACTGACGTTGAAACTTGATTTTTTTTTCCCAAAGGGACAAAAGCCCTATGTCTTCAGCTTGAAAATGGAATTTTTTTTAAAAAAATTGCAATTTTTCGTTAACATTTAGCTAATAAATGATCCTATTTTTAATAGGCTACTAGCTGCATGGGTGCTAATAATGCCAAATTAGCAGGAAAATAATTCCTCTTATGCTTTTTCTTCTCCGAAGGAAATATTTTCTCTAAATTTATTAGTAAGTTGATCTTATATCTTAGAAACTGGTCCACTGTCTTACCCAACAGTGAACATTTGTCATCTTTTGGGTTTTCATGCCTTGGGGATGTTTGGAATTTTGTTTTTCAGAATTATTGTTGAGTTCTACCTACTGTCACCAAAGAAGAGCGTATGGAGAGAGAGGATAATGACTGAAGTCTTAGACATCTACCTTTTTGCTGATTGTCTCAATTCTCCCTAGATTGTGTGTGGGTAGTGGACCAGGTGCTTCCAGTTTCCTTGTGGGAAGTTAGATCTTTTCAGAAATAGCTCACCTGAGTCTTCCCAAGCTACAGCACTCCACACCGGCATCCTATGTTAGGGATCTATTTAATCTTCCTCCTCTTTGATCAACCCAAATCTTTTTTTATTCTGCATTCACTTTCTTTGTTTCCTTGCCCAACCATTTTAATATACAGCTAGAAATAAAAATTTGTATGGGCATGACCATACAAGGAGCAGTGTATGCAAAAAGACTGCCAACATCTGTAACTTTATTCATTGAGTTGTGTATGTACACCTATTCTTTATTTAATTTTATGTTTATTTTAATAATAACTGAGTACATAGTTTGTACCATGCAATATGCAAATGTAAAATATTGTACATGTAAGACATTATAGAACTGATGAAAAAGAACATGTGTTTGAATAGGACCAGGCTAACTAGAGTGACTCTTGGCAGACCAGAACCATTTGGACGTATGCATGATCCTTTAGGTAACTATGTGCTGTTCTCACAGCATGGTGAATCAGGGATGTCCCAACACGTTGCATGGTGGTGTTCTCCATAGCATATGAGCATTCTGTATATTTAAGCAGTAAGCCATCAGGAGCATAGCATTAAGTTTCGGATAACCTGCTACACAACACACCGTAACCAACACAGGCTCTCTTCATCAAACTACTGCCTCTCAACCTTTAAGTCCCCATCCCTGCTAACCCCAGGACACTTTCAAGCACTATTTCTTTCCTTAAATTGGTTACTTTTCTTTGCAGCTTAAGCAAATTTTATCCAAATGTTTATTTAGAAAAAATAATAATAACTCAAAGATGCAGGGTGTTCTCATTGGACACTAGTTAGACTCCAATTATTGTGATTTACAATGTGTAAAAAATGTATTCAACGTTATATTGTCGAACAAGCTTCATGTGCTAGATGACCTGACCTACACAAAACATTATGGGGCTTCTGAAGACTAGACTACATCTTAGACTTAGCGCTTTGATCATCTGATTGTTACTATTTCCGCTGTTGGATATTTAACACTGATAGAAGGCAAGATGTAGGCAGTTGGAAGAAACAAAGTAAAGTAAATTGTATGCTAATCCTCCTAACAGAGCTATGTAGTTCGTTAGTGTTATTTTTTTAATGGTGTCTCTGAAAATTTCTACATGGGATGCTCTAAGTTTTCATTGAAATGTATAGATTTGGGGTTTGAATAAAATTTCGTATGAAATGTTTTGTATTTGCAAGTTATTCTTATAATAAACTTGCAAAATATAAAAAGACTACAAAAATTAAGTAGAAAATATTTCTCATAAAATTAACAGTTGTGTAATTTGTGCAATACAGGAAACGGTATTTATTCTTCTAAGAAAAGTTAAGTACAGGAAACAAAACACTGGCCAATTAACAGAACAACCCCTAATCATTTTAGTAACAGCAAAATACAATTGTAAGGCATTTACTCTTTTATAGTAACATTTCTGTGTCATGTAAAATTTTATTTGCTTTTGTATGGTAGAATTTTAGCAATATTTTAAGTTATTTATGTGAAATCTAAAATATAAACATATGGAAAATTTCAAATGTCCTATTGGGTCATGTTACATGAAACTTACCAAAATAGTATTCTAACAGAATAAATAAAGACCTTATGTTATCATATTATCTAATTAATTAACTGGAAAGCAGGATAATGAGTGAAGATAAACAGAAATCATACATCAATTTAAAATTAATTATAATCTTTAGTTGGTGATTTAGTCCCTGAGAGCTCGGGGATGTCTGGTTGGTTGATATTGTTGTTCCTCCTAAGGCGTTGCAAACCCTCTCAGCTACCTCAGTCCTTCCTTTAACTCCTCCATTGGGGACCCTATTCTCAGTCCAATGATTGGTTGCGCATCCACCTTTGTATTTGTCATGCTCTGGCAGAGTCTCTCAGGAGACAGCTGTATCAGGCTCCGGTCAGCATGCACTTCTTGGCTTCAGCAATAGTGTCTGGGTTTGGTGACTGCATGTATATGGCCTGGATTCCCAGATGGGGCAGTCTCTGGATGGCCTTTCCTTCAGTCTCTGCTCTATACTTTTTCTCCATATTTTCTCCTGTGAGTATTTTGCTCCCTGTTCTAAGACATACTGAAGCATCTACATTTTGGTTATCCTTCTTCTTGAGCTTCTTGTGGTCTGTGAATTGTTTCTAGGGTATTCCGAGCTTTTGGGCTAATATCCACTTATCAATGAATGTATATCATATGTGTTCTTTATGACTAGGTTACAACACTCAGGATGATATTTTCTAGTTCCATCCATTTGCCTAAGAATTTTATGAAGTCATTGTTTTAGGTGGCTGAGTAGTACTCCATTGTGTAAAGAGTACACATGGTGCGACCCATGGCTCCAGCCACATATATGGCTGAAGATGGCCTTGTTGGGCATCAGTGGAAGGAGAGGTCCTTGGTCATGCGATGGTTGGATGTCCCAGTGTAGGGTGGAGGTGGGAGGAAGTGGGGGTATCACTCTCTCAGGGGAAGGTATAGGGAATTTCCAGAATGGAAACCTGGAAAAGGGATAATATTTGAAATGTAGATAAAGAAAATATCCAATAAAAATGAAAAAAAACTTTATATATTTTTTCTATTTTGACAGATTCTATAACACCCATACAAAATCTTATAAGGACTTAATTTCAGTAAGATGGTTCTAAGATCCTACATCTTCAAAACAAAATATATAGTTGTTTGCTTACACTATCTGTAAGGTTTAGCATATGCTAGTATATCTTAGAAAACTGTTTTGTGAGGATTTAAAGAGGCTTTTAGCTAACTAGACAGTTTAATATGAAAAACACAATCATTCTCCATGAGTTGGAGTTATTTGAATTCTCTCAGGAGAGTACAAACATATAATTCAGTATCAGTCCTGGGCATTGATCATTGCTATTATTGCTGTACTGTTTGCTTCATGTCCTAGTCAAGCCTGTGTCATAGAATATTGAAATGGAAAAAGGTAAGCAATAACTCGAACTATACTAAGTTTCAAAACTATGCATTCTCCCCTAAACTGGGTGGTTTCTGGCACCAGCAGTTCATCTTATTTTAATTACTTATTTCTGGGAACATGTGTCACAAAACTTTACTAGCTCTTCCCCTAAGAGTTTGTACAACAAGCCAAAATCTACTGAACAATGAACGTACTTTCCTGACTTGGCCTTCTGGGGTTTTCCATCTGAGATGACACAAGGTTTGCTCACCCAGTACACACAACATGACATTCTAAGTTTACGGAAACATAGACATTGGTGACAATCCAAACCCAGGACAGCATCCACTGAGTTCTCACGAGCATGGAACTACCTGGAACTAAAATTAACTCGTACACGGATATAATGAGAATTCTGGGAGTTTGGTTTCTGTGTTTTAAAAAAAATTCCAGAATTCTCAATACTCATGGATAAAATCGGGTTCTAGTTCTTTTCCTCCTCTATACTTGGCAATGTGCATCAACTCATGGTGAATTCATTGTCTATTCATTTAACAATAAGTTACCGAAAACATCCGGGTCACCAACAGATTGTAAAAAAACTCCTGGACCCCTCAACAATGGGGTGAACTTGAAAATAATCCTTATGCTCTTTAAAAGTTAACTTTTAAAAAGCTATATAACATGACGTTTCATGTATGCTTTATTTATTGTGAGGGTTGAATTAGTTCACCCAGGTATATATTCTGATAAATAATCGATGCCTCTTTATTTAGATACTCTCATGGGACAGGTGATAAGCTATCTGAAGGGCTATGTGTAATGTAGTTAATTGGGAAAAATCTAAATTTACTGAGGCAAAGAATAAATCATGTATGGTAATCATGTGCTTTAATGCAACTCCTTTATAAAGACAGACTTAAAAATGTAATTTGAACAAAAGGTGTGGCAGAAACAATCTAGTATGATTCTGTTACAAACCAAAAATGCATGACTAGATAGATGATAGATAGATAGATAGATAGATAGATAGATAGATAGATAGATAGATAGTGGATGCATATATGCAAATATTTTAAATGGACAGAAATGATAAATAACAAATCCATGTTAATGAGTGAACTTTATAAGAGGAAGAACAATATGACTGAGACAGGATTCAAAGAGTAGTTATCTTCATCTGTAGCATGTTGTTTTTCCAAAAAAGAAAGGAACGGAGGAAGAAGGAAGAGGGAAGAAAAGGAAAGGAAAAAAGAGCTTATAGTTAACCAAATTTGAAACAGCAAGAGGGAATTGCTATGACTCCAAATAATCAGTATATAAAACACTGACACTATGTGAAAAGAACATCCTACAAAAGGAAAATACTCATTATTTGAGCTCATCATTTACACATGTCAATTAGTTTAAGGGTAGCAGTTCATTTCCCTTAGCAAATAAGATTTTATGGGATGAATGTGTTTGCTTTTATTTGAGCTCTTAATTTTGAGGAAGAGCATATTTTGACAAAGAGTGGGGAGGGATATATTGGAGGATTTAGAGGGAGATAGGGAATGGGAAATGTTGTAATTATATTATCATCTCAAAAAATCAAAATAAAAAAAGAGCAACCCAATAGATTTATTCAACAGTTCAGGGTTTTTTTTTTACTTCATGTTTGGATTGCGTGCTGTTTTCATCCAAAAACCTCATCACATCTGGGATACAGAACAAAATTCTCTGCAGTGGATTTTGAATTTGATTCAAAAAGTTCATGTGTTCATGTGCTCTGTCAAAAGTCCAATGGCGTGACTTCCTCTTGTTTTGTAGATTACAAGAACTTGCCTGATTTTTATGGAAACCAATCCGTTTGTTTTGTTTTGTTTTAGTGTGGAGGTGCTTTTGTACCAGGAAGTATGCGTACCAACCAAAACCTTTCCCAACACTGATGGTTTATAGCTTTCACCAGAAACTCACAGTCCACGAACATCCTCACTAAATGTGGTAACTGTTTCCAATTTCACATCTCCCATAAATGGTTACTCAAGTGGACTGACATGGGTGTCCCCCAAAACAAAGCTATTGGCCAACATGAGTTTTTTCCTTCCCTAGTTAGAAATGTCCTCATTTCTATGCCCAGTACTTACTGAATGAAAAACAGATATGCTTAAAATGGGAGTTATTTTCATGGTTATTAATCTCTGGTAGCTTTTCCAACCTCTAGTTAAAGTAAGCAACACAACATAGACTTTCCTGTAATATCTTTTTCTTAGTGGTTTCTTATCAGGATTCAATGATACCTATTCCCTTGATTTTTTTAAGGGTCGTATTCTTCTGATCTTTTCACCTATTTTATAATACGTTCAAAGGAAACTTTACTACAACAGGTTCACTTAATGGAGCAACTTCATAAGAAACCAGGTAAGAGAGGGACAATCGTAACCATTTCCTTACAGTCTGTTGACCAGATAGTGGCTTTCTACTGCTTAAGTTAACTTATGAACAAAGCATTATTAACAATGTTCGAAGATAATAGATTTATTTGTTTGCATTGTTTTCTCCACTTGCCTTTACAAAATTACACTGCCCATACCACACCAAGGATTCAGGTTTTTGCAGTGATTAGCTATTAATACAGTATGCCATGACTTTGAAGAAGCTTTGAGAGTTGTAGAAAACCCTGGGAACATTTAGTTACTGAGAAAGAAGAATCAGTCAGTGAAGACATCAAATGGAATGCCTTAAACTGGAATCTGAATAGTTTTAGGCTGATCAGAGATTCAATCAAAGTTTTGTCTGTTTGGATTTAAAACGGTCAGTTTCAATAGTCAACTGTACTTTGGGATCAAGAAAATTAAAGATATTATAGTTAGAATTTCAGGAATTCAAATGATGCGCTTATGAATGAAATGAAAATGAAATGGAATGCATCATGAACCTCAATCAGGGGAACCAAAGAAACTTGCTGAATAAATAATTCAGTAGTACACTTCCGATTCTCATGTTCGAAGTTGAAACCACAAGACTTGGAAGACTGCATTTTCCTTTCTGCATCCAAATTCCAGGATGAAGGACTTGTGACAGAAGGCAAAATTTTCTCTTGGGCATAGCACATGGACACCTGTTGTCTTTAATGCTGGATATTCAGTCACAACGGAAATTGGTGGGCCTGAAGTAACCTCAGATGAACCCTGTTAACAGTTGGTCAAAGCAGTTCTTAACTTCGAAGATGTACATCGTAATATCTAGCAGTAGTTCATTTCTTCCAGCGGTTCTTATGGCATCACAGTGGGAAGATCTGTTCAACGCCAGAAAGTTTGACTTTATATTTCTAGGAATTCCAACATAGAAAACATTTAGAGGTGATGGGCCACTGTGAAAAGACACTCTGAACAGTGCCTTGCTGCAACGTGCTTTGAGAACGCAGCATCTGGTCTCTCTACTGAAAATTCTCATGCCCTTTTAAACCTCAGGGTCTCATAATTTTCTTACAACACTGCCTCCTAACTATGCATTTTGGACAATTAAATAAACCCCATAGCACTGTTCCATCTCTTTTAAGTTCTCTGGTCCCGCCACCATGACTGAACTTTAATAGTTTTCATGAACAAACTTTGAGCACTACCTCCATTGTCTTCCAAGCAAGCATCCACTTTGGTGTCTTAATTTTTCTGATATTAACTTCCCTCTAACTCTGATAAACTTTCCCAAACATTTATTAGACCCTGGCATGACCTTTAAGTTCTGGTGAAATTGTTATTTATTAGCTAGATGTCCCTTGTATTTTATAGGATTATACGAACCTGCTTACCTTAATATTTTACTGAGCTCAGGCAGCTTAACCCAGTTAGGTCTGGGTGCATCCAACATTAGACTCATTTACCTATGCCACTGTGAACTGAGATAGGCAAACAGCATATCATTTGACCTAGTTCAATAAAATAGTGAATAGACGCTTATCTATTTTATATGAAATATGCTACGGTGGTGTTATCACATCTTGTGATCTAAGCTTTTCTAAAATGTCTCTTATAAACATGAATATCGAATACTGCATTAATAGAATGAAATTATATATTAAAAAATTTATTCATGGGAGGAATTGTAGGAAGGGTACCTGGGAAGGAGAACAGGGAGGAAAAGGTAGAAGGAAAGGGATGTAATTCTGTTTTGACTAAAAACATATTAAATAAATAAATATGTAAATAAAATCAATACACATATTCAACATGTTTCCTGACATAATCAACATTAAATTGTTCTGATCACAAAAGGTATGTGCTTCAGGGAATATTTGATGAATAGACAGTGAACAGATGAAAACATCTGCCTTATTAGTTCATTCAAATGCTTTCGCAGGACGATCTCTGTAAGGTTTCCATTTTAACGCCCTTATGTGAAAATGTAATTTTTCTTGTATTGCTTTCTGAGAGTCGGGAGTACAGCCACGGGACAAAGAATTCATTGGCATTTTGTACCAAAAATAAGCTTTCCCCAACATTTACTGTCAACTACACATTCAACCCACTCTTTTGTTTGTATATATATATTTGCTTTTGAAGATCCAGTTATCATTGCCCTTGGCATAAGTATAGATTATTGGGGTTTGGCTTACCCAAAACAACATATACTAAACTAGGCTAACTAGAGGTTTAAACTTGAAAGTGGCCTGGAAATGCTACTTTGGTTAGAGCCAAGTTCCAGCCAAAGAACAAAGTATCTTCCTGGGGACAGTGGCTTTCCACAGCAGGAGAGCTCAGCCAGAGCTCAGCCAAGTTTTCAGCCTTAGTTCTTTCCCTCTCTCAGTCCCTCTCCACAGAAGCTATCCCAGGATCACAAGCATTTAGAGTACTTTGCATACGAAAACTTTAGGAAACTATGTAGCTTCACTCAATCCTGAGGACCAAGACTGAGGGAAGATCCCCCAAATGGGATGCTAATCTTTGCTTTGTTCTTGCCTCACACATTCTCCCTATGAATAATGTTGGCAGACACCTCACCCTCATTCACCCTACTATATCCTGTGTAGTGTACTGTTGATGAAGAGACTAAGCGACTTGAGATGATCTTGTTAGAATACGGTTATAAGATAGGGAGAAGCGGCTGGTGGGGAGAGAATTTCGCCGTAATAACATAGTGCTGTTTCACAATTTCTGTGAGTAGCACTGACGTGAAACCTTGAGTTATTGATAGTAATGGATGGGATTACAGAGTAAGAAAGTGCTCAATGGTGTAGCCATTTCCACACTGACAGCATCCCTTTGCTCTGTAGTGAACACCAAACCTCGCCAAGAGCAAAGTGTTCTAGTGCTGTGGGCAACGGATGTCAAAGTAACTCGGTATGTCCAAAGAATACTTGGACATATGGTCATCTGAATAGAAGGCAAGAAACATTTAAAACTGTTGAAATCTGTCCGTTTTAGCAGTTAGATATTTATTGACAGATTTATTTTGACTGAACAGGCAACAAGTCAGATAGGTAAATGACACAGAAAAACACTTACATGTATGAGCGTAAATACCTGAGTTCTGCACATCAGCACCCATGTAAAGGCCGGGGATGCCGGCACATGCCCTAGCTCCAGCATCGGTATGTAGAGGTCGGTGATCTCTTGAGCTCCCTGGCCTTCAAGCTGATGTACCCAGATCAGTGAGCACCAGGTTCAGTCAGAGATACTCTCCCAAAATCAAGGTGTAGAGAAACTGAAGTGGACAACTAATACTGACTTCAGCCTTTTATTACATACATACATACACACACACACACACACACACACACACACACACACACACACACACACGCACACAAACACTAGTCTGAGCATGTAACTGTGTAGAGCCTGTGTGAAACTCAAAACATATTGCTTTGCTGGTTGATAAGAGAAGAATAATTAGCCTTACAGATTCTAAGGGAAATGCATTACTTCAGGGTAATGACCTTCTGTGCTAGTGGGAAAAAGTCACACAATCTGCCCAGTTTCCCTTCATTTTTTATTGGATATTTTATTTATTTACATTTCAAATATTATCCCCTTTCCTGGTTTCCCCTCTGGAAACCTGCTAACCCATCTTTCTCCCCCTGCTTTTATGAGGGTGCTACCCCACCCATCCACCCTCTCCCTCCCATCTCCCCACCCTGGCATTCCTCTACACTGGGGCATCAAGCCTTTACAGTCCAAGGGCCTCTCCTCCCATTGATGTTCAACAAGGCCATTCTCTGCTACATATGCGCCTAGAGTCATGTGTCCCTCCATGTGTACTCTTAGGTTGGTGGTTCAGTCCCTGGGAGCTCTAGGGGAGAGGGGGTTCTGGTTGATTGATATTGGTTTTCTTCCTATGGGTTGCAAACCCCTTCAGCTCCTTCAATCCTTTCTCTAACTCCTCCATTAGGAATCCTATGCTCAAATGGTTGTGTGTGAGCATCTGCCTCTGTATTTGTCAGGCTCTGGCAGAGTCTCTCAGTAGACAGCTATATCAGGCTCCTGTTAGCAAGCACTTCTTGGCATCGGCAGTAGTGACTGGGTTTGGTGTCTGTATATGGGATGGACCCCCAGGTGGGGCAGTCTCTGGATGGCCTTTCCACACTCTGTCTCTGTATATCCTCCCTTGAGTATTTTGTACCCCCTTCTAAGAAGGAATGAAGCATCCATTTGCACTTCTTAAAGCAATTTATACACCTGTGGATCGTATTCCCTGGAGTAGCCCCAACACAGACCCTCATCTGTCAGTCTTATATATTCAGCGATGCCATCCTACAAGATTATTATTCCCATCTGCTTTCAACCTTGAAAACGTCCATGATTTAATGACAGACAATTTTATCACCTTATGCATGTCATGGCTTTGGAATAGTCACCAAGTTAGTGACTATCATCTTGGGAAAATGAAGATAGGCCTTTTGCACAGTGAAAAGTCAACATTTGCCAAATCTGCTGAAAGTAAGAAATAATAGTCTGTACGTAGCAGATTTAGTTACTAGAAATATTAGAAACAGAATAGACAAGAGTATTTAAACTTTTAATCTACTTTGCAACATTAATGGGAATTAATCTTCCAAATCTGCAGAGCATAAAAATCTTATTGGAAACCAGCCTCACACATTTTCTGATTCTGCATAAAGGTAGAAATATTTAAAATAACATTAGATAATGTATATGAAGTGACGCAAAAGATTGACCAAATTATTCCTATTTCTCAAATAGCATACTGCTTTCAATTACTATAAACAAACATAAATATTGCAATATTTTTATGACAGTAACTTAAATGTTGGGTAAAATGGTCCTTCGTATTCACCATTGAATGCTAACCACCTATTTGATCTGGGTGATTAGACCCATGATAGCTTTTGGAACAAATAAAAAAATTAAGAAAACCACAAATGCATTTCTTTTAACCTCTGTGCCATCTCTCCAGCCCTTACAAATGCATTTCTTAAGCTAGAAAGCAAATTTAAAAATAAAACATAAATAATTAGAAAATATTGAAATGCTTTATTAAGAGAGTTGAAGTCAAATGAAAATACTCAACAAATATATTTTCCTTCCTTTTCTTTCATTTATTTATTTATTTATTCATCTATCTATCTATTTATTTATTTTATTTATTTTTTAAGAGAGGGTCTCATGATGCAGTGCACATTGACCTAGAGCTCATGCTTTTCTTGTCTTAGTCACCAGAGTTCTGTGATTAAATGAATGTGTATCCAGCTAGAACATTTTGATCTGTAACTTTTAAATTTAAAACATTAATATCATCACATATGTGGCCTGGAAAAGTTTTGCAGCAAATAACTTATATTTAAACAAAATTATACCTATTTATTTATTTATTTATTTATTTATTTATTTATTTAGTATCTATATGTGTCTGTGTGTCTACCTGTGTGTCTGTGTGTGTTTGTATGTGTGTCTGTTCACATGTGCGTGCACTCACATATATTACTGGGTTCATTTGGAATCATAGGAAAATATGTAGGCTTCTTTTTCTCTCTTTCCACTGTGTAGGTTCCATGAATTAAACTCAGATCACTAGGCTCTGCGGCAAGCACTTGTACTCTCTAAGCCATCTCTTCAGCCATAGGGTTAAATATTTTAATAGACCAATTATTAACAACAAAACTTCAGTTATTCTACATAACAGTGTTTTAGCAGTTCATTTAAAGGTGAGAATTTATCACCTGTTATTTCATGGGTTATACCTTCATGGGTGAAAAGAAGTAACATTTGTGACAATAGAAGACCAAAAGCATGGTTTGAGAAAAAAAATGTTATGAGAGAAAAAGAATTGCAGGCCAGAGTCACTGGAATGTGCAAAGAGAAACCTATAATACTAGGGAGAATTTCAAGATTTTTTTTTTCACTGTTTAATTTTAGCACTTTGTAACTGCTGGAATTGTTTCACCTGGAATGTGGCGATTTAAGGATTTAATCAAATAAGATGATGGAAAAATCATCCATGTGCACATCCTATCATACTTCAAGCAGCATAAAAAATGTAACAAAGTACCTGAAGAGATAGGCTGGTGATGATGAAAACTGGAGGAATTTTCTGGTCCTTAGTGAGCTCTTATTCTCCTGAGTTCAGCACATTGGCATTTGCTTGGTGTGAATTGCTTGTTTCTTGCCAGATTCATATGCTCTACTCATTTAATTTCCTTCACAGGTAGGATCCATTACAGTTTAAAATGTCAATGCTGTATCTATGTCTCTATGTATGTATCTATGTGTTTGTGTGTGTGTGTGTGTGTGTGTGTGTGTGTGTGTGTGTCTGTGTGTCTGTGTGTGCTTAATATATTCCTGCAGGAACTCACAAAACAAGTTTTCTGGCATGACTATAAACCAGGAGAAGATGTCAACTACCAAATATCCTGGAAAAAGTTATCAGGGAAACCGGTGCTTCACACAGATAATATTTACACATTAGCACACCAGGAAAAAAATCTTCAAATTCAAAGATATTCAAGGCACTATTCAAAATATTTAATACATAGAATTTTGAAACATCTATTTTCATGGGCATAGTTTGGGTTAAATAAACTATGATACATTCATATAGCAAAGTATTGTATGCCTGATAAGAAAAATATATAAACTTCATAGTACTGGAAAATATTGTTATGCTTATTAGTTTATTATTTAAAAATATATTTTAAATAAATGTTTACTAGATTTATTTTAAGTAAAAATGTT
Source organism: Rattus rattus (assembly GCF_011064425.1). Taxonomy (NCBI): domain Eukaryota; kingdom Metazoa; phylum Chordata; class Mammalia; order Rodentia; family Muridae; genus Rattus; species Rattus rattus. Next base: position 176,638,545 of record NC_046154.1, on the reverse strand, counting down.
ATTTAATAAAAAATGAAAGTTAGAAACTAACTAACCCAAGTGTGTGTCCCTTAATGAGAGAATGGGGATATATCCTGAGAACTTTGTCATTAGATTTGGGGAGTGTAGCTGTAACTTAGCGTAAGCTATGAACCCCAGAATAAGGTACCCCAAATTTGCCCTAGTCCTGAACCCCGCACAGCTTAGGGAAAAATCACAGGGCTAAGAAGCCAATTCTCCCTGCCTCCTAATCTTAAAGTGATAGTGAGTGTTTCCCATTGAGGACATCGAGGCACCAGTATGCTCTAGAAACTGTTAATCCCAACCAGGGTTTCTAGCCTGGCTTTGACCATTCAGTTCTCAGAGAAAAGACACACAACTTTTGTTATTTACAACAAGCTTTAAACAGCCCAAGAGCTGGGCAGATACATATCCTTTATGCTACTCGAATCTACTCTCCCACTGATAACCCCAAGTTATTACTGTGTTTCATCTGGACTTAACTCCCATTGGCCAGCCCTTAGGGCTACGTTCTCTTGAATACTAACCCATGCTGTTTCTCTCTTCCTCCTTTACCTTCTTCTCTCCCTCCAGGCTACCCTCTGACCCCATCCCCAGGCTTTTGATGTTCTATAGAAAATGGCTTTAACATATAGCATATTTCCATTGATACAGAAATTGTTTTCCACCGCCTTGGAAATACTGAATCTGCACACTGAATACTCGAACTTAGCATTTTGTCTGTTCAGAGTGTGTTAGGACTGTTACCACAGATTGTATAACTCTGAAAGAGAAGTGAGTAGCGCAGATTCCAAGGAAATATCTAAAGGTATTTTAAATGCAGTAAAATCTAACTAAAATTATCAAGTGAAATAAAGCACAAATAGCAGAGGTAGCAGCATGAAAATCAAAAGGACACAGTCCAGCTCTGCTCTTCTTTCATGCAGCAGTATTTGTTCATTTAACTGCCATTCAAACAACCACTTTGCCAAAAAAAAAGTGAAGAATATTTGGCATATATGATATGCATTATTGTTGAACAACACAGGATATTGTAGCAACTTTGAGGAGTTTATAGCTCGAGGCATATTTTATAAATAACTAGATACATTTGGAGCAGCCATAAGAATATTTAAGTATCACCAATGAGTCCAACTAAAAATGTTAGTATCCCTTGGACCTCTGAGCTGAATACATGTGAATGAAGGATGCATAGGATAAACACTCCACATGAAGTTACCGGACCTTGACCAATACTCATTCATTGCTATAAGCCCAGCAATATTTCCTTATTTATGTGCATTATTGGCTCATGAAATTATTGTTCTCCTCCTATATATTTTAAAGAATAATGGACAAAGATGATACGGGAAAGGGATTAAGAGGAGAGAAAAAGAGAAGCCCTATTTATGGAGCCCATATCTGGGGCCTGACTATGTCCACAGCACTTTAAAGATTATTATACTCCACACGTATAACTTCCCAATAAGGTACATATAATTACCATTTATTTATAACGAGAAGACTAAGAGTTGACAGACTAGATATTTGAGAATAACAGCCAGATAATCACAAGTAAGAATCGAATGCTATTACAACCAGAAAACTGTTGCCGTAAAGCCATTTTCTTTGTGTCTTGAGAATTTAAAAAAATATCTAGTTCAGTGGAGGAAGTAAAAGCATTGTCTATTCTATTGGTTTTAAAATACTGTATTTAATCAATAAAATATAATATCTTCTATAAGTGTGAATTAATTACTTTAAAAATAAACACATGAATAGATAATTAACAAAAAATGCTATCAGTATAAAAAAACATTACTGCTCAAACTTAATTTTCCATAGATACCCAGTTTCCACATGACTTAAGGTAAAGGCTTAGGAAATCAAAATAATCTGAATATTCCAATACCAACCAAGTACCTCTTAACCACAAAAGATTTTTATTTTAAAATATCAATAAAATACAACTTTCAGTCATAATTTCCCCTGGAGCAAAAATCAAGCTCACGGATAGGTTATTTGAAGCTTTGGTTTTTAGTTCGTCTTATGATCTCCAGTTACCCATTTCTGATTTGAGTAGTAATAGGACTCGAATAATATTTGAGTCTTAAAACTGGACAAACAAAAGTGTGCCAGGGGTTGAGAACCTGGAGAAATTGAAAGTTTTACTCTGTTGTTAGCTTAGGCATTGAAGTCTGTGGAATACTTTTTACTTTTGGCAAAAACAAAGGGAAAAAGCCATTAGCCTCCCCAGTGTGATTTTTGGTTCCTCCTCCTTCAGGCAAGTCCAGAAACACCAAGTGAGATCAGAATATTTTACTAAGTTCTAACCTTCTGTTTCTCTCCATTCTGGCAATGAAATATGGAAAACACATTTGTTAAGGTTAATTTGAACTTCTTCTGACCCCTTCGTGACATCCACTCTTAGTCATTGAAAAATGGAACCACTCAGTTCTTTCTCTTTATTTATATTTGAAAATTTATTCAATTTGCATCTTGAGAGTTGCCGGCCAGCTCACTCCATCCTTCCCTTCCCCTTTTCCTCTGATAAGGTGGATGCCTCCCCGAGGTGTCCCCCTACCTTGGCACATCAAGTCTTTGCAGGTCCAGATGCATCTTCTTCCACTGAGAAAAGGCAAGCCGGTTAGAGGGATGCATTCAACAGCTTTGTGATAGTCCCAAGCTGTATATCTACTACCTATGTGCAGGGGTCCTAGGGCCAGCCTCTGTATGCTCTTTGGTTGGTGATTCCGTCTCTAATAGCTCACAAGGTTCCAAGTTAGGTGACTTTGTTTGTCTTCCTGTAACATGCCAATCTTCTCAGGACGATCAATCCTTCCCCCAACTCTCCCATAAGAGTCCCCAAGCTCTATCTAATGTTTGGATGGGGGTCTCTGCATCTGAGTGAGTCAGCTGCTGGGTGAAGCCTCTCAGATGACAGCTCTGCTGGGACCCTGTCAGGAAGCATAACAGAGTATCATTAATAGTGCCAGGGATTGGTGCTTGCCCATGGGATGGGTCTTAACTAGGGTTGTTTATTGCTAAGCCATTCCGTCACTCTCTGCTCCATTCCCTGTCCCTGCATTTCTTATAGACAGGATAAAATTTGGGTCAAAAGTTCTGTGGGTGGCTTGGTGTCCCTTTCACTTCACTAGGGTTCCTGCCTGGCTCTAGAAGGTGGTCTCTTCAGGATCCATATCCCCATTGCTGTTGAGTCTCAGGTAAGGTCACCCCATTGATTCCTGGGAGCCTACCCTATCCCAGATCTCTATCACCTCCTCAAGATAACCTGACCCCCACACCAACCCTGCAAGCTACATATTTACATTCATTCTCCTGACCCTCTGGCCATCTCTCCTGTCCATCCCCCACACCTGATCTTCAATTGCCTTTCCCGTTCCCTTTCCCAGCTCTCTCCCACCAGATCCCTCCCTCCATCTGTCTCTGACAACTATTTTATTTCCCCTTCCACGTGAGATTCCATGTATCTTCCCTTGGGCCTTCCTTCTTGTTTAGCTTCTTTGGGTCTATGTAGTGTAGCATGCTTTTCCTGTGTTTTATGGCTAATATCCACTTATAAGTGAGTACATACTATGCATGCTCTTTTGGGTCTGGGTTACCTCACTCAGGATGATATTCTCAAGTTCCAACCATTTACGTGCAAAGTTCGTGATATCTTTGTTTTTACTGGCTGAATAGTATTCCATTGTATAGATGTACCACATTTTCATCATCCATTCTTCAGCCGAGAGACATCTAAATTCTTTCCAATTTCAGCTTATTACAAATAAAGCAGCTATGAACATAGTTGAACAAGTGTTTTTTCTGAGATGTTGGAACATCTTTTTGATATATGCCCAGGATTATTAGAGATGGGTCGTGAGGGAGAGCTCTTTATTTCCAGTTTACCGAGGGCCCGCCAAATTGATTCCCAAAGTGGTTGTACACATTTGCACTCCCACCAGCAATGGAGGAGCGTTCCCCTTGCCCCACATCCTCACCAGTAACTGCTATCACTTGTTTTTTTTTTTTTAATCGTAGGCACTTTTACAGGTATAAATGGAATCTCAGATCATTTTGATTTGCATTTCTCTGACTAAGGACTTTGAATATTTCTTTACGTGTTTCTCAGCCATTTGAGATTCCTTTGTTGAGAATTCTGCTTAGATCTGTAACCCATTTTTCAATTGGGCTACTTGGGCTGGTGGTGTCTAACGTCTTGAGTTTTTTATACATTTTGAATATTAGCCCTCTATCAGATGTCGAGTTGTGAAAATCCATGTTTAATCAGTAGGCTGTCATTTTATCCTTTTCACAATGTTCTTTGTCTTACAGAGGCTCCACAGTTTCATGAGTTCCCATTTATCAATTGTTGAGCTTAGACCTTGAGCCATTGGTGTTCTGTTCAGGAAGTTGACTCCCATACCAATGAGTTTAAGGCAATTCCCTATTTTCCGTGTCATTAGATGTAGTGTATCCCGTTTTACATCGATGTCTTTGATCCACTTGGACTTGAGTTTTGTTCAGGGTGTGGATCTATTTGCGTTCTTCTACAGGCAGACATCCTGTTAGACTAACACCCTTTCTAAAAGATACATTCTTTTTTTCCATTATATGGTTTTGCCTTGTTTGTCAAAAATCAAGTGTCCATAGGTGTGTGGGTTTATTTCAGGCTCTTCAATTCATTCTATTGATCATTTGTCTGCAGTTTTTTTTATTACTATTGCTCTGTAATACAGCTTGAGATCAGAGATGGTTATTCCTCTAGCAGGTCTTTTATTATTCAGGATTATTTTAGTTATCTTTTTCTTCCATATGAAGGTGAGAATTACTCTTGCAATGCCTGTAAAGATTGTTTTAGAATTTTCATGGGGATTGCTTTAAATCTGTAGTATGAGAATACTCCCTTTTTTAATGAGGGCATTTAGTGCTCTGAGCAGAGTGTGGTACAGTCTCTGTTAGTCAGTGGGCTTTTTGTTATTTGTGTTGTTATTAATGTTCAGCTTTAATGCCTAGTGGTCTGATGAGATACAAGGCAAGACAAAAGCTAAACAAGAAATAATGAAACTAACTGACGTCACAAAATCAAATGGTCCTAATAGACATCTACAGAACATTTCACCCAAACACAAAAGAATATACCATCTTCTCAGTACCTCATTGATCCTTTCCCAAAATTGACCATATAATCTGCCACAAAGCAAGCCTCAACAGATATAATAAAATTGAAATAACGTCTTGCATCTTTCCAGTTCTTTCTTAACATCAATGTCAAAGTCACTTCTGGATCATGAAAATATTTCTCACTGTGCAGACTGATCAGAATTCATTTGTTTTGTTAAGGTCTTGATATACAGAATATTTGTCATACCACATGACATTGTTTTTGTTGCCAGAATGTCACATTGTTGCCTCCTAACCTACGTGAGCCAAACTACATTGAAATAGAAAATTACTCAGCAGACTGGGACCAGTTGTTTTCTAAAGGTTAAATTTTATGATGGTCAGCTTACTAGCTATCAGCATGTTTTATTTACCTTTGAGGATGAGCATGAGAAAGAATTGGAGTCTGCTTCACTTTCTGAATGAAAACGAATCGGAAATGAAAGGAGAAGGCCACATCTTCTTGTTCCTTTCCTCCTTTCATTCTACAAGAAAAGTCAAACAGAGAGTAGAGCGATGTCTGCTTCCCTAGCACAGGCCAAAGATCTGTATGTCCCACATTGACATACTGTAAAGTGTTCTTTCATTAGTTTTTCTCAGCTATTAAGAGGTTGCATAAATTCATATTACTTTAAGCAAATAGTTCATACCAAAACAGACCAAGATTAGATTTTTTTCATGGGTCGGAAGTTTGGCAGTCTCTTACCTGATATTGGTTGGAAATCTAAACTTTAAAATTAATCATTCTTTTTACTTTTTTTCTGACATTACAGGAAACGAAACTAAAGGCTTTTCTCACACTAAGCAAGACTAGTCCTGAGCCAAGTCCCTTGTCATCACCATTGTCTATTAAAACTACAAAAGCCATGTGCAAAACACAATCCTAAAGGCTGCCCTCCCTTCCTGTACGGTAGACTGTGACGTGAAATTATGAGAAACAAACTGTCTCTCCGCTCAGTTGTTTCTGGTAAGAATGTTTAATCTCTGTATCAGGAATGTAATTAAATTATCCTTACGCCCTTTTAATTTTAATCTTTTTTCTTTAGAATGTAATACGCGAGTATTCTAGTTATATAAATTTCACCCTTCCCTCTCCAACTCCTTCTATTTCGCCCCCATTCCATAACAATGTAACACCCTCGTTTTCTTTAAATGTTATTGTTTCACATTTACAAACACAGCCTTCTGGGTTCATTAGTGTTCTCCCTATACGTGAATGTTTAGGGATAACCGTTTGGGATCAGGTGAATTATCAGGAGTTGTTCTTTAAGAAAGACTGATTCTTCATCTCTCAGTAGCCATTGATTATGTAAATCTCTTTGTCTAGAGGATGGACCTTTATGATATTTTCCCAATCTATGTAAGCATAGAAACGAATGTTACCATTGTGCAGTTGTTAAGATGGCCGCTTTGTTGAGATTTCTTGGATACAATTTGCCTGCCATACCTAAAAGGCATAATAATGTTTCAGCAGAGGCCAATGCCCTCAGTCTCTTACAAGCATTTTGTTCCTTGTTTCTGAACTGTCCCTTGGAACTAGGATTGTTTTTTCATGGCTTTGAGTTTGTCAATCTCTGGTATTGTTGCGAGCTGTATTGTTGATCGATCAAGCAAGGGATAGTAACAGACTGTTAGTCATTGTCTATACTTGACTACTGTAGAAACCCGCAATGGTCTCCATCTGTTGCAAAAAGAAACTTCTTTGATGATGGATGAGAGAGATACACTTATAGATGGGTATAAAATTGATATTAAAATACAAGTAGAAAACATTAATTTAAGAACGTGGCAATATTACGTTCTCCTCCAGAGTCTATAGACTCCAGAGTCCCCAAGTATAAAGTTCAAATTAGAACTATTTCTTCAATGTCTGCTATCTTATTACCACGAAGACTTTCAAACTCTGTTATCCTAAATTTTTAAGTCTATATTAAAACATGTTTTCTATAACCACCTTGATATATACCTTAGTTAGGGCTTCCATTGCTGTGAAGTGACAACAGGACCAAGGCTATTCTTATAAAGGCCAACATTTAATTGGGGCTGGCTTACAGTTACAGAGGTTTGGGCCATTACCATTATGGTGGGAGGCATAGCAGCATGCAAAGATAATGCTGGAGAAGCCAAGAGTTCTACATCTTGATCCAAAGGCAGCCGGGAGGAGACTCTGGATCACAATGGCCAGACTTGAGCATATAGGACACCTGAAAGCCACACCTCCACAGTGACACGATTCCTTTAACACATCTCCTCTGGTAAGACCACACCTCCTAATAGTGCCAAGTCCCATGGGTTAAGCATATTCAAACATGCACGCTGTGCAATAACATATCTGTTCTTCTTGCCCCTATTTAACTGTAAATTCATGTCATTGATTAACCGTTTCTCACCCTTCCTTCTACTTTATCCCTAGCTTTTGCAAACTAGTACTCAACCTTTAGCTTCTATACAATCAGCTTTTGAGTTTCCACATGTGTGTGATCATACCATGTTTGACCCTCTGTGCTTGAATTATTAGACTTAATAAAATTATCCTCAGAAGTATCATGTTGCTATAAATGGTAGAATTCCACGCTCCTTCTGACTGCAGTCAATTCCATTCAATGTTTACACATTTTATCTATCCCTTCTTATATCCGTGAATACCTCAACTCATTACATACCTTGGGTATTGTGGAAAGCACTACAATAAACCTGAGTACAAGTAACGCTTGGCGATATCCAGGTCATTTCTTTTGTGTGTATTTTATAGTGGTATATATTGATCTTACAAAAGTTATTTGAGTATTTTGTATTTTGAAGGACCATCCATTCTATTTTCTGTAAGAGATGTATTATCTTAAATCCTACTGATGAGAATTTACCTTTCTGCAGTTCCTTTTCAGTGTTTAATGCTTTTTTTATAAGCCATTCTAATTTGAGAGAGATAGTATTTCATTGTTCAAATTGTATTTCCTTATAACTAGGAAGCAGGTTTTCATATATCTCTTGATAATCTGTGCACATTGTTTTAAAATATGTTTTAAATCTATTGACTGTGCTGCTTGACCTCTGCTATTGAATTTTGGAATCCTTACATGTTCGGGAAACAAACACCTTTCCATACATACAGTTTATAATGCTTCCCCCCCTCTCTAATGGCTATTTCCTGTACCTAACAAAAATGTCTTTGTTTGCTTTAATATCATCTGTCTAATTTTGCCTTTGTTTTCTGTATCCCGGGTATTTTCTCCAAAATGTTACTACCCATTCTAGCTTACCCAAGCGTCCGCCTAGGGTTCTTCAAGTAAGTTCTATGTTTCGCATCTTCTATTTAAGTTTTTGTTGTATTTATTATAATTACTTTAAATTTCTTGGTGTGTATGAGCGTCTGCCTGTGTGAACCTAGATGCACCACATGCACGAAGGAGCCCAACAGGTCCTGAAGAGGGCATTAGATCTGCAAACCTGGAGTTCCAGGTAATTGTGAGTTGGCATGTGGGTGCAGGGAATCAGATCTGGGTCATGGGCAAGAACAGAAAGCGCTCTGTCCTGCTAATTCATCTCTCTAGCACCCTCATTTGATTTTGTAACTTATGAGATGTGTTATTTTTTTTCTGTCTTGGTACAGAATCCTCTCTATATGTCACTTAATTCAATTGGCTTGGGAATTTGGAGTCTATACCATAATAGGTGGTTGTCTAACATTCTCTTTCATTCCACTCTCTTTAATTTTGTTATTAGTATAATTCTCTTGTAAAAATAAAAGGCATCTCTCTCTCCTTTTCGTCTTCTGAAACAGACTGCACAAAACTGCCATCCATTTTGGTAGAATTCGCCAATGGAACCATTCACATACAGAGTGGTGTTTTGCAAGCCTTTTACACATTCAGGTTGCTTATTGCTCACAATAGTAGCCACACAGTCTAATTCTATTTAGTTAAGATTTTATTGTTTATAACTCCAAATGAATTAATCTATTAATAAACTATTTTCTTATATGGACCTTTTTGTAAGCACAAAGAAAAGCAAGGGCTTTTCTTTTTTTATTCTTTTTATTTATATTCTTTTTTTTCTCTTGAAACTATTTTACATTTACCTGCTTAAAATTTATTTGACTCTCGGTTTTCTTCTTTTTTAGTTATATTATTGACTTACCAGTTTAAGGCCTTCATTTATATTTTAATATAAGCATGTGTCCTGTGAATTTTATTTTCAAAACAGCCTTGTATGCACTCCAGTACTCCAGATATTTTGACTTAATTGAAATTTTATCCCTGTGTAAATTCCCATACTCCACCTTTTTTGACGTTCTTCTTTGAGCCATTCCTTCCTGGGAAGTCTGTCATTCAATCTCCCATTGGACAGCCTTGTTATTCTTTCTCTCTTTTACTAATTTTAGCTGATTTCCGTGGCATTAAAGAGTATGCTCCTTATGCCCTTATGATGTAAAACTCTTACAAAGATTGGAGATTTGCTTTACCCTTCCAAAGCTTGGTACATGTTAGGAAATACTTCATAGATGCTGGAAAAAATATGTATTCAATTTCTGTTGGGCGGAGTGTTCTATTAATAGCAATTTTGCCATCTTGGTTGCTTATAATGAGCAGATTTTCTACACCATGTTTATGCTGTATGTTTGAAAAGAGTACTATTGAATTTCCTAAGTACACATGTAGTTTATATGTTTTATATATAAATGTATATATATATATGTATTATATATATATATGTCTGTGTGTGTGTGGTATGTGTGTATGTGTATGTGTGAGTATGTGCGTTTTTGTGTGTGTGTGTGTGGTATGTGTTTGTGTGTGTATGTGCATTTGTGTGTGTGTGTGTGTGTATGTGTGTGTGTGTGTGTGTGGTATGTGTGTATGTGTATGTGTGTGTATGTGCATTTGTGTGTGTGTGTGTGTGTGTGGTATGTGTTTGTGTGTGTTTGCGCGCATGTACATTATTCCACAATATGCCTTAGCACATGAAATGAAAAATTCACAATATTTCTGAGGACCCAAACTTTCCCTTATGATCTGTGTTGGGAAAGTTTTACTTAAGTATGTATTAACACAGCGACTTACAGAGATGTGAATGTAGCCGGGACTATGTAACTTTTACGCTGCTGCTCGAGTCTCCTGTTTTCCATATGTAAACGTGTATTTGCTATCCCATTATCACTGCTCCGGTCAGACTAAGCATGAAGAGCTTCCTTACTTCCTTTGGATCTTTTCTGGACCAATGAGAAACAATTTAGGGAACGCTCTTCCCCATACAGCTAGATTATCTAATGAAGCACAGCTGAGTTTTGTTGGCTAAGGAGTCTCAAAAAAAAAAAAATAGAAGTTTTATGATGTGGCCAAGATTGAATAATCTCTGAATCAGCACATCTGTGTGTAAGAGGAAATTAAGCAAACCCTGCAGCAAGCGTGTTGAACGCGGTTTTAATCAAAAACAGCTCTACAGCTGCCAGCTGTCTTGTCCTGTGCTTTTAAGTTCTTTTTTTTTTTTAAATCATCAAGATTCTGCAAAACAAAATCTACCTTTCCTCACAACATATATTTGGATTCTCCTGTTGGCTACGAACAAGAATCATTTTGAATTCATATTGTCATGAGGGCATCAGCTTTAGTTCTATGGTCTAGTCAGCCAGCAAAGGGGGTATGGGGAATAAAACCCTGCCCCCTTCTCCCTAGAGTGTGAGCTCAGCTTTGGGAAGATAACAGAAACACTTATGTAAGAGATTAGTTCCTGATGTTGACTCAGTTCAGTCCACAGAATGTGCCATTTGTTACAACCAAAACCCAAGTTTGCTCTCGGTCAATTCCTTATGCTTTTGTACACCCTGTGTCGCAGTCTCAGAAATGGTCTCAAGCATAAATCCTATTAGCGGTTTCTAACTGCGATCCCATTGTGTCTGGCCATATCTTCTCTTTCATCCTGAATTATCCCTGCTTTGGCAAACCGATCTTCTTTTTTTTTTTTTTTTTTCACCTCCTCCCCAAACCGATCTTCTTACAAAAGAGGAGGCTAATCAAAAAAAAAAAAAAAAAAAAAAAAAAAAAACAAAACACTCACAGCCTTTTTAATTTCCAAAAACGAGAACACTAAGTTCGGAATTTTACAAACTGTGTTGAAATGTCTTCAGAACTCTGATAACATTGATAAATTACTTTGAAGGGGTTTTGTTATAAAGAAACAAATCCCCAGGACCCAGAATTCTCTTATTGCCTCCTGTCTTTATTTTCACAGGGTTGCTCTGGGAGCCTCTGGGAACATCTGGGAAGGCTGATTACAAAACCTAGCTGTTCAGAACACAGAGTCATTTCAGTGCTGATTTCCTTCCGTGAGGAATCTTATGTTCTCATCATTTTATCTCCATTCAGATCAATACCCTGCTCCAAAACTTGTAAATACATTTAGCAAACTTCTGCTCCCTGTAACTAGCTTCCCAAAACCCTAATGGGAAGTCTGATACAAAAGTTTTTACTACACGACAGCTGACAGTTTGGGGAAGTATAAAGACAAGCAAGGGATACACTGTAGGACCATAGGTTACAAAAATAATTATTTTTTGTTGTTTTACTGTTTGTTTTTTGTTTTTGTTTTGTTTTCATTTGTTCTGGATCTTTTCTGTGTCAGTTTTGTTTTTGTTTTTTGTTTGTTTGCTTGCTTGCTGGTTTGATTCGCTGCTTTAATTAGCAATAATAGGTTAATTATCTACAAAGTACCTGGTTTGCTTCTGGTGTTTCACACTGATGCTTAATTTAGTTGATCCTCCTCTCCCTTAAAACTCTTTCCCATGCCTACAGTCCTGCTTGCACTCCCCCCACCCACTTCAGGAACCCTTCTTTACTGTCATGTCTAATGGAGTCTATTGACTCCTTTACCCCACTTTCTTAAAACAATTTCCTTCCCTGCTATGATTCCCTCTCAAGATTCCTACATAAACATACACTTATGGATCTTAGAAGCCAGAATCCGTATGGGGGTCATATAAAGGGAACATGTGGTATTTTTCGAAGCCTTTGTTACTTCTTGTTTCATTACTTTTAGGGTATCACATCAATAATACTTAACAAAGATCCACTCATTTAATGACGCTTGAGATGTATAAATATTATTCTTTGCCACAAGCACAAATGTACCACATCTTTAGAACTTAGTGATCCATTCCAACTTACGTTTTATGATGATGGATTGTTTACTTTCAATTTACCCTATGGCATGCAGCTTTAAAACCACCAATACACTCCTTAGCCCTATATAATTGTCTGGTTTGGATTCTTCCTGTTATTGTAATCATGAAATACATGTTTCTCTTAAGTGGCTTATCAAGTTAATAGCATGATAGATGACAGCTCTGTACTGAATTACACAGCGCTGGTTGTAGCTCTGGCTTATTCTTCAACTCACTGTGCATGTGTTTATAGAACATGCAGTTAACAATCTTAAACGAAACTACGAGTTGGAGTGTCCCATCATTACATGGATGTATTTGCTCCATGTCTTATGCTACTGCAAAGCTTTGACCAAAGCATCTTAAGGCAGGAAGGGTTCACTTTGTCTCACACCGAAGGTACAGCCATCCATATGGGAAAACCATGGCATCGGGCTGGTCACAGCTCATCTGCAATAAAGAGTCAGTAATAAAGGTCAGTGCTCAGCTCACTTCTTAGTCTACGCGAGCCCATGGCATAATGCTGCCTGTAGTTAAAGTGGCCTTCCTACCCCAATTAGCCTATTTTATATAATCTCTCATAGCCATGGACAGGGGCTTGTTTTGTCATAACTCTAGTTATTGTTGACAATCAAAATATGACAACAGGACCAGTTGCTTAGGAAAAAGCTTCATCATAAATAACTTTCCCCAAATTTCATTGCTGAGGTTGGCCCTCAGATATAGATGTAGACATAGTATACAGTTGATGCTAAAGCTGTGTTTCTAGTAATTAGTAATACAACAATTTATTGCAACTGAGATGATTACATCCTTCTTAGCCAAATGTAGAATATAGACATTTTCACCTAAAGATTAAGGACTTGTGTAAGTCATTTGGTAACTTCACTCTTAGATAGATGGGAATCAATGTGCCTCAATCCAGCTATTCAACTCTTGGTCTTATACATAAAGAACACTTCATCCAACCACAAGGACATTTGCTCAACAATGCTCATTGCTGCTCTATTCATAACAGCCAGATGCTATAAAATAAACAAAAATTAGATGTCACTCAACAGGAGAACAGATGAAGAAAATGGTACAGTTATAAAATGGATCTTTACTTGGTTGTTAAATAAACGACATCATGGAATTTGTAGGCAAATGGATAGAACTAGAAAAAAAACCATTCTGAGTGAGGTAATCAAGATCAGAAAGGCAAACACGGTACATATTCTCTACATGTGGGCATTAACCACTAAGTAATGACAACCAAACGACAATCTGTAGACCCAGAAGGATCAGCTTGTCAGAAAGTAAAGGACGACACATGGATCTTCCTGGGAGAGGGTTAGGGGGACAGGAATTGGAGGAGGGGGGAGGGAGATGCTGTTGAAGGAGGCAATACAGGGAGAGGCGGCTACAATAAAGGGACATTCAAGGGGTGGTATGGAAACCGAATGTAGTGGAAACTTCCTAAAATATACGAAGGCAAACCTAAGGAAGTGTCCAAATAATGAGGGAGATAGAGGCTCAGTTGGACATTGAGTGTCACCAAAGGAAGATGCTAGTACCCAGACCAGGTTTCATTCAATTGAGTGGTTGGCCAAAAGGGACCTATGAAAATCCCCCAGAATGATACAGCCTATTGACAAGATAATAGGTTGCTCTCCATAAACTGACAAAGTCCCATTTTGTTTGTATTATTCGCTTGTAACTTATAAATGAGTATGTTTACACTTATGCTACTAATTATTTCTAGGACCAACTTTATTCTTGATACAACCATCTCTTGAATTGTTTTAAGTATCACATTTCTTCCTACATGTATCAAAACTCAAGCTGACCAATGAGTTCTGGTGAACATGCATTTTTGTTGAACTTTTGGAAAAAGAATTAAACACTTGTGCAAACACAAGTCTTCCTCTGCAACCCAGAGTTCATTATTGAGCTTTGATAGTCAGCATTTTTAAATGAAAAATATACAATATATCTGTATCATAAATTTATTTTTATGAAAGTTAATGAGAAAAACATACGAAATATGACATACAATATATGTTACCTCTAATTCTCTCAGACCCTCATGTTTCCTGGAGTCTTTTCTACCTTAAATCAAGACGAGGATGGATGAGTGACTAGAGCACTGGTAAGGCTATTATGAAAGTTGTTAGCTGAACATCAGGTTTATTGGCTGTCATTGATTCTGTACTGATTTTCCTCCTTTGGTGAAGGACTGTGACCTGTATACTGACTGTTCCCAGACTCCCTCTGGTTTGAGAAATTCGAAAAAAGCAATCTATGCCTTTCAAGGGATGTTAGCAGAGGCGATGTCAATCTGCACACAACAGGTAGGAAAGAGGGGGGAACTTCTTACAGTCTTATGCAGATGGCTGAGAAAATGGAAAGAACAGGGCAAACAGGATGAAGAAGTTAATATTTAATACTGATAATGTACCTCATTTAACACTCATTCTTTCTCCCCAGGTCATTACAATGGAAAGAACTACGCCATTCACTAATCTTTAAGAAAGAGAAAGCTCAGGCCAGATCACCTACCTAGGCTATCTTGAGGTCTCTGATTTAATGATTTAAAGACTATTTCTTTTGATTGACTTAAGTAAGTTGGTTATTCCTCACCAACATGTCCCTCTCTTTGTAGTTAGTAACACCATCTCTGTTCTTAGAATCCCATGATTCACATAATCCTCTTTCACAGAGTATTACATACATATGCATTTTATATCTGTATATATATATACATATATATAATATACATACAACTTATTTATGCCCATGCCATTCCTCTTTGTACTCTGTATTTTCAGTACATCATTAAATCATTTTCCAAGCTGGATGTTTTTATATCAAAGACTCAGGTATTTGTGTAGAATTAGCTGGTTTCCAAGAGTTTTTCCATCGACATTGAAGCTATACAATCTTGGGCTCTGTGACTACATTCTGTCTCAGCTCTGGTTCTGAATTTTCCTCCCCCCTCATGTGTAGCCTAGGGTAAGATTAGATAATTAGATAATTGTGATCTATTTTTTTGTTTCCTATAAAAACAAAAACTATTGTAGAATTTAATTTAAAAGTGATTTACTAAACATATAACATGTGTAGGGCTCTGGGCAAACACTGTGCAGGATATAAAAATGAGATGAAAGTCCTTTCTTTAAAATGATGTCTAAGCTCCAAGAGACTCCGTGGGTAACGGTATTGCCATCATGCCTAGGATCCACAGTGGGGAAGGAAAGAATCTGCAAGTTGCTGCCTGCGTTCCCTCCATGGGCAACATGGCTGCACTCGCAGACATAAAATAATTAAATGTGATAAGTTGTCCCCAAAAAAGGACATATAGTAAAAAAAATGGAGGAGGTATGTCAAGATAATTTTGACATTCAGTATGTAAAACATGTCATAAGAGAAGTAACATCTGCCACGAATGCACCTGCAAGGAAGTTATTATAGGATGCAACCATTAGGGACAGAGTAGAGACACTGAACATCATCTTTTTTAATAGTTTTCAAACTCAGCGTCAGACCCTCTAGAGAGCTCATCACTATCTAGATTACTTAGCTTTATCTCTAGAATTCCTGAATCAGTAAAAATTCAGCTTTAAAATAACATTTGTTGCAAGTTCCCAGTAAAAGAAGACCACTCTTGCATCTGTTTAAGAGTCATGATGTAGCCCATGCGTTCCCCTTTAACGGAAGAGAAATTAGATAAGAGAGAGGAGAAAACTTGATTTAATGGTCACAACTTATTAGCGGTTGAGCTAGAATTAAGCTCCAACTTCCTTGTAATGTAAATTTGCCTTTTCTTACTATTTGTTTCTTGATCAAGTTTAAATATCACTATTATTGCTCTCTTTTTTGTTTTCCTGTTTGTTTGTTTGTTTTTGGCCTCATTTATTCTTTGTTGTTGCTGTTTAAAGATAGGGCCTCGCCATGCAGCCTAGATTGTCCTTAAATGTAAGGTCTCTTTGCTTCATCTTCCTTTGTGCTTGGATTTTCACTACTAAAACTTTAATATAACTCAGTCACAAGTCCCCACTGAGTATTCCACTACTATGAATTAAAACACTCAATAGTTTGTAATGAAAATTGATTTTTAAAATTGATTTTAAACTTTTAAATTAACGATGTAAAGTAGATACAAATCACATTCACCTTTATGACTTCTCATAGCCGCTTTAATAAATTATCCAAAAGATAAGTAAATTCAATTAATGATGAGTTAAGAAATCACAAGACAGTAATCCTATTTCCCTCTACAGGTTTGAAGGGTTTAAGCTTCAGAGATAGTTTCTAATGAACATATAAATTTTCAAGTTAATGTTTTGGCAAAAACTACACAAAAGATTATGTTCAAGAGGAAATTAAAAAAATACTTTGCTCAAGAATTTAATTTCCTCAGTCTTATTTTCATTCATTATGTTTACCCACCAAAGGCTATCATACGATTTCCGAATTAGACTCATCTGGCTTTATTTTCTAATATGAAAAATTATTAGCTACACACTCATTATGTAACTAAAGGCCATCCTGTTCCTATGCTGGGCTTAACTTTAGTCCCATGGATGATATCTGAGTGTCCTATTTCTTAGAGAAGGCAGTCAAGTAGAGGACACCATGGTGTTGGATAGCTCTAAACATGTCTGAAAAATTAGTATAATGTTGCTTGCTAGAACTGGTCTGGTTTAGCATTCGCAGTGTCAGCAGGCACTGGCCGTCCAGGTGGAGAACTCATGAACCACTGGACGTGTGAAATGTGTGGCTCTGCTGCTGTTGCTTTGAGGTGAGTGTCTAGTTTCAAGAGATGGGGCTGATACCTGAGACAGGAGAGAGGTGGAAAAGCACTCAGACTCCAGAGAGTGTATCAGAATATCTTGGCTGTGCAGGGAGAAGGAAACAAAATGGGGACTTTCCATTAGAAAGTCTAATGACAGAAGTGATGCGTCACCTGTCATTCCTCTCTCTGGCTTGCTTTTCATCCCTGTCACAGTCAGGGTGCCATGTGAGCTTGGTACAGTCGTTATAACTGACTACTTTAGCCTGGCAATGTAGAAAAGGACAATGAATTTTCTTCAAGGATGCAGTTCCTAAGAAATTACCCATGATCAAGGAGATTGTCTATATCCAGGCACACACTGGCTACAAGTAGACTCGGTAGGTTTTTTAAATAAGCTCCTAAAGTTGAGAAGGAAAAATGGTAATAAAGGTAATACGGGGAGAATTGGAAGCTATGGAATGGGATGGATCTGATAATAACCCATGATATACATGTGTGAACGTATTAAACAATAAAAAGTTACTTTTAAAGGTGTAACCACTGAAGTTAGCAACTATAATTCTTACACAAGATGAATCATTTTCCAGAGCTGTTCCAATATGCTGCTACTGCACAGAACCTCTCTGCTACACACGAGAGCTGGTGAGGAGATTTCACTGTGCTCTCTCTCTCTCTCTCTCTCTCTCTCTCTCTCTCTCTCTCTCTCTCTCTCCGTGTGTAAGTGAGTCTGTCTGACTATCTGTCTCTTGTCTGTCTGTCTCATCCAAGTCTTTGCTTGAAGTCTGTGGTAATACATTGTATCAGCATGTATCTGCAAGGCATGCAAACAGCAGAAGTATAGGTTGGACTACATCTTCATAGATTTCACAGCAGTGGATCAGAATTCCAAGCTGGTGCAGGACAGGGAACTGGGTGGTAGATGGAGACACACACAGTACACACACAGTGACAGAGCCAAATGCTGTCAGACGAGACAGGAAGTGAGGGCCTCAACCTAGTGTTCAGGCCTGAATCCTCCCGTTTGCTCCCATTCAGGTGATGGTGAATGTCAGCTATGGAAGAGTTTTGAGGAAGAAAGTGAGGAAATGTTAAAAGGTAAAGCAATATGGAGAGTAGAAAGGAAAAGGAAGAATAAACCGAGAAAGAAACAAAATTCAAAGACTGCTAAGTTATTTAAGCTTCTGTGATGCATGAATGTGAGGAAACGGTAAAAGCGGTGACAGATAAACCGTAAGTAGGAAAAGAATGCTTTACCGCTTCCTCTATGATCGTCCCCTTGTTTTACTTTTTTTCTTCTGCTTGATATTCCACATACACACTAAGTCCTCCTAGTCTATGAGTTGTTTAACCTCTGTTTCCCAAACAAAGAAACATGGTACCATTGTACACCAAAACTTCAAAAACCATGTATCCTTCTACAAGAATCTCATTTATCTTCCTTCAACCCTTCAGCAAGAAGGCGCCTTAATTTTTCTGAAGGCTAGTCTATCTAGCCTCTCCATTTCTTTAAATCCTTGTTTTTTTTTCCATTTCCTTTCAGACTTTGTTTGTTTTTAATTTAGTTCTCTTCTCATCTCCACCTTTCCAAAGCCTTTCCAATTCACTCTTCTCACCAGTATACTCTCTTCCGCTCAACAGTACCAAAGCAGAGTTGTCAGAGGCCATAAACGATCTGACAGCTATATCTAAACGGTCTTCAATATTGAAGTCATTCTATGCTCTTGTTTCTATAAAATATTTTCTAGCCTCTTTTAAAAATATGTTATTTGCTGGAATTTCATCTTTTATTTGGATATCTATGTTTCCGAATTCAGATTTGTTTTCTCAGTCTGCCTTCTCCCCTGACAACTCATCCACCAGACAGCAAGCCAAAGACTTTCAACTCTGTAGGTCACCCACACGTGTTTACAATATACCTAGCATCTTAGAATGACTCCTTGTCGAGCATTGTCAGTGAAATAATTTACTTGGAATTGTGCTTTTCTTCACTTGCATTCACTTTTTTAATCTCCTTTCCTATCCTGGATAGGGCCACAGGAGCTCCTAAATAACAGACTGGAGAATCAAGTCACTATGTGCTCCTCATTGACTCCTTTCAGCTCGTTGCTACACTGTTAATATCCCGTGCACGTCTTCCTGGTGTTCTTCCTCACAGTCTTATCCTCCTGCATCCTATCTTTCACGTGCTTCCAAGAGAGCTGTCTCTAGTAAATGCAAAATGGAAGTGTAATCATGTCATTTTCCCATTAAAAATTCCCCAGACGTTTCCCTTCATCTCTAAGATGAAAGCTAAATTATTGCCACATCTGTAGAAGGCACATACGAACCTGCATGTCTCGGTCTCTGCATACTTCTGCAGCCACACCCAGCCTATTAAGTAAACTGCTTAAAAGTCTGCTAACAATTAAGGTTGCTTTGAGCTCTTGAACTTTTGTTCACGATATTTCTTCTAGATAAACTCACATTTTTATTTTGTTTTCAACCCTTGAAAACACCTGCACATCATTTGAATCCCAAGAAAGGACCATATCCTCAAAGAGAATATGAGGCCTGCCTAGTCTCCTGCATATGATTTTCTCTCGGACACAATCTTAGTCCTGTGTTTATTTGTAAATTATTAGAATATTTCTCTACTGCCTTGCTTGTTTGCCCTCCTATGTCTTAAAGATGAACATTGTCTTTGTATCATTTCTAGTCTCAAGTCAAGAACAGATTTGTCATTTTTCCGTGAATAATTATTTACCAAATTCAATATATTTAATGATTTTTAGAAGATATTTTATATCAAACACATTCCATTTAATAAGGGAATAACAAATTTCAAGCATAGGTGTATGCAAGTCTTGATGGTATGACTTCTATACCCATGGCCCAGAGCATATTTTATGTCCGTTTACAAGTTCCAGAAGGAGTTATTTGGAGGGCATTGCCAAATTATTATTTCTTTTACATAACATGGATGAACACAGGCCTCTGTTCTTCATTTTCATTAATGATACAGCAGGTAAAAGCACAGTGTCTCCATAGAATTTTTTCCAAATATAACAATGGTTATCAGAAAAGTATCAGCTGAATTCAACATGTCATATTGGGAATGAGTGTATAGGAGACTATTGTATTGGAGAGAAGGGAAGACACATATAGCAAATACTAGTTTTTCTATGCTCAAATGAAAATAACCACCTTTGCGGGAAGTGGAACTAAACAAATAAATCCTGTGGACTTACATAAAGTGAGCTATGTATTAAACATTGTATATGACAGATTTTAATCCATATGACAGATTGTCTTTGGGAGAGCATCACAATTGAAGTAAGAAGGCTGAACAGAGATCATATGTATATGGTAAATGGTAATTAAAGATATGTCCCTTACACAGGGAAAAGGTAAGGCTTTGTATAGCAGAATAGATAAATAATTTGAAAATTGAAATTCAAAATAAGACCAATTATAGCATTTATCCTGTGTTGGGTAGGACTTTTCCTATTTTAGTAGCTTCTCTGTGTGCTTAGTCTTGGTTGTGAGGCAGAGACTGTATGATACAAAATTTAAACCTTAATTTTCAACCCCTCTCAAAGTGATATCCCAACCTCTGTCAAGCTGTTACCTAAGTACATTCAGACTCCGGAGATTAAAGTAAATCAGGACTGTTGAACAATTCATTCTGGCAAAAGAATGTCTGGAATTATGAGTGTATTTCGATGCCACAGTGATGACTTAGTGGGGAAGGACATCTGCAGCCAAACCTGAAATCCTGAGTTTAATCTCTGGGACCCACCAGAGAGAACCAAATCCTGCAAGTTCTAGAAAGGGCAACAACGGTGGCCATGCCAATCTCTTCTACTTACAGGACCCATAATTCCACATCATAACATATATTTAAATCTACTAGTGGCTCCATAGGATCTTTATGGAATAAATTCATTAATACAATTTCATGTTGGCCACGGTGGTGTGGCTACTAACCAGTGGTAGTAAATGTGTTTAGGAAATTATTGTTAGACAAAAATCAATTTGTGTTGGTTCATGTGGCTTAACACTGAGACTCCTGACATTTCGCGTTTCTCTCTAATAAAACCCAAAACTGCAATCCTTATTTACTTTGTGCCATACACTCTACTACATGTTTTTGTAAAGAATACAGATAGAGGTTGCTCGATGATGATGTGCAACTCTGTCACCAAGAGCACGCAGCATGGAGCAACAGTGAAGTGAAGCAGAGAGTTTTAGTACTAAATTGAGGTCAAGACATGTAATTCACAATAAAATTATTGTTGACTGATGCTATCAATCAGGAAGTTTTAAAGAAGAGAGAGGAAATCAATCTGGCAGTTCCTCAGAAAATTGGAAATAGTTCTAGCTATACCACTCCTAGGCATACACCCAAAAGATACACCATCATACCACAAGGATACATATTCCACTATGTTCATAGCAATCCTATTTGTAATAGCTAGAAGCTGGAAACACACCTAGACATCCCTCAAGCAAAGAATGGATACAGAAAAATTTGGTTCATATACTCAATGGAACACTGCTCAGCTATTACAAACCAGGACATTGTGACTTTCCAGGCAAATGGATGTAAGTAGAAAATACCTCTGAGTGAGGTAACCCAGACCCAAAAGGGTATGTACTCAGAATACCTAGGATAAAATCCAAAGACCTTAAGAAGTTTCACAAGCAGGAAACCCCAAGTGAGGATGCTCCAATCCCACTTAGCAGAGAGAAGAAAATAATCACATGAGACAGAGGGAGGGAGGGAGGGAGGGAGGGAGAAGAGAAGGGGAGGGGAAAAGAGGAAGAAGAACAGATGTGGTGGGGGGCACCCAGAAGGTCAGAAAAATTAATTGAAGTAAGCAGCCTCTAGGGGTGAGAGGTGGTAGGATTCTCTAGAAAGTACTAGAGACCTGGGAGATAGGAGACTCTTAGGACTCTTAGCCAAAATACCCAACAGTGCGGGGATGGGGAGTCTCAAAGAATCCACCTCCAGGAGATAGACAGGACTTCAAGTGGAGGGGCAGGGTTACAGATCCACAGTCAAAAGTTCTGACCAAGAACTGTTCCTGTCTAAAAGAACTGCAAGGGCAAAAATGGAGAAGAGACTGAATGAAAGGCAGTCCAGTGACAGACCCAACTTGGGAACTATCTCAAGGAGAGGCACGAAGGCCTGACACTATTACTGATGTTATGATGTGTTTAAAAACAGGAGTCTAGCATGGCGGTGCTCTGAGAGGCCCTACCCAGCAGCTGACTGAGACAGATGCAGATTCTTATACCTAACCATTGGACTGAAGTTGGAGATCCCTGTGGTTAAATTAGGGGATAAATTGAAGAAGCTGAAGAGGAGGGCGACCCCATAGGAAGACCAGGAATCCCAATTAACCCACATCCCTGGGGGCTCCCAGGAACTGAGCCACCAACCAGGCAGCATAGATGGGTCTGAGGCCCCTGGCACATATACAGCGGAGGGCTGCCTGGTCTATCCTCAGTAGCACAAGATACACCTGATCCTGGAGAGACATGAGGCCTCGAGGAAGGGGGGTTCCTGGTGTGTGTGGGGGGGAGAGGGAGCACCCTCTCAGAGGTAAGTGGGAGGAGGAATGGGATTAGGAAATGTGAAAGGTGGGACCTGGCGGGGGAGGCAACGACTGGAATGTCAATAAAGAAAATATATTTTTTGTAACTAGAAGGATTTTAAAGAGATTTTTAATTAAGTCTGGAAAGAAAAGCAGGACTTTTTGATAGAGCAATGACTGGAGCCAAGGAAATGGAGAGGTCCGTCGGTGATTTTAGACTTACAAACAGAATAGTTACATGCAAAGGAACAAAAAAGAAGAAGCAGACAATAAAAGTCTCTTCTCTCTCTCTCTCTCTCTCTCTCTCTCTCTCTCTCTCTCTCTCTCTCTCTCTCTCTCTCTCCCTCTCCTCTCCCTCTCCCTCTCCCTCTTCCTCTCCCTCTTTTTGTTTCTTTTGAGAAAGGGAGGGTTCTGGTAGCCCAGCGTTCTATATAGCTCAGAAATTATATAGCTCAGGCTGACGAAGGGTTTCTGGTCCTCTGTCTTTGACCTCCCATGTGCTAAGATTACAGGCATGCTCTACCATATCTGTCTTTGGTTCACTATTTACCTCATCTTTAAAAAGGGGTAGAAGATGGTTTAGTCCCTGAGAGTTCTGGAGGCTCTGGTTGGTTGATATTGTTCTTCTTTCTATGGGGTTTTAACCCCCTTCAACTCCTTCAGTCCTTCCCCTAACTCCTCCATTGGGGTCTCTGTGCTCAGTCCAATGCTTGGTTGCGAACACCCACATCTGTATTTGTCATGCTCTGGCAGAGCCTCTCAGGGGACAGCCATACCAGGCTCCTGTCAGCAAGCACTTCTTAACATCAGCAATAGTGTCTGGGTTTGTTGGCTGCAGATGGGATGGATCCCTAGGTGGGGCAGTCTCTGGGTGGCATTTCCTTCAGTCTCTGCTCCACTTTTTGTCCCTGCATTACCTTTAGACAGGAGTTCTATCCTGGGCTAAAATTTTTTGAAATTGATAGGAGGCTCCATCCCTCAAATGAGGGCTGTGCCTAACCACTGGACAGGGTCTTACAGATTCTCTCATCCCTTTGTTGGTTATTTCAGCTAACGTCATCTCTGTTGGGTCCTGGGACCTCTTTCTTCCCTGGCATTCGAACAACCCATCAATGAGGGACCCATGGCTCCAGCTGCATTTGTAGCAGAGGATTGCCTTACCTGGCACCAATGGGAGGGAAGGCCCTTGGTCTTGTAGAGGCTTGATGTCCCAACGTAGGCAGGAGTTAGTGGGTAGGTGGGGAGAGCAGCCTCAGAGAAGCAGGGGGGAAGGATTTCAGGAGGGGATAACATTTGAAATGTAAATAAATAAAATGACAGAAAGAAAGAAAGAAAGAAAGAAAGAAAGAAAGAAAGAAAGAAAGAAAGAAGGAAGGAAAGAAATAGAGTAAGGCAAAGGGCAAATTTTTGTATAGGAAAAGAGAGAAAATAGGCACACACTTGGATGTGCTTAAGATTCTCTTACCATCTTTCCTTAAATTCTGATCCATTTAGAATATAAATGAACACTTTGGTTTAGTCCCTGTTCACATAGTTATTTGGACAGCAGCTAAACTCACTCCAGATTCATCCTTGTCTTAATGTTTACAAGCTGAGGTTCAAAGAATAATGTTGAATTTTGGGTGGGGATAGAAATGACATCTTCAAAATAAATGGTGCTAATGGTTCCAATAGCCAAAAGAGATCAATGTTTTCTAGTGCAGAGCAAGGCAGATGAACTCAAATGCTTGGTCTCTGGACCCTATCTTCAACAAAGTTGCCACATCTCTGTCGAAGTTCTGAGAATTTGGAGAATCAAAGTTTGTAAATCACTAGGTTATAAAAGCTAAGATTGTATGCCAAAATGAAATTACCCCAAGGACACTCACGGGTAATGGAATCATACTATCATCCATTTTAATTTTTAAGCATTTAAATCCACGATTGTCAGGGTCACCTACTCTATATTGTGATGTAAAAAAGTACAGATTTTCAAATATGCTTTGTACATAAAGTCTTTATCAAACTTCATAAAAATTAAAAAAATAGGAAATGAACGTTATAGAATTAGAAGAATAAAACTATTTTATATACAAACATTAATTTGAATCAGTTAGTATTACTCTAAAGGTAAAGACAAACTACTATATTACTTACTTTATATTTAAAAATATGAGACAACTATTTGCTTCCATTAGTAATAGATAATGGAGATTAGGTTAAATTTTTTCATGTGTCTTTAATTCTACATCGTATCACACCTGAAAAAGTACTCTTTAATTAAAAATGTATTACCATGCAGGGATGTTCCTTTCTTCAGGGCACCTTTAAAAATACACTGAACTGTCTACCTGAGCGATATAGAACTAGAACATGAAGAGACTAATTGCACTCAGCATTGGCTGGATTAATAATGTACATTTTTTCACGAGAAAAAAAATTGAGAGTGAGGCATATTCTCTTGTCCTGAAGCTTAGAAAGAGGCCAACCAGGTTTGTTCCCTCTTTTATAATAAACCAAACACAGCAAAATAGTTTTAACTCTCCTCCAAAGCAACAACAAAGTCATGTGCTATCTTGGTAAGGACCCTTTGGGGAAGAGTGTTATAGAAGCCAGGAGTATGGTGGGAAACTGCTCCAAGCTAGCTGTGGGTTAATTCATTGCTTCTTCTGATGGAGGATGTATCAAATTCAAGTTCCACTATTGTTAATTCTAATAGAGAGAGATTAAAGTACCGACAGGAAGGAAGGAAGGAAGGAAGGAAGGAAGGAAGGAAGGAAGGAAGGAAGGAAGGTAGGTGGGGGGGAAAGTCTTTTGTTTAGTGGTACAGGTGAGAGAGGTTTCTCATAATATTAGATTATTGCTTTCTGTGTTTGTTGTTTTTGGTTAGTTGATTTTGGTTTGTTGTAAGACGTGGTGTTTTGGTTTTTGGTGCAGGTGTGTGCATGTGTGCTTGTATGTACGTGTGTGTGTGTGTGTGTGTGTGTGTGTGTGTGTGTGTGTGTGTGTGTGTGTGTGTGTGTGTTTATTTTGAGACAAGACAAGTGTATAGCTCCAGCTGGCCTAGAAGTCACTGAGTAGCCAGACAAACTTCCAATTCCCAGAGATCTACATGATCTTGCCTCCCCACCAGTGGGATAAAAGGCAAGTACCACCACATCTATCAATACTAGATCTTTTTATACTTTGTCTTTACTTATGTATTTAGTGCTCCCCCCAAAATGTTGCTTAACCTGCTTGTCTGTGTTTTGTTTCAATTTTGTTTGTTTTTATTATTATATTTTGTTATATATTTTTGTTTGTTTTTATTTGTTTGTTTTCATTATTTTCATATAACATATTTTGTTCCTATTCACTCTTACACTTCCTAGGTCTACCTACCCTTCTCTTCTCCTTCAACATTGTGCCCTGATCCTTTTGTTTCCTTTCAAGACCAAACATTGCTGCACCAAATATTCTTGGATGTGTCAGATGACCACAGGAGAGCAGTCTAACTTACCACTTGTAGAGGAATCCTTTTCTTTCTCCTAGTGGCTAACAGCCATAGCTCCATGGCCAGGGATGAGTATATGTGCCTACCTCCCTCTCTGTGTTAGAACTGTCTGTCTCAGGTCTGCACAGGCACTGTACATGCTGTCACACTCTGTCTCTTTATATTAAGACATGGTTTGCTCCTAGAGAAGGTTGCTACCTTCTAGCAGCCTGAAGCAACCAGTCAATGGCGACATAACAGGCTTCCCTAGCATGCGTGTTATAGAAAATGCTGGATCAAATATAATGTTTGATAATGAGCTTTCTCATTTGAATGTTCTAGTTGTTAATTTACTGTAGAGAGAATCTTTTGTACTGTATGGAAGTCACCTGTCAATAAAATGCTATTGGACTATTAGCTTAGGCAAGGAATAGGGAGGTAGAACTTCCGAGACAGAGAAAGGATTTCTGAGAATAGAGTCAGAGGCTAATGACCCCAGACACAAAAGAAAACAATTGCATGAAATTGAGGACCAGGTAACTAATCATGTGACATGACTTAGAATAAAATAATTGGGTAATTGAATATGAGCTAGATGGGGAGAAGAGACAAAGCTATTTGCCTAAACATTCATTCACAGACAGGAAGTCTCAGAGTTGTTACTCCCGGAAACAAAACACAAGCATGGAAAAACATGAAGTAGATGGTACTAACTACAGTTTACTTCTTTAAATTATTATTATGAAGAAGGCTATTGCATATGATTATTTTAAAAGGTTGTAGTTGTAAAAAGGCTGGTCAAATTAAGGCTTTACAGAAAGCATAGTTCACACATAGAATCAACGTATCCAGATTTGGGTAAGCAAGGCAATGCAGTGGGGAAGAATGACTGGAAGATCCTTAAAGCTTGCAGTGGGGAAGTAACTTAGTCTGCTTGGCTTTGTACATGAGCCCTTTGGTTGCTGAATCAGGAACAGAGCACATTGGGATAAAAGAGAAGATTCTGCTGGGGACGCAGTGAGAAAGAATGTTGGTTTGGATGGGAGCAGCCAAGGAAATTAAGAAGGTCATTCCAGAAAGCCTTTGAAACTGAGCATCATGGAGGCCCTGAACAGCTTATATGTGGCAAACTGGATGGGATTATCCACCAGGAGAAAAGAGAAAAGAATGACTGAGAACTTTGACATTTTTACTGACAGGGCAGAAAGTATTCAAAAGTGTTCCAAGAAAACACTCTGTTCAATCTAATATCAGGTATGGAAGAATAGCTATGGCACCACACAAAGATACCTAGTACATCTCCCTAGAGATAAAAGCTCTGTAAAAGGCCCTGTGAAGACTCGGGGGGATATGTTTGATGAATTTCAGCTGTGATGAATCCAGCATCTCAACTGAAGAGCCCAGTGTTGTCTGAAATCTAAAGTCTATTTATAGCCTGCAGGACTTATAAACATTAGAGCTCCTCTCCCTAAAGCTTCTTGCCTATAATGCTAAGCTTATTTCCAAAGTGTCCAATTGGAGAGATTTTTATTAATCAGCCTTCACCTCAGGTGGCCTTCCCGCTGTTTTCCAAAGATTAAG
The DNA here is from genome assembly GCF_011064425.1 of Rattus rattus. NCBI lineage: Eukaryota > Metazoa > Chordata > Mammalia > Rodentia > Muridae > Rattus > Rattus rattus. Next base: position 176,610,856 of record NC_046154.1, on the reverse strand, counting down.
CCTGGGGCTCCTGTTGCATAAGGATCCTCTTTATTTGACCCGAGCCGTTCTTTCTCTCTTGACAGACAGGATGTGGCCTAAGACAAAGGGTTCACAAAGCTGCAGTGATAGTACAGCTGGTGCTCATCGCTGCCAAGGCATGAAAAGCCTCTGTCTGCAGCCCCACGAGGCTGCTGTGAGTGGGGAGGTAGGGTTCCTTGGGAATAGCTTCTGCTTGGGCCCCTTTGTGGGTGGTATGTTTATCTTTCTCCTTGAAAACAAAAGGTCAACTAGGAACACATGTCCCTATAGCAACAATAAATTCACAGGGGATGTTAACCCCTCAGCACATGTGGAATCGGAAGAACAGGAAGAGCTTAATCCACCCCCTTGGAGAGGAAGTGAGTTGGTAGCTCAGAGAATCCTCTTATTTCACTTTAATTCCCAACTGAATTGCCCTGTGATACAAGACTTTGGTGGAGAAACTATTTGGGGAAAAAATGAATATTGAACTAAAGAATCTTCCTGCCTGAATAATACTTAAAATGGATGTTTCGATTTTATTGAGAAAAGCTGATGGTCTTTGGTCAGTCAACCACACTCCCAAATCAGAATGCATCATTTAGTTACACTTGACGTGACATAATATAGACGTGACATAATCTGTCCTTATCACAAAGCCTCATTGTTACACATAAGACCAAGAGAAAATGTATTTTGTCATTGGTTCTCAATTTCAAGCCATCTAATCCTTCTGCGGCTTTGTAATTCTTTGAACAAGTGGAAATCAACACCTAAAAATGAAAGTAAGTCATTAGCGTCATGGAGAAAAATAAAAGGATGGGGAGCAAGAATGGAGAATGAGAAAATGAAAGGGAAAGCATGCTATTCAAAATTCTTCCCAATTTAAGAGAAAAGGAGGATACAAGGAGGTTAGGTCGTGCAGAAGAGGAAAGCTCCCAGAACAGTATTTGTCTTTCAAGGTGCTAAAAACATTCTTTGAACAATGTTTCAGCCCAGACCTCAGAGGTTTCAGATCTAATAACCACAGATGTGAAGGAACCAAGATTGACACATAGGTTACTCTGCAAATTATCTACCTCCTTCTACACAGGCCCTTCATGTTCAAGTTCTATGGGCTTTACTGTTCCAAAGTTAAAGACTCCACTTCATTATCCTCCATCTCTGTGCTGCATGGTTTTATGACCGCTTGACATAATCTACAGTTACCAGAGAGCACAGAGCCACAATAGAGAAAATGGCTCCATATTATCAGCCTGTGAGCAAGCCAATAGAGTATTTCCTTAGTGACTAATAGAAGTGCTCAGTTCATTGTGAGTGGTACTGCCCTTGAGCTTGTGGTACTGGATTCTGTAAGAAAGCAGGGTGAGCAATCCATGGAGAGCAAGCCAGTAAGCAGCATCCTTCCATGGCCTCTGAAGTAGACCCTGCCTCCAGGTCCCTGCCCTGATTGAGTTCTTGTCTTCCCTCAATGGAGGTGATACATAAGCCAACTAAACCCTATCACTTCTCTACTACCACCCCCCATAAAAGTTCTTGTAGACATAAAGAGAAGAGATATAAAAATTTTAAAACCAAATGTATCAGGTATACTCATGGATAGTTGCTATGAGAATCCAGAAGAATAAGGGAATGTACCCCCTCTTCCTACTTTCCTCTCTCGTTTACACTGCTATAGATTTCCTGAATCTTCTGGGGTCAAAGAACTTCAATTCCACTTATAGGATCACAGATACTCGCTGCTGCATCTGTGCTCCAAGGATGCACATCTAGCTTATCATGCCTGATGTCTTAGGTAGGGTTTCTATTGCTGTGAAGGAACACCATGACCATGGTAACTCTTAATAAGAAAAACATCTAGGGGCTGGGGATTTAGCTCAGTGGTAGAGCGCTTACCTAGGAAGCGCAAGGCCCTGGGTTCGGGTCCCCAGCTCAAAAAAAAAAAAAAAAAAAAAAAAAAAAAAAAAAAAAAAAAAAGAAAAAAAACATCTAATGGTGGCTAGCTATGGTTCCAGATGCTTAGCCCATTATTGTCGTGGCAATTCTTTTTATGAGTTTTAGAGGAGAGAGAAGCTGCTTTACAGAAGCAGAAATAAAGGGAATCCTTATTCTGACTGACAGATACACTGTTAGAAAATCTGCACGTGCTCAGACCAGACATCTCATAATTTTAAGCATATGTAAGGAATACACATGAGAAAGTGACTAGAGTTTTCCACAGACTAGGTCTCCTTAAGGAGAGATTTACCTTCACTGTGCTCATGCCTAAGGATAAGTTAGGCATTCCTCCTCTGGTGAAACATGCCAATTTAATCCAGACTAGAATACATATAAAGGCAGATTTATTAGGAAACACCACTCAGGCAAAGTCGCTGGTCCCAAGGAATGAGGCCAGGTAAGTGACCATGAGGAAATAGACAGAGAGGAAGGAAAAGACAAAGAGAGAAAGCTCACAGGTAGAGGTAGAGAGAGGTAGAAAGAGAGGGGGGGGACAGAGACAGAGGGACAGAGAGACAAAGAACAAAATGTCGGTTATAGGGAAGAGTTTCTGGGGGAGGGAAGCCCAGTCGCTAGGCTGGAAAGTTCAGGATAGAGCATGGGATATGCCCTATAACGTGTAGGGACTGAGGGATGTTAGGAGAACCTGGAGGCCAGGTCCATATTGGTTTATTAAATATGCACCTCAGCTGCTTGTCTTGGGTCTGAACCCCAATATCTAATACTGGTTTAAGCTGATCTTGTTCATCTTTCATGTAAGTCAGTCTTGGTCTTTCTCCCTCTACCAAGAACTGCCTGCCACCTATTTACCTACATGAGAGGAGGTGATGATTCTTGCCCTACCTGCAAGATTTAGAAAGAATTTACTTCAAAATGAGTTGCCACAGGTAATCACACTATTCCTGCACCAGCCTACCTCAAAGGTCAGTAGTTACACTGATCTCACTGATTTATTTTAAGAGTCAGGCATTTCATGTTAAGAAACTGTAAGAGGACACTAAAAGACAGAAAACCACCCATGCTTATGAATTGGAAGGATTAATATGAAAAATTTCAGGTCCATCTTCATCAAAATTGCAATTCCATTGTTCAGAGAAATATATAACCGTCAAACTTCACAATGAAATCCCAAAAGATCTCAAATAGACAAAGAAATCCTGGACAACAGGAAGAGGGGAAGGTGGAGGGGGGACTGAGGGGGAGGAGAAGGAGAAGAAAAAAAGTGAAAAAAGAAAAAAAGAAAAGAAAACCAACCCCCTGTCCATAAAAATGCGTAGTAACAGAAACATGTTACTGGCATGAAAGCAGAAATGAAGATCAATAACATACAAAAGTTAGGTAGAAAGTCTTATAGCTACAGCTATATAATACTTGGCAAAGACCTAAAAATGTATATTGGAGAAAAGGCAATCTCATCAAAAACGTATGATCAAACTGGTGTCCAATGCAAAGACTGAAACTGGATCATTCTCTTTCTCACTGTTCACAAGAATCAACTCCAAATTGAGCCAAGACTTCAATTTAGGATCTGAATCCCTGAAACAGAGAGAGGAAATTGTAAACACTTTAATACATAAGCACAGGGACAGCTTTCTGAAGAGGACTCTGGTCACTGAAGAAATAATGCCAGCAGTAGAAAAGAGAAAGAAGAAGAAGAAGAAGAAGAAGAAGAAGAAGAAGAAGAAGAAGAAGAAGAAGAAAAAGAAAAAGAAGAAGAAGCAGAAGAAGAAGAAGAAGAAGAAGAAGAAGAAGAAGAAGAAGAAGAAGAAGAAGAAGAAGAAGAAGAAGAAGAAGAAGAAGAAGAAGAAGAAAACCTTCTATAATACAAAGGAAACAGTTGATTGATTGAAGAGGCAATGTGCAAATCAGGAGAATTTTGCTAGCTAGAATACAAAAAGAACTCAACAAATAATACAAGGAATAAAATAATTTAATCATTGAGTGGAATCATCAGAAGGTTCTTAAAACAAGAAATACACATGACCGATGAACACATGTAAAATATTCATCCCCATTAGCTGTCAGAGAAATGTAATACACAACTACATTGGAACTGCATCCTCTCTGTGGTGCAGTGCTACTCATTAAGAAACAACAAATGCTGAGGAGGCTACGGAGAAAAGGAACGCTATATACTGATGGAGGGGACGAATGCTAATGAGGCCAGCCACTGTGAACAGCAGTATGAAAGTGTCCAAAAGCAAACAGACACAAACACAAACAAAACGAAAACAAATCAACAACAACCAAAAGCAAAACCAACAAAAGCAAACAAAAGCCCCTTGAGAATTGATCTTCCATGTGACCCAGCTCCTGGAATTTACCCCAAGAATTTTAAGTTCAAGTAACAAGGATGCTTGCATGTTTAGCATTATACACAGTTTACTGCTGAGTTCCAAGATTAACTCAAGTGTGCAACAACAGAAAAATACTTGAAGTTTTTTTAAAAAGTGTGTTATGCATATGGAATGCCCTTTATTTTCATTTTTAGCTAGAAAGAGTAAGGTTATTGTTTACAGAAAAATGGATGTAATTGGACATAATCATAGTAAGCTAATTAAGCCAGTTTTATATAAATACAAAAATCATATTATTCACACACACACACACACACACACACACATACTTGTGTAAAACTTTCTAGGGGACCACAGAGGACTAAAGAAATGGCAATCATTAGACAGGGAAAGCAAAAGTGGAGGGAATATGATTAACACACTGTACATTTGTACAAAAGCTTATTTTAAGTCCTAGGAGAGGAAATTTTATATATTTTCATAATAATAATAATAATAATCCGTTTATACAAAATTTTATTTTACTATGTATACTATAAGCTGATTTCTTTCATTACTCTGATGTTTATCAAACAAAATCCAACTTGTAGATCTTGGCAGCAAGTATGAGCTGCTCTGATAGGTCCTCTGCCACTGACAGACTGCCCTGTAGATGTTGACAAGCTTAAAGAACATCATGGCTGAGCCTGTTCAGAATCATCATTTTGTGAAACTCAGGATTGCATCTGGAGGATTCAAATTATCTGGAGGATTATTGATCTGAGGGGTGGGATCTGAGACAGATTGTTGGGACTTGAAAGGGGACATAAAGTCCAGAAAACCACTAAGTGATGACTTATCTCTCACTAATCCAGCAGTCCTAAAGCTTGTGAGATTGCAGTATCCCACGGGACTTCTGTTAAAGAACAAGAACAGACAGGCATACCATTGGCCCCTTTTTCTATGCTGTAATAAACTCAACCTTGGGCATGATGCTCTGTGAACATCCCTTGGATTCCTGAAGTAAAAAATCAGAGGGACAGGGAGGGGAAGGAGGCTTAAGGGGGATTCTTGTGTTTGTAGCAGAAGGTAATACATTATTCTACTCTAATATCCCCGGCAGCGGCATGACTTCTTCACTACCTGCTCTAATGCTCTGAATTCTCAAATAAAAGACTCGCACTGTCTTATATTTGATATGCCTTAAACAGAGCAATGACTGGACATTTCTGAACCTCCCTACAACTAACATACTCTCTCCTCCGATATTCCTGAGTTATTGCTTACTAACACCCATATTCCATCTTGGCTGTCCCGGACCCAGGCTGCAGCTCTCCTCAGCCACAATCCCCGACTCTAGTCTCTCACATGTTGGCAGTCTGTCCTGCACTTCTCAGGCCTCATCTTTCTGCTTCTCTGGCATGGCATTCTCCCTCTCCCTCTCCTGCTTCCCTTGCCCAGGAACCTCAAGTCCTGCCTATGTCTCTATCTGGCCATTAGCTGCCAGCAACTTTATCAATTAGAGCCATCTGGGAGCAGGGACCCAGAGCGTCTTACATGCAGACACGCGAATTCCCATGTAATCTGGGAACCCCATAATGCAAGCATTAAACCAAATCTATGACAGGTGGTACCATTGTTTTCAATCTGTATGAAGAAAGGAAAGAACCCATGCAGAATTTGTGTGACTTCTAGAATATATTCATATATCAAACTCATTTTCTACAGGAATAGGAAAAAAAAACCCAGTGTGAACTCTCTTCTTTTTATTTCAAACACATTTAATCTGGCAACACCCGTCCACATAGCAGTAAGTAGTAGTTCCTTTGGGGCCAGCCAGCTGGTCTCTTTCCTAATTCTGAGGTAAACAGAATGCTGCGGGCCTACTCTAAGTCTACTCATTTCTACTCATACTTTACCTAGAATGGAGATGCATCAAAGCTCTCCAGTCTTTGAAGGACAATGGAAACTTATTCTACTGAGTTTCTTTCTAAAATGTAATTTTGAGAGTCTTTCACATTCATTTTGCTCTCTAACTTTTGCTTAGCCCCAGTATGGTATATTTGATCCAGAAGTAAGACACCGCAATGTGAGTAGTCAATCTCAGGTCCTCCAATTTCAGTTATAGATCAGGTCTTGCCCAGAAATTTCTGAACATTTGGAAGTAAATGGAGGTCGCAGCTTGTAAGACAGAATAATGCCAGTGGAAAAAAGATAGATCAACACAACACAATCAAAGGTCAACCAAAAGTGGGTTACCTTCAAGGGAGAAGGGTGAGAGATTTGAGTAGTGACTGTTAAAATGATTTGTCTTTATTCTTCTCTTGGATTCCTCACACACACACACACACACACACACACACACACACACACACACACACACACACATATATATATATATATATATATATATATATATATATATATATATATATATATTTGCTTCCTTTCCCTCTGAATCCTTCTTTTCTTCTTCCATAACCCCCCACCAGCTACACCACTACAGAAAAGGACACCTCACATCCATACTGTTAACAAACAGAGGTGGGGCCTCATGGCTCCCTTCTCTATCCATGGTAAAAAGTTAGAGGCCTCATCCTGTGCAGATGTTAACAGTGGCTGTGCTCATGCTTGCAAGAACAATGCTATGCCTGGGTAGCCCCATCTCATGACACTCTCCCTCACCCTCTGGCTTTTGCATTCTTTATGCCCTAGGGAACAGAGTGTAATGAGCTCCCACTTAAATCTAAATGCTTAGCCCTTGATCAGTTGCAGGACACAGACATCAAGCTGGAGCTGAGCTCTTAGTCCCAGGCCTACTGGCTACATTCCATGTAGCCAAGAAGGTTTATGCAGGCTGCTGAGAAAATATAACTCTGGTCTCACTCAGCTGTAGACCATGCCTGCTACAATTCCAAGCTTCACAGCAAGATAAGCCCAATGGTACAACTATTTTGGAAACAACAACTGCCTTCAGATGGGATTTGAGGCCTAGTCCCAGGAAGGGAAGCACATCTGGTACTATAAACCTGGCCAAAAGCCTTTGGCTGGGAAAGCCATGGGCCCCAAGGAGGAACACACTACTGTTGCTACTCTAAATGAACATGTTGTCAAACTGTCCTCTAAATATTTATGTTTATGCCCAAAAACTAATGCCATTCTCAGCCTGGAACAGACAAGCTCCAATTTTTCAAAGGTTGACAGGTAATGTAGAAACTCCGATCTGGCCAAAGCGACTAACTTCTTTTGGAACATGTTTTCAAGTGAGGCATATACTGAGAAGATGTTTATGTGAAGTTTCCCTGGCCCTGGAGAATGTAGTTCTTACCTTATTATTGTTGGCAGTTTCTAGAGCAACTGCAGGAAAGGTGCAGACTCATTTTAATTGGCTTCGTTCAAAACCATGTTTGTTTGGAAATGATGTTGGCACACTAGACCACCCAAAATGTTGTTTTCACATATACTAAATCTGAAGGTGGAAATTCTCCATTGAGGGAGGCATTCATCACGTATAGTTGTACATATATAAAGTACCTAGACGTGCAGAGATATGGTCATATCTGTTGTTGTAAATTGGTTTGGGTTCCTTGGACAGTCCATACTGCTGCTTATATAATTCAATGCTACAGTAATCTTCCCTTCAGAGTTAGAAGTCATTTTAAAATGGTGAATTCAATGAGCTGGTCATGTGTAGTTTCTCCTTGAGAATTTATGTTCATGTGTGTTCACGTTGCAATAATTATTAAAGCTTGTTGTTAAAACTTAACATCAGTAATAAATTTGGGGAAAGAAAAAATTTTTTTCCATCTCTGACTATTTCCTAAACGAAATAACCTACAATATCATAATAGTCAAGGAGCTCATTGTGTCTACCGGACAATATTTATTTGTACATTGTTCCCATTTGTCTGAGCATTGCTATAACGCTAAAAGCTTTCTAGTCTCTCCACTAGAGGCTATAAAAATCACTTTCAGATGGACGCTGAGACACGTGCAAGAAAGAGAACTCTGACTGATCAAAATGTTTCAGAAAGAGGTAACAGCACCTTGAAGTTCCAGTGGCCAGAAAACTCACAAGGAATACACAATGTTCCACATGGAGTCAATGCCCATACTCTCTTAGGTCTCATTTCCTGCCTGTAGCGTCCAGAAGATGTGGCACAAAGGAGATAAATGATTATAAGTAACTGTAAGATCAAGAGGCAAGCCAGTAAGGTGGCTGTACGCTATAGTTAAATCCAAAGCTTTGACGTTATCTGGAACAATAAGTGGTCATCTTTGCCTCTTGTCTTGCTTTCATTATTTCTTTCCATCTTTATGTTTGTCCCTTTCCTCTCCTCCTTTTCTGCTTTCTGTCCTTTTATTCTTCCTTTTCTCTATATTTTATGCAAAGACAAGCATCATTAACACATCCCTTACTAGTCTTTTAAGTTACAAAAGGCTCTCTGGAAATGGTCCTTAGCAAGGCAAACTGACACTCTTTCTTGAAGCTTAGGGGCTGGAAGACCATGGGATGAATGGATGCAGAGAGAGAGAGAGAGAGAGAGAGAGAGAGAGATAAAGGACTCATCATAATAAGTAGTTCAATGTGTGTACCCACTACCGTGTACTCTACAGAAAGATGGCAACCTTAATAAGAAAGTGATAACAGTGGACGGGAACAGATTATTATTGGTAGACATAGAAGTGGATCAAAAGAAGTCAACTAATCAGAAACATGTGGTCCAATGTCATGGTGTACAACCATCGACATCCATTACCATGTCTAGCTACAACTTCTGTACTTTCTGATATAATTTCCAGAAGTGGAGCTAATATACCCTACCTTTAAAGTCTTCTCTCCTCAATTCACCTTCCTCAATGTGGTTTTCATTCTTCTGGGCCACTAAAATAGTTTCTAAGATGGGCTCAAATAGTCAGAGTAATGCTGAAATTACTAGACATTTTCCATTAGAGTGCCCAGCATTATTAAACGGCCTCTTTCCAGAGCTCTCTATTCTGCTGAATTCCATGGCACTGGATTCTTTGGCCACTTCTGTGACCACTTTTTCCTTTCTTTTGTGCCAGTTTGGCTCATACTTATCTGCCGGTCTCTTAAATACTGAAACCAGTTGTTGCTCAACCCTAAGACCTCTCTCTCTCTCTCTCTCTCTCTCTCTCTCTCTCTCTCTTTGTTTTTGTTTTGTTTTTGTTTTTTTGTGGTTTTTTTGTTTTGTTTTGTTTTGTTTTGACAGTAAATGGCATTTCCTTGCCATCTTACCCAGAGAACTGTTTCTTGTATTTTAACCTCCAATGCATTTAACTCTAACAATTCTAGGCTCAAGCATAACAATGTCCCTTAGGTCTTGGTTTCAATTGTTCAAGACAAGTCAAACACTATGTCCCTCTTAAGGGAAGAATCAAGAGAACAAATGTCTGAAGGTACCAGTGGCTGATACATAACAAAGGAAAAATCATCTGTAGATATAAGATAAAGGAAGGAGAGACCATGAATAGGATATATTTTCAAAACAGGAAGATTACTTTTAAAAATTGAATGAATTCAAGTGTTGAACAAGTCTTTAAATGAGGTACAAGGCTTTTCATTTTTTTCCAAGTGTAAAAAATAGGTATAGCTTACAATATTAAAACTAACAAAGGAAAATTTTGTATAAAATAAGCAAAGGACAGTAAATAAAAATTTGAAAACAGGACAAACATACAGAAGGGAAAAAATAGAGACTTTAGAAATGGACATATCAATCACATACTCAAATATCCAGTTTAACAGAGGCACTCATCATATATATGTAGGCATATATATATATATATATATATATATATATATATATATCTCAGAAATGCATACACAAGCATACAGTTATACAAATATAAAATACTTAGACATGCAGAGATATGGTCATATCTGCTTTAAATTGGTTTGGTTTCCTTGAACAGACCATACTGCTACTTCTATAATTCAATGCTACAGTAATCTTCCCTTCGAGTTAGAAGTCATTTTTAAATGGTGAATTCAATGAGCTGCTCATGTGTAGTTTCTCCTTGAGAATTTATGTCCATGTGTGTTCATTTTGCAATAATTACTAAAGCTTTGCACATATGGGCTGGCCTAATAGCATATATTTATTTCCAACAAAATTATTTTCATTATAATGCTTGAAAATTAAAAACCAAGCTCTCATATGGATTTCTTGCTTGGCTCATAAAGAACTCAAAGAATATTCAGAGAATTAGGAAACAAAATGGGTTTCCATGGGTTATAATTGCCATTTTAATATATACACGCCTATACATCTACAGCCACCCAATTAGACAAGATGGATGAAGCAAAGAAGTGCAGGCAGACAGGAGCAGGATGTAGATCTCTCCTGAGAGACACAGCCAGAATACAGCAAATACAGAGGTGAATGCCAGCAGCAAACCACTGAACTGAGAACAGGACCCCCGTTGAAGGAATCAGAGAAAGAACTGGAAAGCTTGAAGGGGCTTGAGACCCCTTATGAACAACAATGCCAAGCAACCAGATCTTCCAGGGACTAAGCCACTACCTAAAGACTATACATGGACTGACCCTGGACTCTGACCTCATAGGTAGCATTGAATATCCTAGTAAGAGCACCAGTGGAAGGGGAAGCCCTGGGTCCTGCTAAGACTGAACCCCCAGTGAACTAGATTGTTGGGGGGAGGGTGGCAATGGGGGGAGGATGGGGAGGGGAACACCCATAAAGAAGGGGAGGGGGGGTTAGGGGCATGTTGGCCTGTAAACCGGGAAAGGGAATAACACTCGAAATGTAAATAAGAAATACTCAAGTTAAAAAAAAAAAAAGAACTGACAGTTTGAATTTAAAATATATATATATATATACACATCAATTTCTAAAGGTTCACACTCATCAAAATAACAAGCACACAGTATCTAGGAAAATGAAACGAAAATAATCATGATGTTTTTTCTTTTAAAAAAATCCAGGAAAAAAAAAAAAACAATCAAATGGAAAAGTAAAACAAGAAACAGAACCCTGTTTCCTGTTCAAGCTGGCCTTGAACCCACTGTGTAGCCAAGGTTGGACTCATATTTAACACAATCCTTGTCAATATAGCTAATTGATCGTGATGTCTATATAGAAAAAAATCATTAAATTGAAAGAAAATAAAATAAGTGAGAGGATTATAGTCTGGCGATATCTTTCAGAGTTCTTTAAACTCTTGGCCTCAATCTCGCGACAGGACAACAGAATCTCAGGAAATGTAAGACTTTTATTCTATTTTCTTGCACCATTGCTTACAATGACAGCGACTGGGAAAACTCTGAGTGCCAGGAACAGTGGGAACATATTTTATCTGGCCCTGTGAGGGGCTGCCTCAGACACACAGAGGAATGAGCCTGAGAAGCTCCAGGAAAGCATGGCCTTATCTCAGTTTTGTACAAATGTTGCCACACAACCCTGTTATCTGGTTTGCATGAAAACATCGTTAATCTGTCACTCTCTGAAAGATGTACGTGACTGGCAAAGGCTGGGACAAGTGGGAAAACATTTTTCACTTTTATTTTCTCCCTGCTTTTATGATTTCCGTTGTCGCATGACTTTATAACTGTAAGGACGTCTAAAGAAGAAAATGATTTCCTTCATGGATCATCAATTGTAAAGCACTTTTCCTTTTATTTCTCTTCACCCACCTCCTGTGTAATCTCATTCCCTATGACTACCTCCCAGCACCAGTTGCTTCTTGTCGGCTTTCATTAAGGGCTCTTGAAATGGGCAAGCCATGCCAGCCTTTCTATTGGTACTTGTTCTTACATTCTACAAGCATTAACGTTGTGCTAAGACAACTCTGGAGGCCAAGTTTCAAAGGGGATTCTGGTAAATCCTCTCCACTTACACCACGTTTATCTATGAGTCCACCACAGCTCCCTGTTCCACTCTAGTTTACATACAGATTCCATCTCGTTTCTTCATGTATTGCCAGAACCCAAAGGCACAGTTTTCTCTTAATGCATTCCAGTTTCCATAGTACTGTAGGATTTGCTGGCTTGATTTTCTAAGAGACAGCCAGCCCTTTTATTGAATTACAAAGACTGGAGATTTAACCCAAGATAAATGTTTAATATTGCTCGTGGTGCTGGCAAGCATCAGACGCTGGTTGAAAGAGTAGACCTACCTCTAAGTTGAGAGCAGCCTGCTTGAACCTCCAAGTATACATTCCACTTCCAAGTGCTCAGTCACCATAGGATCTGACTCACCTTGACAACCTAACCCCTCTTTTCCCTTGAGTTCTTTTTTTCCCTCTGGAAACTGAAAAAGAGTACAGACTCTAGGATCACTCATTTCTCTACCTCTCTGAACAGAGTGTTCTAATTTTATATTCTAGTCATTGACAGCCAAAATGGCCCCCCAAAATCCTGAAAACTTCTCTGTATGATTCTCTATATATGACCAAAGTTGTTTACTCTAGTAGACTTGCATCTTAAGACTAATTTGTGCAAACAAATTTGTCTCACATTGCTCTTCCATTGAGCCATTGGTAGGAAGAAACTGTTACAACTTCCTGGTCTAAACTTCTTCTGTGCTTCCTCCTCTTGCTTTTTTTTTTTAATTTAAATGACTATTTCTTAAATAGTGTTGTTATTTATTCTTTAATAATTTCATTCACGATATTTTAGTCATATTCATGCCCCTCTTCCAAAACAAACTAACAACAAACAAAAACCATGGAGACCAGTTTATGTTGACCGACTATTCCTAAGAATTAGGCCTACCTGGTACATGTACCAGTTGTCATTATATTGAAAAAAACAACTGATTTCTCTTTCAGAAACAATCAAATGTTAATGCCTCCTTAGCCCCACCTCCCCTCCTCAGTTCTGGGATTTTTGTGTGGCATGAGCTTGAACAGCTCTTATACATAACAAAGTAACCATCTGATGAAGTTTTAACCCTTGGTCTTTCATTTGGAATCTGTTATTTTTATTATTCTTAATTCTACATCAGTATGTGCATGTGTGTATGTGCATGTAAGTATGGTGCTTACAGAGACCAAAGGCATAGGATTCCCCTGGAACTGGAGTTAGAAATGGTTGTGAGCAACCAGATATGTGTTGGAAACCAAAATGTGGGTCCTCTGTCAGAGCATTCTCAACCACTTAGCCATTGTTTTAACAAACTAATTCTTCTATTTGACCTCATCTGTCTGCTCTACTTTTAAAGATGAAAAGATTATATGTGAATGTATTTTTGTATGGTTGTATGCACATTGATGTGTTGAGGAACATGTTTGCATGTGTACGCAAAGGTTACAAACAGGAAACAGCTGTCCACCTCTATCCATTTAAAGATCTTTCTCTGAATGTGGGATTTGTGTTTTCTGGCTAGATTAGAACCGACTAGTCTCAATGATCCTTCTGTCTCTATCCTCAGCCTTGAGAACTAGGCTTACAGGCAGGCCGTGGATGCCCTGTGTGTTAAATAGATGCTAGCTTCTGAACTCTGATCTCATCATTGTACAAGAAGCTCTCTTAAAGCCATCTCTCCATGCCCTTCCATTACATGTCTGTCAAAACTATATTCTCAACAATGAAAGAATACAAGGGTTTAATGTTTCCTTAAAGAGTTTTAGTGTGAAACTGGAGATAGAGAGCTCAGGAGTTAAAAGATCTCACTGCTTCTCCAGAATTCAGTTCTGAGCATCTCCCTCTGACAGGTCACAAATTCTTAAAGCTGTACACCAGTGCTCCCTTCTCACTCCACAAATACACACTTTTGGTATACACATACACACACACACACACACACACACACACACACACACACACACACACACACACACACAAAGAGATAGAAAGACAGAGAGACAGAACAATACAAACAAAATCCTCTTTAAAAGTACTCTCAGTCTCCATAACGTCCAAATGCTTAAGGAATGTATGTTGTACCATGTTATAAACAATGTGAACATCTTCCCAGTGGTTATTTTGTTGGTAGTGATAGTTATAGATGGATGAATGGATGGATGGATGGATGGATGGATGGATGGATGGATGGTTGGTAGGTTGGCTTAGTTGGTTTGTTTGGCTTTAGAGATTTACATTTTTCTCAAGCTTTTGTATGTTAATGTAGTGAATATCATTTTTGACAGCAAAGTTGTCCCCTAAATATGAAAGTCTATGACAAGAGTTAATTATACATAGATCTGCTGTTACCATTATGGGTTTGGCTTTTGTGACTCTGTTCTGCTTGGCAGGTTCCAAGTTAACCTTTAAAACTCCACTCAAGTGTTACAGATTCTGAAGGCTTTTCTAAGTTCTTTGGACAAACTTGTTCTTCACTTAGATCTTTATAGTAGGGTTTGAAGTTTATTCAGTATGAATCATATGACATTTTAACCATTAAATTTTTCAACAACAATTACAAATTCCTCCTGGGTCGGGATGATAAACTCATACCTGAATTCAGGGTTCTCTCTTGACATAACAAAGTCTAGCACTGAACTTATTTCAAGACTGCAGGAAGTGTCTGAGTAGAGGTCACCCACGGGCCTCACAGGATTTCAGAAGTTGTCTGTGAACCATGACCGAGACCAGGAAATGAATCACAGAGATGGCTCTGTTATTTTGTTTAAGAAACGTCCTTGAGCCTCCGTGGAATTCAGTGGAAAATGACATCAATTTCCTAACTGTAACCATAGACTAAATTGTTATTACCAAACTGTCTGACCCAGAACACTGTAAATTTCATTTCCAGACTATGAAATATTACAAACCCTTGACTCCTTTCACCATTACAGTGTCAGGGTTCATTTTGCTTTCCACTCAAAATTTGATCCTATTTCAAGAATTCTCTTAGAACATTTATCAAATTTACTAAGTAGACAAATTCTACTATGCAATGTGCCATGCAGTTCTTCCTGCTATAAATATGATATATCTATGATTATATACATATATATTTATATGTACATATGGATTTATGGTAGATCCCTCTGGAAAATTACCATCCGTACTTATCATATACGAACTTCACCTATATGGTATATGTGAAAAAAGATGTAAGTCTGATCTCATATCTATAAATTTCACATAAGGGTTCTGAGGCTAAGAAGGCTTAACCCAGTTAATGCACATCCATCACTGTTTGCCTGAGATGAAGATTCTCTAGGTGCAGAACTTTTTAACTCAAAATCATGGAGTTTGGAGCTGGACCGTTGGCTCCGTGGTTAAGAGCACTCTTGAAGAGCACCCAGTTTCTAGCACCCACATGGTGACTCACCACCCACAACTCCAGTTCCAGGGCATACAAACCCTCTTCTGACTTCTGTGGGCACAGGGCACGCATGTGGTACACATAAATCATGAGGGTAAACACTCATACAAATAAAATAAATATCCCTAAAATTATTTGTTTTAAACTCAAGAAAGTCTGGAGGAAATCAGAAAGAAGAGGTTATTTTATCATTGTATCCAAAGTCACAGGGTAAGGGGTAAATATAACCTTCTAAATCTGTCCTACCTATGTCCTCCAATTCTATATTCTACCCACATGCTAACTCTATGGTTTGTATTTTAGCTATGGTATTTCTTCCCATATTGCTCCTCATATTGTACAAATAATAAAAATCTTCAAAAGCAATAAAAATACTCTAGGGAAGTACTTTAATTGAATTTTAAATTATGAATTAGTAGCACAATTCGAGTTTCAGCCACAGAAACTACAACTTCTAACTACACGCCTCAACTACTACCTAATAGATTAATTTTACATGGTGCTAAAGTATACAAAACATTCAATTATTTATAAAATAAGTATTAAGTGTCTTCGATTAGATTCCTGCTCTAATTCCACTATAAAACATGGAATGTTTTGCCAATGCTCATAATGTTTTAGTGACCTTAGATGTGACCCCCCCAAATCATGTACCTCCAAACTTAATTTTAAATACATTTACAATGATGAGTAAGCAAGCAAGACGAATAATAGTTGCACTAATTTTCAATGAAAAGCAGCAAGCCAATGGGTGAGCTACAGGGAAGAGTCTAAGAACGAGTGGAATAAGGAGACAATAGCGGTATACAGACCAATACATAGCGCTCCTTCTCCAAAGGATGCCCTATACTTAATATATTTTCTTCAGTTTCTTCACTTCTATGTTCATAAATAAACATAGTACTTCTTCATGAATAACTTCTAAAGATTCCATTTCTTTTGATTCCTTTCTCCAAAGCCATGATTGAAACATCCATAAAGATATAAGTGTGCCAATGCATGATGATAATTTGAAACTCAAGAGTTTGTGTTAGAAAATGTTGACATAAATGTGTTGTTTAGAACACAATGTTTTCATTACACAGACAGTGGTATGATGACATATCACATTTTGGAAACACATTCGGGCATTTCCTCATACATTTCCATTCTACGTTGATCATCAAGATGGTTCTGAGGAAATCTTGTAAGATTATGAAAAAGAACAATTATTTTACTTTGTTTATGAGCATATACATAGCTTACCTATAGACCACAATGCATTCTGGGAAGGAAAGTAGATAACTTTGAATAAGAAAATGGATGGTAGAAGCTAATACTATATATAATTTTACATATAGCTATTTCAAGAAAATACTCTGAATTCATGTTTCATAGAGAACTTGTTAAAGTGAAAATTACAATCTAGAAATTCTTTCTTAGTGTACGCATTTGGAATTTCAACATGCTTCCCAGTAATGTCTCAAGATACTGAGGTCCACAATGGTCAAAGGGCTGATAAAGGTTTTACTACTTTATCATAAGGACATGGTAGCTCTTAGTGTAGGACACTGGCTTCCAATTGATGCAGCAGCTGCCATAGTACATTCTGATTAATATAGTTTACAAATCCTTAGAATTTATTTCTTATAGTGTTAAGAATAAAAACTCAACAGAATAGAAACTCAAGAAGTCAGAAGGTAAAAACATCTTGAGGTGTCTTTGTTTTCTGTTTTACAGATGGTGCCTGTGATTTGTGATTTGAGTTTCAGCAACAGATGTTCATCTTCTAACCACATGCATCAATTACTACCTAATAGATTAATTCTTGCATAGATAGAAGGAAGGATTTTCTGCTGGGTATTTCTGTTAAAGGCACTCATCTAATTCTTGGGTGCTTTGTCATGTGACCCAACCAACACTAAAAGACCCTCCTTCCTAAAAGCATCACACTGAGAGCTGAAATTGCAACACTTGGACTTGAGGAGAAACCAAAAATATTTAGACCATTGAATGGGTAAATTAACTTCACATGGCAAATGGCAGGGAACGGCAAGGGGAAAGTATTGCAGAGAACAGACAGGAAGGAGGTTTGGGTAATCCATTGGTGAGAAAAACTTAGGATATATAGAGCACGGAGGAGCTTGCTTAAAATAAAATACTGTAAAACGCAAAGCTCTGATACAGTATATAATTAGTTGTGTAGAGAACACATTTGAGCCAACTTCTTAATAACAAGTCACCATGAGGAGAGACAGCTGTAGCTGGGTCTGATCCCAAGGAGTAGTCATGGAACAGGAATTCTAAAGACTGAGAGGCAACATCTGCATAAAGGAAGGATGGCCCCAAAAGTATCATCTAGGGAGAGGGACAGAACATGGGGAGGCTTCTGAAGAGCCAAGGACTTTGTCAGCTGGTAGAGAAACAAAACAGGGCCAACACACACACACACACACACACACACACACACACACACACACACACACACACACTGTCATTATGAGAGTTAACATTACTTATTTGAGAAAAGGAAAACTTAAAATTAAAAAATAAAAGGATATGGATGTCTCCTGAGAGGCCCTACCAGAGCCTTACTGATACAGATGAGGTTGTTTGCAGCTAAGCACTAGACTGAGCACAGGGACCCTTATGGAGGAGCTGGAGAAAGGTCTGAAGGAGCTCAAGGAGTTTGCAACTCCATAGGAAGACCAACAATATTAACCAACCAGACCCCCCCCAGAGCTCCCAGAGACTAAACCACCAACCAAAGCATACACATAAAGGGACCCGTGACTCCAGCTGCATATGTAGCAGAGTATGGCATTGTTTGGCATCAATAGGACAAGACACCCTTGGTCCTGTGAAGGCTCGATGCCCCAGTCTAGAGTAATGCCAGGGTGTTGAGGTAGGAATAGAAGAGAGTGGGAGCATCACAGAAGCAGGGTGAGGGGGAGGTGAGAGAGGGGGAAAGAGGATAACATTTGAAATGTAAATACATAAATTATACAATAAAAAACATTTTAAAATACAAAAAAAAAGGTGAGACTGAAGAAGAAATCCAATCAGAATACACTGGAAAGGAAAGATGACATGGGAAAAATGACCCAAAGGGGCACTCATGGAGAGACAGTCAGATAATCCAGGGAAACACACACAGACTCTATGGAAAACTGAGGGGATGGGTTCTCAGTTTGAACTGAGGTGACCAGAGAAGTCTATGTATGAACTGGGAAGGCCTGGGGCTTGAGAGCCTGGGAAGTGCAGAAGGAGAAGAAACAAGTACAAAGGGTAGAAAAAATAGCGCTCTGAGGGTACCTTTACAAATTAAAACCAGCCACTTTTATGAATCACTATTAAGAGGGAATTCAGTGACATCATCTATAATTTTTGCAAACCCTAACAAACTGTTTTTCACAGACTTAGGGGAAGTGATTGCATCACAAAACCAAGAACTATTTTTTTCAACATCTGGAAAAAAACAACCTAAATAAAAAGCACAGTGAAAATAATAAAAAGCCACTGAGTAACACCTTGGAAAGCATGACACAGAAAGGCAGCAGGAGGGAAAATAGGAAGCCAGGGCATGGGGGTAGGTGGGGGAGAAGTTGGGTAGTTTGTACCCATTTGCATCCCAAACACACTGCAGAAAGCTCCCCACCCCCTCACCCTTTCAAAAGCTAAAGATCCTTCCCCATAGATCCCTTCTCCCAGCTGCTCATTCTCATTCATTCATCAACAGTTTCAAAAGTTCCTCTTCCTTTTTATTAGACACATAATAATTGTACAAAATGACAAGGTCCTTTCTAGTCATCTGATGCACTCGTACAACGTGCACTAATCAAATGGGGCTAATGAAGCCAGCCTTGGTTGAACACACCTGAAAACCTATTACTCAGGCTGAGGCAGGAGGATCACTGTGACTTTGAAGCCAACCTGTTTTACACTAGCATACCAAGTACATGCACAGACATACATATCAGGGTAACTAGAATTTCTATCACAAAATTTAAGCATTTGCCTGTGTCGAGACACTTGGGTTCTTTTCTTTGAGTTCATTACAGAACATATAATAAATTTCTTAGCAGTTGCCATTTTAAAATGCTATAAAATACTAGAACTTATTTCTCTTATCTAGCTGCATTTCTTAACTTATTTCCATCCTCAATTGTCCCCATTCCCTACCTCTACAGATGAACACTCTACACTCTTCTGGACTTTCAGGTTATATCCTGTTCACTGTTTTGGTGATGCTGGCTTATTTCATTTACTCTTACTTTCAATTTCATTCATATCTCTCCTAATGGCCAACTTTTATCCATTTTGTGATGGAATATTTTGGTTTAGTATAAACTTTTTTTTATCCATTTATCCATATATGCACAACGAAGTCGATTCTGTGATATGCCTACATGTTTATTCAATAAACTGATATCATTTCACTTTTTTTCCTGTCATATCTCCACTCTATCCCTCTCCAGGTTCCTCCTCCTCAGTCCCTTGTGCACATCCACACGTTTGTTTTGTTTTGTGACTCATTGAGTTTATCGAAGGCCATTTGTATGCCCATTAGAGTAGAAATGTCCTCTGGAGCCTGGGAGGCTCTCCGATGGGTATACAAAAGGAGTGCATTGGTATTTTCTGCTTCATGCTTCCAGTACCTTGAAAATCAGTGATGAGAGTTTTGCAAACTTGATGTTTTTTTGTGTGTATGCTTTCGAGCCATGTGTTTGTAGCCTTTTGTACATCTTTAATTTCATTATTTTGTTGGCCAATCTGTTAAAATTCCTACAAAGTCTAGATATGGATCTCTTATTGAACAGTTTGCAAAGAATTTCTCTTATTCTATTGTTTTTTTTTCCTTAGCTATGTAGAAATTCCTTAGTTTGATATAATCCTATTTAAATACTTTGGGTTATATATCCTGTATTTTTAAAGTATTATTCAAATAGTATTACCTATACCAGTCATTCTTACTCATTATCACTCTGCTGTTGGAACTTAATTCAAAGGATATTTGAATACATTAAAATACAATTGCTACATTTCGTTTACTGAAATAAAAATCTTAAATTACAGTTAAAACAAGTCTAGTTCAGGAACCATAAAAATAGGAAAAAGAAACCTCAGTTTCAAACTGGGCTCCATTATGGATATTATAAAAACAAGGCAGGAATTATAATGAAGGAGTAGGCTGAGACAGAAAGGGTCAATGAATGAAAAGCTATGGCTAGGAGACATCAAAGATTAGGAGAACCGTGGCTAAAGAAGATGTCAACGATAAGAATCTTGGATAAGCAATCTTAACATGCTTCTTGCTGAAGTCAGGTCAGAACTATCAAATACACCTGAGAGATAGAGGGAAATAAAGACTTTGATCAGAGAATGATGTTTGGCAATTTTGTTAATTAACTCAGAAAGATACTTGCTGGATATGTCTACATGGGCAAAGGCCCATTAAAACATCCAAGTTGACAGCTAGCCAAGAAAAGGATGTAAGGGGCCAGACTAGAACTGGTAAAGGGAAGCAACATTATCAGATGCTCCATACTATACCCACTCAGGAAGGAGTCTCCTGGCCTTCCCTAACATTTCTTTAAAATCTTTTCTTACAGCATTGTTGCCAAGAAAATACCAGAGTCTTTCTCTTTTTCTTGTGTATTTGTGATTTGTACATAAATCCTTGAGCAACCTGATAAACAAATTCAAAAGTGATGCCTAATAGCACTTTCTATCTCATTTCATCCACATATGTTCGTAAAACCAAGCAACGTTTACTCCCAAGTCATAAAACCCACGTGATGTTTACTGGGTCACACAGAGGACAGCATCGTGGTTATGCTTTGGGAAGAAGATAAATCCAAAGCACTGTAATTTTTAAACTTTTAATTGGACTTGGTCTTTGTCCAGTTCTGCCAATACTCGATGTTCTCAAACCTTTCAGAGTTTATCATTGAAAGTAGAGAAAATAAAGCAAATGACCATTGGAATCATTACTGATTACGGTGTACATCATTAAAAGAACTTAGGGAAATTATATAAATGAGATGAAAGTAGTGATTGCCATATTAAAATGAGAAGCAAAATTATCAAGCATTAGGTATAAGATAAAAATAATTTCAGAGGATTATACCCATAGAAATATCTAAAAAGTAGTCATCTCAGGGTTATCATACATGTTGTTATTTCATAAGACATTTACAAGAAATATACTTCCTGGATATTTTTATTAGAATTGTTTTTTAAGGCACATAAGAAAATAATTATTATGAAGTTTAGATTGGCTACATGTTTGTATATTTCTACCACAGTATTTGTGTTTTGAATTAAAACTGAATCATCCATTCTCCTGGAACATCTAACTGTACATAGACAAAAGCGCCAACCTACAGCATTGGACTCAAACCCTTGTAGTTTACCATTTGAATTGTTTGACAACCAGTTACTCACTTCACTATGGTGTTATTTTCAGTGGTAAGGACTTTTACAGGGAAAAAGAAAAAAAGAAAAAGAAAAAAAAAGAAAAGAAAACTCAATTCATGATTTTTTTGGAATAAACATGACAATATATCCCCTTTGTGATTTCTCTGGGCACATGAAAACAATGCTTCTGCAAATCATTAATGTAGAACACCATCTTACTGCACTCACCATTGTCGACACAACAAATTGTTCAGTAAACAGCATTTCTGGCCTGTTTAGCCATGAACTGTTCAAATTGGAAATCACAACATGGTTTTCTTCCTGCATGGACAAGGTGAGACTCTTGTATTGGTTTTCCCTCTGGTCAGTATTAATAGAGGGCGGTTGTTTTCTTTCCTCCCAGTGCAGAACAAAACCACTTGATGTGAAACAATTTTCGCTGTAATAGGAGTATTGATCACATGCACTTCTATAATGGTATTTCACCATAAATCTATTTAATTAAAAATCTCCTAATTGGAAACCATGACAGGCTGAAGTTATTGATTTAAAAGTGTATTTATCACATACACATCTAAAGTATTCATAATAAGTGTCTCCCAGGCTTGCATTTCTGCAACTAGGAATTCTTTAGTAATTTGGGAGACATTAAAGATAAGCAGTCAAAGATAAGCAGTCATCAAACTAGACACAGAATGGTTGTCCCTGCCTTCCAACTAAAACCAAAACTTACCTAATATCCACCCCTAACATATTTAAAAGAAAAAAGCATGAACTGTGTGTATACTTGGAAAAATACAGAGTTATACACAGTAGGTTTCAGCAGAGGGGGAGTCATCACATGGAATTTATACACCCGGAACTGGGTCACGGCATTACCACTGGCCAGCATGATGTCCTTAAAGACACTGCATCCTTTGACTATTGTTGCCTTTTAAACTTCTTAAAGTTTACTTAAAATCTGATTACATCCTTTCTCTCCACCACCTACCTTCCTCCAACCCTTCCAAGGTCCCTTCCCTCCACTTTTTCCCAGCCCTCCCCTACCCCTGCCAACTCTCTCACACATTCATGGTCTCATTTTATTTGATAAGTATTGTCACTTATATGTGCACAAATATATAAATACAACCTGATGAGTCAATTTATTGTTGTATGTATGTATATGTGTGTATATATGTATGTATGTATGCATGTATGTATGTATATATGTTCATATGTATGTAGTTACAGGACAGATGGCTTGGCATTGGATAACTAACTAGGGGGCTCATCCTTGGGAAAGACTAATTTCCCCACTCTCAGCCTGTTGTTAGTTGCCTGTTGTTTTTTTTTTTGTTTTTTGTTTTTTTGTTTTTTTTTGTTTTTTGTTTTTTTTTTGGTGGAGCGCCCGGTGAGACCTCTCCCTTCCATGTTTGAATGTTTATTGGTGTTGTCTTTGTTTAGGCAGCTACATGTTGACGTATCATGGGTGAAGCTTTCCTGTCATTTCTAAGAGTAGATGTCTGGTCCTATCCAAGCTAAATGACAGCACCACTTTCATCAAACCATCATTTAGAAACAGTTGAAGATTTAAAGGCATACACAGGTATGATAATTAAGAGAAACAATGTGTTGGAATAAAACACCAGTTATCTGCAAATATTTGTTTTTTTTAAAACTTCTTGACTAAATGAGTTCAAATAAAAAGTAAAATCAGGAAGGACATTTAAAACACCCACTTTAGATGTTGATTGACTAAGAAAGTAAGCAAAAGAAAATAAAAGAAGAGAAAAAAGGTAAGTAGGGCCCAAAGCGTTAATACTGCTGCCCAGTCCTCTCATTTCTCACCACCTCTGGTAACCACGATTCTTACACACTTAGAGGACTGAGATCAAGTGTTGATGCTCTTTCTACAGCTTGTGTATTCCACCTAATATAACGTCCTCCTTGCTCATATACATTTTCAAAAATAATAGTATTTTCCTCTATTTAAGGCTTGGCAGTGTTTCGTTGTGTGTGTGCATCTTCTCGTGAAACCATCTACTGATTGATGTCTTAGGCTGTCTCTCTTTGGAGTATACTGTTAACAAGATGCTCACAAGAGTAGATGTCTCTGCGACAAACTAATCTCACCGCCTCTTGATATAGATCTGCCACTGCGCGGCTGGGTGATGCAGAATTTTCGAGGAATACGTTAGATTTTGAGGAATACCTTTGTTAGATTATGTTATTCCTCCACATTCTCACTGGTATTTCATACCTTTAACAGTTCATAAGAGCCAGCTTTACTGAGTGAGATGATACCTTATCCTGGTGTGAGTTTTCTATTTTCTAATAGCTAGCAATATTGATAATTAGCAATATTTTATCTTTTTTCCAAGCATATATGAGCATACATAACCTCTGTCTTTGAATGCCTAGTTTATTTCACTATGGTACTATCCTCAAGTCTTGCACATACTGTTGCACATAAAGGAAAGTCTCCACCTTTTCCCCAACGCTGTGTAAGGATTTATTGTATATATACGTCACATATCCTTAGCATCTGATGACGGGCCCTTTTACTGCCTCAATAACTGAATGATGCTGGAAAGAATACAGGATCATTGCTGTGATTCAACTGAGAGATATCCTCACAGAAATAAAATTCTGGAACATATGGTAATTCTTTCTGTCTGTTGAATGACCACTGTATTACTTTGCATTGCAGTTATTTTCCTGTGAGTGGTACATGTGGAGCGTTTTCTCTTCATGCTACTCTACGCTCTTTGTTTGACATCTTTTATCTGTAGTAGACGGTCTTAGTACTGGTATAATCATACCTCCTTGTGGTTTTAATATGCATTTCCCCAGTGACTGAAGATAATCAACATCTTTCAATTTACCTGTCAGTCTTTTATGACTATTAAGGTTTGTCCTTGGCCAGAGAAGCTTTGGTGTTACACAGCTGTGGCCGTCTCTGAGAAACTCCATAAAGAAGGAAGACTTCTTTTGGTTCTCAGTTTTTAAGATGCTTCGTCAGTCGGCTTTACTATTTTTTTTGTTCTTTGCGAAGAGCAGGGGAGGCTCAGAATGTCATGGGCATGCGTGCATATACGCTTATTCAGTGGTGGTCAGAAAACAAGGAAATCAGAAGGATTTTTGATAACCACAAACATCTTCCCAAACCAAATACGCATGACTCACTTCTTCCAATGAGGTTCCACCTCTCAAAGTTTCCAACACTCCTGGGCTAGAAACTTAGCCTGCAGTTGAAATAAATCAAGGTAGATTACTGATATAAACTCAAAAGGCTACTATAATCCAATGCCATAGACTGGGGAATTTACAAATGAAAGAAATGTCTCGCCATTCTGGATGCTGACACACCCAATGTCAAGGTGCTTTTTAGTTTGATACAATCACATGTACGGAGTTGTCTTTGTTCTCTGGGTTTTTGCAATTACATGTGTGGATTGATTCTCTAGAGTGGTGTAGGAATTTTCTTTCCCTTATGGTTTCTTTAAATCCTCTTGTAGTTTCTGGTTTTAAAGCCAGAAACATTTGAGATGATTTTTAAATAAAGTATGAAATAATTATTCAATTGCTTTCTCTGAATGTAGCTATTGACTTTTAGATATTTTTATTGTCTTTTGTTTCTAATACAGTGATATATTATGTAGTTCAAGCTGGCCTTGGAATCATTATATAGCCCAGTACAGCCCAACTCATGATCTTTGACCTCTACCTTGCCAAGCACTGAGATTATAAGAATGTACTACCAGATTGCATTTTGAATATATGTGTGTGTGTGTGTGTGTGTGTGTGTGTGTGTGTGTGTGTGTCTGTGTCTGTGTGTGTGTGTATGTGTGTATATGTACGTATCATAGTCATTTTTATCACTTACGTTCTTGGCAGCACATATAATTCCTTCCAGTTAACTCATATAAAAACCTTTAGTATTGGTAAGTTGTATCAGTTTTTAAAAGAACAGAGAATTGTGGAACACTGAGAAAATAACCTCAGTGGCAAACTGTTTCCATGCAAACCAAAGTGAGAAATGGTAATACTAACATTCAGTGGGGATTAAATCACAAAGAAGTGGCTTCTTTTAACCACTAGGAGACACTGACTGATTCCAAGGGTTCTATGTCCTTTAGAGAGAGAAGCAGAGGACGCTATGTACAGGAAAGAGCATTTTAAAGTCCAGGTAGGGCAAGGAAATGACAAGGAGGTTCTAGCACATTTCGAGGGGCCTCAAAGTAGTATGTTCATGACCACGTCCAAGTAGGAATTGCTTAAATAAAGATGACTCTCCGTCCCTTCACCTTCTCTCTTGCTGATAGCAAAACCATAGTCCACAATGCCTGTTTCTCAGTCATGCTCTGCTCTGTGGGGTTTCTGTCATCGAGATATATAGGCCTTCATTTTCCTCTTGAAACTGAAACACACACATGCATACACAGAGACTCACACATACGCTAATAGAGAGTATTCATAAATTATAAAAATTGACTGTGTGTTTCAAACCCTTCTGGGACACAAAACAAATATTTTGTTTGCTTCTAAGAGCTGGCTAGAATGCCAGGTTTGAGAGCATCTCAAAAGAATGCAGTCATTTCTGGTTTTTACTGGAAACTTCTAAACTGATGATACCATGAATTTAAAAAAACAAACAGATGGGCATGTCTCTATGACCTCAGTTGGGGTTGGACATATAAATATTCAGAGATAAAAGACAATGTCTCTTTTAATGTTTGTAAATAAAAAGAATTCGCGTATGTCAGCTTAGCCACCCATGCTTTGCTTAGTTTGTGGGGCATTTAACGTGACTATAGTTGTGGTACTTGGGAAAATATTCAGCCATTATTGTAGGGAGGGAGAGAGAGAGAGAGAGAGAGAAAGGGAGAGAGAAGCAGAGAGCCACCTAAAACTTTTTAAAAAGTATAAAAGAGGCTATTAGATCAAGCGATTCAAAAATGTATAACAAAACTTTTGTTATAGCAATGTAAAAATTTTTTGAATGAAAATAAATTTTAATAAAGGTTTCTTTTTAACTTACCAAAAAGCAAACAAGCAAACAAAAACCAGGCAACATTTGGCATAGAATTGCATTGGCCATCAGCAGCGGGGGTGGGGGTGGGGTGGGGTGGCGTTAACTTAGAACTTTGCCTCTTTTTTAATCTGAAAAAGTCCAAGCAAAATTATAGTTTCCCTGCCACCCTTTAATCTTCCGTTTTCATTGAGGAGGACCCCAGAAATCAGTGATTGTGTAACTTCTAAATTTGAGGCAAGAGAAGTTAGAAATCTTTGCTACTTAAATAGTACTATGCTGGGGCATCCACAAGAGACGACTACTTGGACATGACTTTAGCCAATAGAAAGTCTTTATTAGCCAGCTGGCGACTGCACTGCGTGTTTGGGAGCCCAGTGAAGCCCCGAGTCTTTCTCAGAGTGAGATTTTTAAGCACACAGAAACCAGATGCTAGATTGACATACTTGAGTTAACAAGGTCACTTAGAAACAGTGGTAATGCACTTCGAATCTTACCCAGGCAGGTTGTGCTACTTGTTGAGTTTTATGGCACGGATGTTACTTGTATTATGGAGTCAGTTGTGCTTAGGTGTGGGTGCCTACTAAGGTCTGGAGCCCTGATAAAATTTCAGAAAAACAAAAATGTTTACCTTCTCACACAGTATTTGAGATTAAGAGAATATATGTGTAGGTAAATTTTTTTCTCTTTCCTCTGTTGAAGAAATGCCATCAAGAACTCACTACTTTTTCATCAAATGAGATCAGACCTTAACTGTTCCTTTGTAAATTGTTGGTTGATATGTAAAACTCATGCACACATATCAATGGGACACTGTAATATTTTAACACTAGTAGAGATTTTAGAATATTTAAAGAAGGGTAAGTATACTTCATTCCTCAAAAATCCTATCATTTTCCAGGATAAACTTTCTAAATTCTTCTTTCTAGGTATCAGACATACAGAGCACAGTATTTTTGTCTCTTGCTACACTACTGTGTGACAGATAACAGAGAGTCATGCTCGAAGCCACTCAGTGCCCATTTAACTTCTGTTTTACCATAATCTAACTATCACACATAAGTTGATGAACAGAAATTATGTTTGACAAGTATCAGAAATAGTAGAAGTTTCATGACTCCTTAATAAATGGTTCTTACACTAACTGAGTGCAAACTTGGGTGGTCTGTATTAATATTTTCAAGTCAGACCTAGTGGCCAAGTTCTATACCAATTGGATTGCTGAGATAGGAGGACATAATTAGCAATTCTGAGAGAGAATCTGCCTCAAAAATATAGAAACAGAGCTGGCAATATAGTTTAGAGCCCTTCCATACTATATGTGAGGCTCTAAATTGAATGCCCATTGTCACAAATATAGTAATAATAAACACAAATTAATGTACTTCCTTTTCTATCTTGTTTTCCTACTGTTCAAAAAAAGGAATTGTCTAAACCAATCTTCAACCAATATAATTTGATTAAACTTTTATTTGGTAGATCGTTTTTGTGTTCTGGTAGAGGCTTTACCTGTACCAATGATATACAATTTACGGTGTGTACTGAGGTCCTCACATTTTTCCTACAGAGCGCAGGGGCATAATAAGGAAGTAAGAAAAGAAACGGAAGGTCCTATGATAAAACGAATATGTCCTGTTGAAATCTGCAGAGTAATGTGAGCTCACACATTCAGCAAAACTGAATTATATATCCAAGACTTGAACTGATGCCTTACCCTTAGCCATGTAGAATGAGCTGATGTGCAGACTGAGGAAATCAATCTTATTTGGGAAAAGTGTTTCTAAAGCAATTGTCTGGATACCAAGGTTTTAAACATAATTTAATGTGATATTCAGCTTTAGGACACAAAGGCACATAAAATCTTTAAATATTAAGAACACATCCATGAAGCTACATAAGGTATATTCCTCTTAAAACATTCAGAGCTGGCTAGGTAAAGTGCATTTGTGGATTGGAGAGGGAGGAAATACAGATGTGCACGTTGGAGGCCTGCTCTGGAGCGTGCCCCCTACGTCTCCCTTCACTCTGTTGAGATGTCTAAGCCAGAGCAAACATCCGTCCTTCCAGATGAAATTAGATATCCCTTCAGTTGTGCACACAGCTTTCAGAATGTTCAAGACAATCTTCAGGCTATTCTAGACTATGCAGATATCTACCGTGTGGGTTAGGATACCTGGCTGGGTTACAGATACACTATCCAGTTGAACAGATAGGTTTTCTCCTTCCCCCTTTTCTGCAGCTGTTATGAAAACATATTTTACAAAATGTCCAACTCTAAATGTCTAAGCAAGAAGTCACAGAAACCCACAAGAAAATGGTAAATTTCACTATTGACCAGCAGTTTTGTTTTGTTCTGTTTTCCAACATCTCCACTTGTGGTAGCCTCTGCCAGAAACATTCTTTGATTCATGCTCTGACAGACAATTTAAGGCCAAACAAATTTCCTGGCTATCCACTTCTCATAAAAGATTCTTAAAGGGGCAGGGGGACAAAATGGCAGCAATAAGACATTTCATTTCTAATCGTTTTCTACCAGATTTTCCAATGAGGGCATCAGAACCCAGCAGCTGAGGTGAATTCTTCTGTGCAATTCTTTACTGTCCTTGCACTGTTTCCTTTTTTTTTTCTTGGATATATTTCTTTATTTACAGTTCAAATTCCCTTTCCCAGTTTCCTGTCCATAGGCCCCCATTCCTTCCCCCTCCCCCATAAGGGTATTACCTCCCCCATCCACTTCCCCTTACCACCACCACCCCTGACAGACATTCCCCTGCACTGGGGGGTCCAACCTTGGCAAGTCCAAGGACATCCCCTTCCACTGGCCTTGCTCTGTTTCTTATACACCATTTAGAGAAAGAACAGACTTTTGTCAGGTAGGAATAGGAGATTTCGAATGAACTCTAAAATAGTCAGAAGGGGCCATGGAAGAGGAAGCGCTGAGCTACAGAGACATAGAGGAAATCTGTACAAATTATGATTGATAAATTGGAGAAAAGCAGGACCCTTTTGCAGTCCAGAAAGTTAGGGGTGGGGGAGCTGTTTATTTATTTACTTTGATCTGGATAGTGTTGGCAGAAGGTTGTGAGGGAGTGAAAAGGATTCTGGGAGTAGGCAGTGATCCATGAAGACCTAGACAAAGTCCTCAAAACTGAAGAGTTGTCTGGTGAATTTGATGGCTGGGATAAGAGAATGTAGTACCATCCCTGGGATCTTCTCTTAGCCTTACTTTATGAAAGCAAATACAACATCACCTCATTTTATAACAATTTGTGACCAAAAGATTAGCAAGTAGACATGTAACTGAACCCACCACAGTGTTGATTAACCCAGTGTTGATAACAGCTGGAGCTGTTATAAACAGAATTATCTATAAGAGCTAGCATTAGGAAAACATCTAGATTTAAGCATGACTAAATAAATCATGTTTCTATTCAGAAAGACAGGAGTGTCCAAACCAGAAGATGGATGTCAGTGATTCTGCACTGATTTCCCATAAACAGGATGAGCCCATTTCTATGCCGAGGAATGTGTATGTAATCCTGATTCATGATATATAAACACCCAAGAGCTCAAGCATTGATAACACTTCAAGTGCAGATCAGGTCCATACAGAGGCCTTCTATACTTAACTCAAAGAATTCAGACAAGTTTACATTAAACTACAAATATTATTCTTTCTTTACATAAGGAAATTCTAATAATTGGAATTTCAAAGATATATTCCAGGCATGGCTTATATGGGGGCTCCTTATCAAAAGTCTAAAGAAATAAAGACATCAGCACAAACCAATCTCTACTCTGGGATTGGTACCAGAGGGGGAAAATGCACAATACTTGGAGTCACAAACATGGATTTCAGTCTTAGGAAACATTTTGACAAATTTGTCTTTATTATTCTGGACAAAGCACGCCATGCTCTAGACCTAGCTTCCTTCTCTAATGTTACATTTATGCTAATCTCCCTTGCTGCTGCTCCCAAATGGTTTAAGGAGCACATTCCTTTTGTGGATGGGGATATGGAAATATGTGCTGGGCCTAGCCAGAATATTCCTAGTTACTCAGTCCTTGGCTTCAGAGCTGCCTATGGCAATGCCTGTCACACATCAGCCACTCAGTGGAAGCTTTGAAATAAAATTAAATGATAAGCACAGGAGAAAAGAAATAAAGTATCCATAAAGAGTCAACACTCACAGGTGAAATAGTCGTCCAGAAGGCCAAGGAGAGACAAGTGCAGAGGTGCAGAGGTGCAAAAAGTGACATTGACTTGAATGTTGTTCATAGAGACTTAGATGTTTGCTTTAGAACCTAAGTAAACCAGGAAACAGATACACTTAATGATTGCCCACTGATTTGAATGTCATGAGTGCAGTCGACTTTGTTCCCATTCTCTCCATGACCTCCGTGACCGGTTAGTTATCTACAGCAAGGTGATCCAGAGAAACTTTCTGTAGTGAGTGCAAAGGCTCTCTACTTTGGAGGCTTGCATAGCACCTTCTGGTACCATATAAGCAAGTCCTTAAGAAGGAGGCTTTGAGGTCAAATCCAGCTCAGGGGCCTGAAGCATCTGTTTCTGAGGTACACGGTGTCTCCAGCAATAGGGACATAACTTCCGCCTGCGTGTGGGCAACCAAGGACAATAGTGGACATCCCTGACCAACAACTCTAAAGAGGGCGTGGTGCTCTTAAGTCCAGTCCCAATAGCTACATTTACAAAACACTCACACCTCAGGCTCAGGGAAGACTGTGGAAGATGGGATCAGAAGGATCATAAGGGCCACAGAAGACGCCTGAGAGATTGTGTCTCCTGGTAGTGTCAGAGGCTAGACCAGTAAAATCTTGCTAGCATGAATGCTGAAACAGGAGCTCAATGAGAACAATAGACATGGCAACATGGATGGAGAAAGCCTTCACAGCTATAACCATCCCCAAAGAACTACAGGCTCATAAGGAGTGCTGAGAGAGGGAGGAATAATCTTTCTCATGCAAGAGCACATCACTTGGCTATCCGGTACCAAATAGTCAGGCCTAAAAACACACCTATAAGCAGCATACAGACCGAACTGGTTATACTTAGGAATATATATGAATAGACTGTGTATAATAGATGCATGTACTAACAATTAATGAAAAGATGACATGCATTTGAACAAGAGCAATGAAGGTTGTGCGAGAGGGATGAGAGGAAGGAAAGAGAGGGGGAGGCAGGATGTAATTATTATAGTGTAATCTGAAAAATGAAAGATTAAAAGGTAAGTTATATGGTAAAAGTGAATTAAATAAACGAATGACTACCCACATGTGCCCCATGACTACCCACATGTGCCCCATCCAATATGGCAGCCGTCAGCCACATGGAGCTTCTAACCACTTTAATTAGTCTCAAAATGCAACAGAAGTCAACTCATAATTTTATGTAAGTTAAGTGAATGTACAGCTCAGCTCAATGGTCCCATGATTAACAGGTACTCCGTTAAGTACCACAGGTCTTTAAGTGATACACTGAACAAATGGTCATATTTATTGCTGGGATTCTGAGACAGCATTGTGGCCAACACCAGCATGTGCCCAAAGAAGAATCAATATAAGGAGACTTCCAATTGTCAAAACTGAAGTCGTGCTTCCTCCAGCTCAGACTTAGCGCATCTCCTCGGTAAATCTTGTGCAGTCTCACCAGAGTAGGGAAGTGAGCGTTGGGTCCTGTCCAATAGCACACATGCCTTCAGCTTTCTGGTACTCTGTTTCTTCCTTCATAAAATGAATCTGTAAAAAAAAAAAAAATAATAATAATAATAAATAAAATAAATCTGTTAGCTTTACATAATAGGTAGGAGGATGTATGTATTTGCTTTTAGGGCTCCTCTGTTCCTACTTCTCTCGCGTGAATCTTTCCGGCTTGCTTTCCCCTTGTTTCTTCTGTTTGATTGCATTTCAAAAGATCTCCTGATTGAAAAATATTCTTCTGGATTTGGATTGTCAGGAAGATGTGTTTAGAAAAAGCCCAGACGTGTATATATGTGGCTTACACACTTTAATTAAAAGGATAACTGCAAATAGATCAACATAACCTTTAAATAAAGACTTTAGCCAAAGATCTAAATGGAAAAAGGATCATTGTAAACCTAAGAATTGCAATGCTAAAGCCAATCTAAATCACAAAATTCTATTTATTTGTATCCTAAGAATTTTTTGAGCACAAAGTAGTTGCCCTTGCAGAAATGCAGATTACTGACGTGGCCAGTAACCAACTAGAGTCAAACAAAAAACAATTCTGGAAACTCTCTGGTCCCTCCGGCTCCCCCGGTTCCGTGCTCCCTGGTAAAGAAGAAGATTACACCAGCCCCACCTACTGGACACCATGGGAAGAGCATCCGAGAGCCCAACTTTAAAGTATGTTCACTGACTCTAAATGATAGTGATAATAATTTCAATCTTAGCATTCCACTGTGTAAATGAACCACATTTTCTGACTCCATTCTTCTGTCATAGGACACCTGGGTTGTTTCCAGCTTCTGGCTATCCCAAATAAGGCCGCTATGAACATAGTGGAACACGTGGCCCTAGGCATGCTGGGACATCTTTTGGGTATATTCACAAGAGTGTTATTGCTGGATCTTCAGGTATTTCCAATTTTCTGAGGAACCTCCAAATTGATTTCCTGAGTGGTTGTACCAGTTTGCAATCCCACCAGTCAATCTTAATATACTGTTTTAAAGTTATATCCCATAGACATTTAAAAATAAATCCCTCTAAAATTGGAAAGAAAGGCTTAACTAATAACTGAGGTCTGACTTTCCAAATTTTAGAAACTGTGCTAACTTTCAGATTTTGTAACACATTGTGTTTAATGTAACAAAATAGCAAAATCCTAAGCTACATTTAAACATCTTCTTTTAAATTTCCATTAGGCTTGGACCTGAATGCAGATATTTTAATAATATAATTTAATTCCATTTAATCCTTAGAACCAATGCCTGATAAACATAACCCTTAACTTCAAGAAGTGTCCTGTTTTAATATTTAGTAGAAAATAGAGATGTATATCCTTGAATTTTGCTCAGGAAAAATATTCTTATTTTTTTTATCCAGAATCAGGAAGGAGCAGTCATGCTGAGATTTTGGGCGTGGGACGCAGAATGAAAATTTTTACAAAATTTAGAAGAGAGATAAGCCATTATACTAGATAATATATGTGAACACCTTTAAGGCATGAAGACATATCCTCCATTGTTACAGTATCCACCAAGCAAAAACTCTCCATCAAAACAGAAGTATCAGTGACCTTTAAAGTGCTTCAGGGATGGAGTTGGGGAGTTATCTGGATTGGATTTCCAGCCCTACATAAACACATCTCTAAGTCTGGCATAGAGGTAGTCCTCACTGGCTTGGTAGATTGAAGTCACCATCATTGAACAGCCCTTTGTGTTTAATGCTGTCCACTAAGCTACTTCACACTGTCAAAAACCTTTTCGGTAAAACTGACTCAAAGCCAGGAGGGTTCTAGCGTGAGCTGCGTCCATGTTTCTCTGACTTCATCCTCCTAGCACGTGTGTTCATGTAACCAGCTACATATGAGAGAGGGAAATGGCCATTGCCATTCAGTTCAAGTTATACCACATACCATATATTCATTATTTTCTAATAGGTGGTGAATTAATCATAGAGATTTGAAAGTCTAGCAAGGACACTGCCTTTGTAGACTCCACTGGCTTGAGCAGAACATTGCCGCTGTCCTACGGGAGCAGACCGATATGGATTTCGTGACCTTTGATACCCTGTGAATTTGACAAAGTTAAACAATTGGGGGAATGATTGCTAAAGCAGGATTCTGCATTTCCTGCTCTACCGACAGGAGGATGAGAAAGCTGGAGTTAAATTCCTCGGCCTACACTGCTGTGGTTGTCACTCACAGCTCTCCCTTTCGAAAACCCTCAAAATAACTCATAATGCCACGTACCATATGTGCTGTAATAATTGGACGTACTATGGGACTTTCTGTTGGACAGTCCCTTTGGAACAGACAAAAGCTATAAAATTCAGCATTTTGCATTTATCCGGCTTTTCGTTTTGAGTGTTTTAAAGAGCGTAACTATAATATCACTTGACAACTTGGCAAGCTCAGGACTGAAAAAAACGGGCACTTTGGGGTATGCAGTTTTAAGCTTTTTTAGTTGCTGTCTTTTTGAGACATCTGTTGGGATTTGGAAATCAAAGCAAGAGTATGAATGCACAACTCTTGAATCAATGAAAATTAAATAAAGGAAGAGATTTAAAGGTATACCTTAAAATATATTTTCAAGAAGTATATTTTGTAGCTTCAAACACAACCTATAAAACACTCCCCTAATTTTAAATTTTTGACTGAGCTTTGAAAATCCAAAAGATAATCACATATTATTTTATTAATTAGCATTCCTGTATCTAGTCTGTTCCTATGGGCGAAGAGAACCTCTCTATCTTGAGTTTACCACATTCACCTGAGGCAGGTAGACCCAGACACCACCATAAGTGTTTGCAGGAAGCACATGCATGAGCAGACGTGAACAAAGAGAGGAAGATTTCAGTGTTTGTAGAGTAAGTCC
Organism: Rattus rattus; assembly: GCF_011064425.1. Taxonomy (NCBI): domain Eukaryota; kingdom Metazoa; phylum Chordata; class Mammalia; order Rodentia; family Muridae; genus Rattus; species Rattus rattus. Next base: position 176,575,332 of record NC_046154.1, on the reverse strand, counting down.
AGGGTGACAGAAACCCACTCCTGGCTTTTACTTCTTGCTATTGTCTGTTAATTTTTCTTTATTTGTTTATTCTCTTAGGGCAAGGAAAATGGTTGGGTCTTAAAATCACCTCTCTAAACCTCTAGACAGATTCACAGAGAGAAACACATATATGTGTGCACATACACACCCATGCATGCACACACATGCAGGGGAAGGGTAGGGAGGGAGGAAGGAGGAGGGGGAAATGGAGGGGGAGGGAAGAGAGAAAACACACAGGTCTACAAGAGGATCCCCAAATGCAGACAGTAAAATGGATTCTTGTGACCAAGGAATACATGGACTTTTCTGATATGTTCATTTGGACGAATCCTTATTATCTGCTGAGGCGTTTAGTTAAAACTTGGAGAAAGCACGAAAAACAAGAAGTAGCAATCACTGAGCACTGAACGGGTGAACCTGTGATGCTGCTGGCTGCTTTCAGTGGTTTAAAGAGTGGACAGCGCTTGAGCTACCATGCACTGTAATGTTTGCCTATAGAGGGAAGGAAATACCTAAGCCTGATGCTTCCATTTTCTAAAGCTTCGTTTTGTTTTTCAAAAAGAGATATGTATGAATACACACGTTTAACCATTTTTACATCATGTTTGCATGCCTCCACGTGGGAGACACACACACACACACACACACACACACGGGGTAGTGGGGAGAGTTGGGGACCTCACCTATTGCCACACCATGTATTGATAAGATGGGGTTTAGAAAGTGCCATGTCCATTACCAAGAAATATATAGTCAATAAAAATATTAACAGTTAATGCACATAATTAAAATTGTTTATGTCCTCAAACAGGAATTATTTCCATATGGAGGCTTTTTCGTTCACCCACACTTTTACAAACTGGAAAAAATATTTCACTCCTTAAAATAGGATAGTAGGACAATATGGCTGCAAAGTCACAGGCTTTAGCATTTGACTCTTCTTCTTAATATAACACAGCATTAATAATCCAAGATCTTGTAATCTTGCGACGTTATTAACCTCTGGAAGCCAGAGGCTTTCATGCCTTTTGTGATTATTTAGTTGTTCTTGCCATGGTTTTGCAGAAAATTATTGATTATAGAAGGTTCCTAATCAGATACATTCTATCCATCTCAATCATATTAATCCCAACCTACAGAATAAGCTCGATGTCTTTAAGAAGACAAATACTTCTAAGGCATTACATGATGAGATGTCTTAGTGAGGAACATGGACCTTCTTTTCATTCATCCATCCATTCACTCATATATCTCTTCTACAATCACTCCATACACTGCAAATGTGAAGGAGCATGGGATTCCTCTAGAGCAGTGGTTCTCGACCTTCCTAATGCTGCAACCCTTTAATACAGTCTCTCCCATTTTGGTGACCCCTAACCACAGAATTATTTGTGTTGCTACATCATAACTGTAATCTTGCTACTGCTATGAATCATAATGTAAACATTTTTGGTGATAGAGGTTTGTCAAAGTGGTTGTGACCCACAGGTTGAGAACAAAGTGACAGGTGCTGGCATTCATAGCTACACTGAGGAGAATGCAGACATTTCATCCTGGTTCCTCTACTCATCTCTCACTACTGAATACACCTGAGTCATCAGAGGAGAGGATGATGACTCTTGAAGGTATATGGAGTTCAACCCTCTACAGGGAGTCTTTAGCTTATCTGATGTTGGTAACTCTGGGAGGGCATTGTTCTCAATTCTTAGTTACTCAGAAATGTTGATGTTGGACACGGGCGAAGCTGCCTTTAGGTTTACCCCTCAGAAGATATCCTACTCGTTTTGTGTTTGCAATGTTTTCATTTTATGCTGTAAAAAAAAGAGAAACAAAGTTTATAGTTTCCGGTTTTCAAAAATCTGATTTCCTGACTAGACCTGAGCTGTGTCTTCCTGCTTTTGTTTGTGTGTTTCCCTTCCTTGGGAAGCTGCTGCCTTTTACAGCCAATTTTCAAACAGCCAAACTAGAGGTTCTCAACTGGCTTCCTTCTAGCAGTTTGGGGAGAGATTCAGAGAAATATCATCCTTAAGTGCCCACCCTAAAGTGTTTGTGTTTCAGTTGTCTACTCTGCAGCCTTAAAAATACATGTGACTAGGGCCAGGGAGATGGCTCAGCGGGTAAGTGTGCTTGCTACCAAACCTGACAACCTTAGTTCAATTCCCTGGACCCACAAAGTAAGGGGAGAGAACTGACCTCACTATTTGTCTTCTGAACTCCAAAGTTAAGCAGAAATACCCACACTCATATATACCAACCGAATAGATAGTTTGTTAGAAAGAGTACGTTTACTTCCGTATACACACGTACACGTCCACTCGCTCCAACAGACCAGGCTAGGGTTTAGCTCACACATTGAGCATCAAACAAAAGAAAACTGTAATCAGAAGTAGTTGTGGAGGACCTCCACCGTCTCAGAGGAGGGGAGGACCCATGTGATAGGGGATTAGGAGGAGACGGGCTGCCATTGGGATGGAAAGTAGATAAATAAATTAATGAAAAAGGTGGTCTTTCCTAAAATATATTTTTCAGTTAGCACACTAAGCAATAGGCTTAGGCTTACCTATGGCATTGCCATACATGCTTGTGGTCAGATACTCTCTCGTACATGCTTCTCTCCTCCTTTCCCCTACATGTCTAGTCCCTTCCTTCAGACAGTCCCCATTCTGTTCTATATTGAAATCTATATACCACTTATGAAAGAAACACGGGATATTTTTGTTTCCATTTGATTATTCTCTTCCTCTCTGCCATCCTCCGAGGTCCTTTCCTCCCCCAGAACAAAGTACTTCTGCTTTCATACTATATATATTTAAATGTAAATATTTAAATGGTATTTAAAATTGTGACATATTCAAATGATTAAATATATTCAAATATATTTATTATTTTATTATTTTAAATTATTGCATATATTTAGATAATTATGTACCCTGCATTTAAATATATTGAATCCAGATTCTACACATGAGAGAAAACATGTGATACCTATCTTTCTGGCCTATTTTACTTAGCCTGATCTTCTCCAGTGCCATTCATTTTTCTGAAATCACCATAATTTTGTTTACAGGTGAATAAAAGTCACTCTATGCATGTATGTTCCTCTGTGTGTGTGTTCCTGTGTGTGTGTCTGTGTGAGTATGTGTACATGTGTGTATGTCTCTCAGTGTGTTTATGTGTGTATATTTGTATGTATGTGTCTGCGCGTGTATGTGTGTGTGCTTCTGTGTGCTCCTGTGTGTGTGTATGTGTTTGTCTCTGTGTGTGTTTATTTATATGTTTGTGTATTTGTATGTGTGTCTGAGTGTGTTTGTGTGTGTCTTCCTGTGTGTGTGTATGTGTGTGTATTGTATGCATGTGTGTGTCTCTGTGTGTGTGTGTGTGTGTGTCCCATTTTCATTATCCATTCATCCCAGCTAGGATCATTCCAGAACTTGACTGTTGAAAATAATGTTGCCATAATCACCAGTGTGCAAAGAATCTTTTGGTCAGTGAGTTCTTGGACAGCCAGGGATACACAGAGAAACCCTGCATTGCAAACAAGTAAACACACACCAGCATTGAAACATAGAGGGCTGGAGAGATGGCTCAACAGTTGAGAACACTGGCTGCTCTTCCAGAGGTCCTGAGTTCAATTCCCAGCACCCACATGGTGGCTCAGGACCATCTGTAGTGGGATCAGATGCCCTCTTCCAGTTGGTCTGAAGACAGCTACAGTGTACTCATATACATAAAATAAATACATCTTTTAAAAAACATAGTGTCTCTTCACAGCGATAGAACACTCACTAAGACAGAATGAAAAGACTTCAGTTTTCTGCCCATTCTTTCACTACATGACAAAATATCAGTCATCATTTATTCATATTATTTTATAATATTTGTATCATGAATTTATATAAATATTTGATTTATATTTTAAACATATTAAAACTATATATTAAAATCATTTAATCAATTATAAAAAGTTCTGGTTTTTTGAATCACTTAAGTGGTATGTGTTTTATGTGTACATTATTAAATTACTTAAGTAGTATGTGTTTTATTTATACAGTATCATTTCTTTCTTCTGAAAGGTTTATATGATATAATGTCTTCCCTCCCCGCTGCCATGTTAATGACTTATCTCTCTATATAAAGCCAATCATAACAGGACAACATGCAGGGTACTGAAACTAAAGTAAATACTGCATATTATTTTCACCCACACAGCAGGGATCTCTGATTAAACACTAGATTTGACAGCATAACCCAGCACCACCACCTGCTGATGGAAAAATGAAAATTCAACTTAGTGTATGAGTACTCTAGAAATGAGTGTTCAAAGCTAGATGTTAGAATCATTGTGTGGATAAATGCCACAGTCGCCTGGACTGCTCAGATTTTAAGTCTTAAATAATTTATTTTCTGAGCATGCGTGCTGATTTTACAGTCACGCAGCTGAAGCAGAAGAGCCAATGAGAAGGACGTGAGGAAATCCAGAAGTGCTGATGAATTTTTACTTGAGCACTGTGCTGTCCCTTAAAGAGAAGAGGCCTGTCTCTCTGCCACAATATCCCTATACAAATACAACACTTACAATAAAAGCAGAGAACATAGAAGGAAATTAGTACTGTTTACAACCTAGTCTAGTAATGTATACTAGTCAAGAATTATCCACGTTTCTCAAGATATATATATATATATACATACATATATACATATATATATATATATATTTCTTGTGCATATAGTCACCCTTAGTAAATGCTTTTGATGGAATGCAGATAGAAAATAGGGACATCTCAGTTGGGGTTTTAATTCCAAGCATCCCACTGGCTAGCCTTGCCATCAGCCCAATCACTTCTCTGAGTTTCAGGCTATATGTTTTCTAAGTCAAAACATCTGCATGGGCTTTGTAAGATTTTATGAGACACTGAAACAGCAGGTGTAAAAACACCCTGTGTAGACATTAGGCATTAAAAAGTGTGACTTCTCCAGCTATATTAGGGTTTTTTTTTTAATTCACAATTTTACATGTAAGAAAACCAATCATCCTAATTGGTGTCATGCATATATTCTGGGATGTGTGCCTTTCCACCGGAGAATGCTACCATTCCATCCCCGGGAGATACCAGGGGATGTGTTCTGAAAGAGAGGTAACTCACCTACTCCCAGTAGGAAAAAGGAAAAGGAGACATAAAGCAGGCTGGGTAGGGAAGGGGGCATGTTTCTGGAGCTATGGAGAGAAGGCGAGTGTGAAACCTAAGCTGCTTCTATTTTTTTTCTAAGTGGACATTTATTAGAATTCCTGTTTTGGCACTGTGATTAAGTTCACTGGTGTGGGTTCATGTATGTCCCTACTTCAGAGTCTGTCATATGATCATTATATACCCTGGTTGGCTTAATAGAAAACCGTCACTCAAATCCCATGTTTGAAGAGTTCAGACAAAAATCACAGAACGAACTGAAGTCAGGGAGATCACAAGACAGAAAGAAACCATATCTTTGAAATACATGGAAGACTACAACTTCAGTCAGACACAGAGTGCATCCCACAAGCCCTTAGTAAGAACTACGGTTTTGATCTGTAGAAGGTGGAGCAATCCAGAAAGCAGATTCTCTCTCATTAACATGATTTTGAAGGATGGGCTTTTATCTCTTTTTTTTCTGGTGAAACTCACACACCAACCCCACTGAAAAGAGTAATTTTCAAAATTTCATAAAAGAATTTTAGTTCTAAAAGGCATATATATGCTTACTAGTATTGAGAGGAAAACTATTAGAGCCAGCTCACCAACAACTGTAAGTCTTCGGTAAAAGTTGAAGTGAGAAAAATCAAATACACCTATATCATGGACCCCCTTGGTATTACATAAAATGGTACAGTGAGTGGATAAGATATTATACAGATGTTTGGATTGACAATGAGCTATACAAATGCATGAGGAGAGCTCAAAACTTTAGCAAGACAGAAAATACAACACTTAAAGTAAAAGCAGAGAGGATAGAAAGAAATTAATACTTTTACAACCGAGTATAGTAAATATGTGTGTGTGTGTTTGTGTGTGTGTGTGTGTCAAGAATTATCAATATGCTGTAATCAAAAAAAAAGGTATGAGAAGCAGGGTGACTATACATCTTCATAATAGATCTTAATGAAACAGTTATTAAATCTAAATGGAGAAAAAAGGTGAATATTATATTGGAGCCAATTTAGAGATAGCACCTTACCCAGTGGACAAAGTGAATCCCAGAGTCTAACATCACCATGAAAGGCACATGATTCCTGCTATATTCCTAAGAGAGTAAAAGCAACTTGGAGAGGAAAGGTCTTATCATATTTGTTGGTTAGAGCCCATCTTCAAGGAAACCAGAACAGAAACTCAGGCCAGAAACAAACCATGAGGCAGGAACCGAGAGAGGGCACATGGAGGAACATTGCTTACTGTCGTTACAATACCAGCTAGCTAAGGCAGCTTTTTACTACAGCACAGACACACCTATCTCAGAGTGGTAAGGCTCACAGTGGGCTGGCCCACTTACAGCAATCAGCAATCCAGAAAATGCCCCACAGAACACAGATGGAGGGGAAAGGAGCTGCATTTTACAGATCAATGGAACTCCTCAACTAATGTGTCATAAAATTAGTAATATAAATGTGCTTATGCATTGAATAACTATTATTTAAATGAGAATGGGAATAATGTGGGAGTTTAGGAAAGACTATGTATTTAACAGCTGTATTTTCTTGTACTATAATCTCCATGAAGACAAGAAGCCAAGTATTTGGGGGCCATTATTCAGATAATTTGGTATCATGTCTGATACGCAGGAAATGCTTCATAACATATATATATATATATATATATGTGTGTGTGTGTGTGTGTGTATACACCACATTATATATATATATACATATATTGTATATGTATCAGATGATACATAATGTGTAGAATTAGCAACATTTTTCACAAACATTTGCACATATATACCTCCTTGTCTATGAATGCTCTTCCATAATTAAAAAATTGAAACATCATAGGATCTCCTACAGTCCCTCATGTGTTTCTAATCTATCTGTCTGTCTATCTATCTATCTATCTATCTATCTATCTATCTATCTATCTATCATCTATCTATCTATCATCTATCTATCTATCTCCTCCCCCCACCTTGATCCTTTCTCTGCCTTTATCAGATAATTTCTTTATGCAATAAAAATGCAGAGATTCATGACAGCTCATGATGTTGAGAATAAGGGACTGCTCAGTGCTTGGTCTTGAGCATTACATATGCATCACCTCCTCTAAGGCTTGAGGAACCCCTGAAAGAGAAATCAGATAGAATGTAAGATTCAGATGACAGGAGAGAAAACTGCGAAATCCTATATTCTAGGCCTGGTACTACCTCCTTTATAGGCATGAGATTATAGTCGCCTGCACTTGGCTTGCACAAGACTGGGCTGTCAAGTGTTGTGTATAAACAGGGACCAGGTGTGGAGATGCCATGGGACCTTATCCCTCCAAGGAGAAGTATGGGCTACTGATGGATTCTAGCACAGGGAATTATCTTTGTCTTTGGCTGTGTAACCACTCTTAAGTCCTTCATGCACCAGTAGATGTCCATGTTCACGCAGTGGGCCCCAGCTAAATGTGTTCAGTCACAAAACAAAACCAAATGATATAAATGTGGGAAAGGAACCTGAAGTGGGAAGGGTAGGGAAGTACTGAGAGTTGGAGATAGAGATGAGAAAGGGGGTGGGTGATTCAGAATATATTATACACCTGTTTAAAATTAATAAACAATACATTTTTAAAGTCAATATTTCTCAGTCCTTAGAACAGTAAAATTTACTTGGGTACTAAAATTAATTAAATGATGCATTATTTCTGTCTTCCTAATTGAAATGCCTTCTGATCCTCTTCTTTTCCCACCCTCTACTTTAATATTAAATAAGATGAATCAGACTGGACATCTGTGTTGGAGGTTAGTCTGGCGCTGCTGTGCATTCAAATGCTAATGCTGGCTTCCAAGATCTAGTTGCCACCAGACAAGCAAGATCCTCATGTACACCGTGTGGTGTTACGTGAATCTGTTCACCAATTTACATTTAATTGGTAAATAGAAACTAGAGCCTGTGATTGGGTAGTAGAGAGAGAAAGGCAGGACTTGATGATTGAGTAAGGGGTCTCCAGAAAGACCAGGGGAAGATGGAGAGAGGAAGAGGCCATCCTGAGAGTGCGTGGACCCTGTGTTCATGACTGGAGAAGTGGACCCTGAGGTCCAGCTGATGGAGTAAGAATAACCTGGTCAAGAATCAAACAGCAACTGACAAGGGACATGTGGCTGGGATGTCAGGCACAATAGCTCGCTATCTGCCCCATCTAAGCTTACAGCTTGTAAATAAAACACCATGATCTTGTGACTTTGATTTTATATCTTTTGTACAGGCTAGTTAGAACAAATAATTCATTTTCACGTTTCTTTTTTTTTTTAATTCCTGGGTAAAGCATTCACTCTTTTGTCTTTAAATATTATCGCGGGTACATGTTCTTATGCATGCCTTCTACCCGCTAATATATGTATCTCGCACTCTGATTTTGCCAGCAGATATCGCCAGAAATCAATAGTAGATTTAATTACATGCATTACTTGAAATGTCCGTTTGCTTTACTAGCCTAATTTGTAATATGATGCATTAAACCGATTTTTATATGTTAAACCAGTCTACATTTCTAAGATAAATTTAGTCATGATAAATTAGCAAAATTGAAAACACACGTAAACTATAGCACAAAAGAACATCATATAGCAATAACTTCAATAGACATATGTGAACGTTCTTAACCACATTTTAACAAGTTTAATCCAGCAGAAGCTCAAGAGCAATAGGCACCAAGGGTCCAGAACCAACCTAAGAATGGACATGGATAATTATGTTTGTGTGTTATGAGGAGCTTTCAGATTGATACACTTTCTACATTGGAGTCATCATAAAACATGGTCATTACTCGTTTTGGTGAAAGTTCTTAGTCTTTGTTGGCATTTGTTTTTCTAAGACTGGTAATTGAAAGTTATTGGCAAGTATTTCTGTATTTTGGAACACGTTCTTGCTGGGGGCCATAAAGAGGCACGACGAGTAGGTTTACTCGTGGAATGCAGCCCACTGGATAGCCCAATCATGATGGGTGTGCCTTGGAGAGGCAGAGCGACAAGGACCATGTGTCCTGAGGAGCTCTCGCTGTTGTGGAGTGTAGCCCTGCTCGATGTTCTCCCATTGCTCCCAACCTGAGTTGTAGGAAAACACTCAGGGGGCTTCCCCCTCCTCACTGGGAAGTATCTTTGGCTCTCACCATAATAATGCTTGGTCTTTTTAAGCATTGCTGCTGGAGCAAATTAATGATTCAATCACCACCCCTGGAGAGGAAAAAAACTTAGAAATGTAGCTTGTCAGCAGTGACCGCCACCCTCGGAAAGAATTTGGAGTCGGAGATTGTTAGTAAATTAAGATGTTTTTCTTACTGCCTCTGATGTAGAAAAGTCTTAGAGGACAATTCGAAGTTCAGAAAGACACGCTCTTAATAGTTTAGCTAAGGAATGTTTTTTAGGTCAGGGAACAACAATGGCCGCCCAACCAGCACTAGCCGACATGCCTCTCTTGCTAAAGCTCGGATGGTGATCAAGATGATGATTGATCTCTTGAAACCATTTTCTCCTCAACTTTCTAATATAATTTAATGAAAAATTGTTAAAGAGTAGATGTCCAACCTGAGGATTTAAAGTAGAAATTACTGATCATTTTTATATAAAAGTTTATATTTATGACTCTTTTAAGAATTTTGTTGTCCTCTGAGAGACTCCACCCAGCAGCTGGCTCAGACAGATACAGACACCCATTGTTAAACAGTGGACGGAACTTGAGGACTCTTATGGAAGAAAAGGAGGAAGGATTATAGGACCCAAGGGGATAGGAACCCCACAGGAAGACCAACAGTGTCAACTAACCTGGACCCTTGGTGTTCTCAGAGAATGAACTACCAACCAAAGAACATACACAGGCTGGACCTAGGCTTCCCCACACATATATAGCAGATATACACCCTGGTCTTCATGTGGGTCCTGAACCACTGGAATGGTGGCTGTCCCAAAAACCATTGCCCGCATGTGGGCTCTGTTCTTCTAGCTGAGCTGCCTTGTCTGGCCTCGGTGGAAGAAGAGCCTAGCCTTGCAAATACTTGACGTGTCAGGGCAGGGTGATACTCAAGGGCCCCCCACCTGCTCAGAGGAAAAGGGGGAGGGGGAAGGATTGTGTAGGGATAACAAGGAGGGGGACAGTAAGCGGGATGTAAGTGAATAAGTAAAATAAATAATAGTAAAAAGAAAAAGAAAAAGGAACCCAGAAGTTTCAAATCAACATCCATGTAGACAAAACAGCAAATCATAGGAGATGATTATATTATTGAAATAAAATACATAATCTTCTCTGAGGAAACTTTAACCTCTGAAAAACCTAATGAAGGTGATACCGTGAGACCAGAGGCGAGGGGTGGGGGGAGGCGACAGAGCACCCCTGAACTCATCCACAATGGCATAACCGACAGGAATCCCAGTGAGGATCCAGTACTGATGATGTAGCAGAAACCAGAGGCCTCAAACCAGACCAATGGCTCGTTGCAGTGAACTTTTGCAACTAAAGGAGTGTGAGCAAAGGGGTGTTCTGTGGGACACACTGTGACACTCTACAGCTTGCACAAAGAGGTTTTTTCTTTTGCTGGGGTTGGGGGTGGGGTGTGGGTTGTAAAGCCAAGGGAGTACAAAGGGATGTGGATGGGTGGGGTTGACCTTCATGATGTGAAATTCACAAAGAATCAATTAAAAGTTCAATAAAAAATGTAAGAACAGATCTTTATACACTTATTCTTTAGAATAGATAATAAAGGAATTGATCCTTTCCTTGTAACCTGCAGCCTGCCAGTAAGGGAAGCTGGCTGAGAAAAATTGCTTTGCTTACTTACACTTTGTTACTCTAGAGCAAGTTGCTCGGCTACAAATATGTGTGGGTTCTTAGAAGTAATATGATCTTTTTACCTGTGATATGCAAAATGATTTATGTAAAGGTATTGAGAAAGATACTGGCTTCTTATAATCATTTGCTAGAAGGAAAATAGAATATAATCACATTGTAAATTTTATATTGCTTGAAAGATTTTGCTAGGATACATTAGCTATGGGAGAAAACAAAGTTATTGGAGCTTTGCTCCATCCATTCAATGTATGTATGCGTATGTATGTAAAGTGGTTGGAGCTTTGCTCCATTCACCACATGTCAAATGTGTGTGTGTGTGTGTGTGTGTGTCTGTCTGTCTGTGTCTATGTCTGTGTATCTGTGTGTGTGTGTGTCTGTGTGTATCTGTGTATATGTGTGTGTATGTGTCTCTGTGTGTGTATGTGTGTGTTTCTGTGTCTGTGTGTGTGTGTCTGTGTGTATGTGTGTGTATGTGTCTCTCTGTGTGTATGTGTGTGTGTCTGTGTCTCTCTGTGTGTATGTGTGTGTGTCTGTGTCTCTCTGTGTGTATGTGTGTGTGTCTGTGTCTGCCTATGTGTGTCTGTGTGTGCGTGTCTGTGTATGTGTCTGTGTGTATCTGTGTGTATGTGTGTATATGTGTCTGTGTGTGTATGTGTGTATGTGTGTGTGTCTGTCTGTGTCTGTCTCTGTGTGTCTGTGTATGTGTGTCTGTGTATGTGTCTGTGTGTATCTGTGTGTATGTGTGTGTATGTGTCTGTGTGTATATGTGTTTGTGTGTATATCTGTCTGTGTCTGTCTCTGTGTGTCTGTGTGTGTCTGTGTATGTCTGTGTGTGTCTGTGTGTCTCTGTGTGTGTGTCTGTGTATGTCTTTGTGTGTGTCTCTGTGTATGTCTGTGTGTCTCTGTGTGTATGTTCCCCTAACCCTTCTTTCCAGTCTCAGAGAGTATTTTGGTGGCCCGAGGAAGCTTCTCCCTTGCCTCAAAGAATCACGCTTTGTTCCCTCAAAGAATAGCCTGCTGAGTGATCAACTGCAGACTCTTCATGTTACCTCAGTTTACCCTGGATATCAAAGCCTTTCTCTGACAAGTTCTAATACAACATAGTCACGTACCTCCACTAGTCACAAGAGTGTTTTAAATTCAGAGGTTTACAAATTCTCCATGATGAAGTAACGTTTGTAATTCAATTTCCTGTAGTCTGTATACTTAGATACAATGCGATGTCCATGGTAGACATCTTGCTGCTTGGAGACCTCCTTGGCAAAAATCAGGAACACTCAAGTGCAGATTGAGCACTCCCATACATGCAGCAGCTGCCCATGAGCTCACTGGATAACAATTTCCGATGTAAGTAATAAATTGCTTTTTCTGCTGTATGTTGTGGGCATCTGCTTCTGATAGTTCAGATTGCATGGGGCTTGGGTGGTAGAACATTCTGATTTAAGCTGATGTTATTGAATGAATGTTTGTATTCTCACAAATTTATGCGTTGAAATCCTAAGCCCAATATCATGATGTTGGGGCTTTGGGACATGATTAAGCCATAATAATGGAACACCGATGAACGGGATTCGAGGTCTTATACAAAGAGAGGTGGGGGACACATACTTATAGGGTAAGCCTTCACTCTCCACTATGTATAAATGAAAGGATGGGTGTCTGTAACGAAAGGGTGACCTTAGCCACATTGTTGATCAGCCAACGTCTTGATCTTTTTTGGCCTGCAGAATAGTGGCAATTTTTTTTCATTTTTAACACGATAGCATTAACCTATTAGGACAGAGGATTCTGAAAAATACTTTTATGAGTAAACACTTAGTTCATCTAAACACTGGATTACACAATGAAAATGAACTCAATGGGAAACACAAAGACATCCTTCCTTGCCTTTTAGGACAGAACACTTCAAACATGACTTTCATTTTTAAATATGAATCGGTTTTTAAATCATCGTAATTCCATTAATTACACTGACACACTGAGCAAGTGTATTTTTAGTATCAGAGGTGTGATTAAAATGTTTCATTAGCTAACAGATACAACAGTTTGTATTGTTTATCTCTTTAGCATGTGCAAACTGTGGCACCACTCTGGGCATCGGAGACACCCTGTGACATACATACCTGTATGTATGTGATATTAAATGGCATGAAGAAAACCAAAGCAGAAGCTTAGAAGCAGATTGAGGATTTGCTCTTCAAATTTATACATATAAAAATACCTACTTACAGAATAGATAACTTATTTAATAATGTGACAATTGAAGAATCCTCTAATAAAACGATGAGTGAGATTACCTGTGAGAAGGTCGCTCTAGGAATGGATAACAGCATGTGTCAAAATCTCATAGCAACCATATGCTAGATAATGTTTTAAAAAATGGCCAATGTGCTTGAGAAGACTAGGAATTAGATTGAGAGAATTTTAGGAATGAGTTTCAGAAAATGGTAATCCCACTTTCAGTTACTTTAAGTTCTGAAATCAAAGTAAGTGACTCTCATCAGAACCTTTTCAAGAACACCTTATGAATTTGAAATGTCTCTCATCTGATGTCAAATAAAAATTTGAGTTGTAATTCCAGGAGGGATGTTTGCTGGTTTTAGTCCCAATTTTGCTTTCCCGGTTTTTAATGTCTCTGTGGATACTTCTGTCTGGTAAAGTCAGTTCCAAGGACAGCTAAGAAAACTCAACTATGTCCTCTTTCTAGAGTCCAACCATAAAATTTCTTAAGTACTCTTATATTTCATCTGCCCACTATGCTCTCAAAGTTATAACGGGGCATAAAGGAAACAGCCTCCATTTTTTCATGATACAGACCAGAGTTGTGCTGAGAAAGTTTTCTGGGTTCCAGCTAAGAATTGTTAGCTGTATTTGTCACTGAATGAAGGAACACAAGTTGTGTGTAATCCTGACACCTTATTGTACATAAAGCTTTCCCAGGAGGAAACACTGATAAGAATAAAGATGTCCTCTATAACATATTGTTGGATTGGCTCTGTTTGTGAGAGCTATTATAGTATTGTGTATGTAAAAATGAAGCAAGCTTCACAGAGACCACATGCTTTGGCTGTCAGAGTGTTGTCGACTTACAAAGCAAACACCAAAATGATGCAAATATTTATAAACACAATTTTGACAAAACCGAGTATTTTTTTCCAGAGTGATGAATTAGGTTTCTTCTACTCTAAGTCTATTAGATATTTCGTAGCTGTGTGTGAGATTCCGTTTATGCTGATTTCCTATCCTATGCTGTAAATGCCTGCCTTAAGTTCAATTCCATGCCGAGTCATATGGACCTTTCTTCTCTTCCAAATTAGAGGGATGAGACTCTCTGTGTCCTAGCTATGGAGTCAAAAGCATATAGGGAAAAGCAAAAACTTAAAGAAGCCATAATTATGATTAGGGAATCAAGTCAAAATTCCATTAAGAGGTAATGGCAGCAAAATAAACAGGCTAGTAAGATGAATACCTTAGTGGCTAGAGCGAATTCCATTACTGGATTTTCTGCATGAAGAAGTCCTATCTTCTGACACTCTTCCCATGTTCACATTCTTAGGAAAAGGCTTATTAGAAGTACATTAGGAATGAAAATCAGTCAGCAACAACAATGAGGTAACATGAAATTCTAGTAGTTAGTCTTAGTCCAAACAACACATGAGTTAGGTCTGCCATGGAAATGGACAGATTCTCTTAAGACTTCCCTCATCTATTGCCTTAAGATTCACGGCAGGAATAATTTGTTCTGCTGTGATCCAATGGGATAAGAGTCCACAAAAATCTTAGGAATGCCTTGCCTGTGGGTTGCCAAAATGTCTAGGGAATATTTATATTAATGAGTGAGTGAAAGAGCCCTGGGCCAGTAAGATGGCTCAGTGGGGAAAAGTATTTATACAACAAGCCTAACAATCTGAACTGATGTCACTGTAGAAGGAGAGAAGCAATTCCTGGACTTTGTCCTGTGACCTTTATGCATGTTCAATACCACCCCCAACTCCCCCCAACACACATACCACCACCACCACCACCACCTTCTTCTTCTTCTTCTTCTTCTTCTTCTTCTTCTTCTTCTTCTTCTTCTTCTTCTTCTTCTTCTTCTTCTTCTTCTTCTTCTTCTTCTTCTTCTTCTTCATGATCCTCATCATAATAATCAAACTTTACTTTAAAAAAATGAGAACAGAATTTCTTTTGAATACTCATCATCTACCACTCCCATTGGCAAAAGTGAATGTTTAAATTAGACCATTAAAAAGATATATGTAATACTGAAAAATACATCAGTTTATACTTAAGTGTAAGTTAACCACATGGGACAGATTCACAGTTTAAAACCCTGTCATTTAGAAGCAACTTCTTGCTTACAAGTTTTTGGTTATAGATTTACAGCTAAACTTATAAACTCTGAAATTTTTAATTAAAAATCAATTCTTGGTACTGGGCACTGACTATTTCAGGGCTGGGTCATGGCAGTAACTTGCACTATTGACCTATGTGCTCCTCTCTGCACTTCCTGTACAATTTATAAAATGAAACCCTTGATACATGGTTAATAAATATTTTTTTCAAATGAGTTCAAAAATGAAGTGGCATAGACTCATGAAGCTTAACACATAAAATTTAAAAGAAAATAATATTAACATGATCTCTAAATGAATGTAATTGTCAGGCTTCGCTAACTCAGAACAAGAAATCAAGTGTACAGAATACTCTTTGCCCCTAGACTCACATAGCCT
This sequence comes from Rattus rattus, assembly GCF_011064425.1. Lineage (NCBI taxonomy): Eukaryota > Metazoa > Chordata > Mammalia > Rodentia > Muridae > Rattus > Rattus rattus. The sequence continues at coordinate 176,559,576 of NC_046154.1, read as the reverse complement.
GTTGTGTTTCCTTGTGTGAAACTTATTTTAGCTTCTGCACATGCAAGAACTTTCTCTGACTTCTTACTACAGATAATTGAGGTCTTCATGGAACTCATGGACCCAAGAGATCAAACGATCAAACGTTCCTTCCACATTATAGAATATTTCTATCACCAAATATAACTCAGTGTCAATTTCTGCAAGATACATCCATTTCCACAAAATGCCCAATAAGCACTAACGTTGGAAACATTCATAGATGAAGATATTTCTCATCATTGGATGGCAAAACCAACAAACAGTTGAGATGTGTGTTAAAAATATTACTATTTAACAGAGTTAGAATGAGCATCAATCATTACTTTCTGGCTGGAGTACTGAGAAATATCATATTTCTTTTTGTTGTTTAAAAAGGACTAATTTTTAAAACAGATTATCTCTCATAGTACTGGGCTCTTCTTATTAAAGTGGAGGCAACATCAAAAATGCTGCTTCATTTTTTAATAACTCCTGTGTCATTGGTGCTAGTTCCCTTATCCATAGCTTCTCCCAATAGTTTCCAACTGCTTCACTAGGCTTATTTTAAATACATATGAATGTATCCATTCCACATGTCCGTGTGCCCTGTTATTGTATTTCTCAGTATTTCTAAATGTTCTAGACTCCTATGTCTTACACCATTGTTGTTGTTAGATGGTCCAGACCAGCCTCAAACTTGCTATCCTCCAGTCTCAGTTCCTAGAGTACTATTAATGTTACAGCTGAGGGACACTATGCTCAGCTCTTCTTCTTAGGCTTTTATCAAACCTTTAAATTATCACGTAAATGAGTTCCAGAAATTGTACTAAAAATCTGAGTTAAGTGTTTGTGGACAATAAAATATTTTCAAGAGATGTCTCAATTTAATAAAAAAAATCATTTAACTAATAAAGGTCTAGAAGACAATGAGCATGGTAATAAGGCCAGGGGAAGGAGTAAGAATGCTTGCTATGCAAGCCTTTGGACCTAAGTTTGAATCTCCGGAATCCATATAAAATGTCAAGTGTGTCTATGTGTACCTGCATCCTCAGGGCTGTAGGAGGCACAGATGGGGGAGTTGCTACTTGCTGGCTGGCAGCCTGCCACTCGGTTCAGTGAGAGACTCAGCCTCAAATATAAAAAGAAGGTGATGAAGAGAAGGTACCCAGTATACTCCTCTGACCTCTGTATTTGCAGGCATGAGAGAGAGAGAGAGAGAGAGAGAGAGAGAGAGAGAGAGAGAGAGAGAGAGAGGGGGAGGGAGAGAGGAGGGAGAGAGAGAGAGAGAGAGTGAGAGAGAGAGAGAGAGAGAGAGAGAGAGAGAGAGAGAGAGAGAGAGAGAGAGAGAGGAAATCCTGGGGTCCTCTGCCCTGGTAGATTTCTTATTCTATGAGGTCTTCAGAAACAGATTCTACTTCTTGACACCCTCACAGAGGAAGGTCACCAGTTTATTTTATGCAGTATTTATTTGTTGATAAAAGAATCACCTGAGCCTCCACATCACAATTCTTCCAATGCTAAGATCCAGACAAGTTTTGGAGGTATGATCTGGCTTTATGCACAGTATGATCGTTGCTAACATTTGTTGAAAATTGTAATAGTTCTATCATATAGGTGCATAATTGATTTTTTCTTCTAATCTAATGAGAAAGGAAATATTTCCTTTTCTAGTATTCTGGGTGTGTAAATGGAGAGCCAGACCAAGATACACTTTTTTTTTTTTTTTACAGCACAGCAAATATGAATTTCGAGTCAGAATCCATCTCTTCATCAGCGTCTCCTTCTGCACTTTCTAACTATCCCAGAAGAAATGACCTGCAAGAAAGTCACATAGGCCCTCTCTATACCAAATGGCAGCTACCCCCAATATTGGAACTTTTGGGTCCTCATTAAATTCTACTGTATTCAAAGCAAGTATGAAAGTATAATAATATTTGGACTTTTGGAAAAATTGAAGGAACTTAAATGAATATCTTTTCAAATACAAAAAAAAAAGAAATAGAAAATAGTCTTGGAAGTTATCCTAAAAGTGAGGTTGGAAGACAAAGTTGATCTAATTAGGAAAGTGTGAAGAAAATATCCAAATGCAAAACATACGCCTTGTAATAGTCTGGAGGTAAACAAAGAAAATCTGTCTTGGTGGTCTGAAATGAGAACATCAGAATTGTACAAAAGTTGTCACCAACATATTCACTCATAGAGCAGATGGTGGCCTAGGCTGGCTTGGAAAGGAGCTAGACTGGGGAACAGACCCAAAGATGGGGTATGCTGCAGAAGGGTGATGAGGGATGAGTTAACAGATGGAGTGGGCGAGAGAATTGCTATAGACACAGCTGAGAAGGCAAAGCAAAAGTTCTGACCCTGAGTGTGGGCCCTGCTCTGTGCTGTCCTGCAATAGATTCCTCAACTGTGTTGTCTGCTCTCCTTTTCTCCACATCGTGATGCATAGGTCTCCATTGGCCCTGTGCAGGATGAAGAAGTATATGGTTAAAGTTAGCAATTTAAATAGGTAATGGTGGGGGCTGGGGATTTAGCTCAGTGGTAGAGCGCTTACCTAGGAAGCACAAGGCCCTGGGTTCGGTCCCCAGCTCCAAAAAAAAGAACCAAAAAAAAAAAAAAAATAGGTAATGGTGGTGGTCACTATAAAGAATAATATCACCTATATTAACAGACTTGTATACTTAGAATGTTAAATATTTCTACTGATTTATTTCTAATTTTAGCAACATGGAAAAACCCCAACTCTCCAGACAGAAGCATCACATAGCGTGAGTAACAGAATTGAGATTCTGTGCTCTGTCGATCCATCGCCGTCCACTCGTCTCTCCTGTCTTCAGGACATCCCTCACACCATTGGGTTCATCTTACATCCAAATGACAAGTCTCCTTATCACTAACATAAAGTCTGCAAGGTAGCTCGGGGCCTTTTTATCTTATGCAAAAGCTAGGTAAATGCGTAAAAAGTATGGCACCTAAATATCCCTCTTAAAAACAATGCTCAATGCTCGTAGAAGTAAAAGTCAAATAAGTGGCCACCAATAAGCCTTTGATTCCCAAATCACATCTCCAGGTTTGACTGCTGCTGCTCCCATAAGATTCTCAGTGGCAACTGGACCTACAGCATTTGACTAAGGGAGAGAAATTCCCGTTCTCCTTTGTCTCGGACACGTACTTGTATCTTGAATTAATAAACTCATGCACTACATTGAATGAAATTTAGCCTTTTCTCCATTGTTTCTTTTCTTTTTTTTTTTTTTTTTTCTTTCTTTTTTTTCGGAGCTGAGGACCGAACCCAGGGCCTTGTGCTTTCTAGGCAAGTGCTCTACCACTGAGCTAAATCCCCAACCCCTTCTCCATTGTTTCTAAAGCTATTGTCTTATATAAAAAAAAATCAAGCTGATGCTCTAATTTGATCATTAATTTATGTAAAAGCACTTTAGGGAATCTCTGACTATGAAACACTCTTCCTGTGTCAGACCCTCAGGGTTGAGATTATATGCTTGGACCAGAATTTTGGGCAAAACCATTAAAATAGTTCCTCAAAATATGTAATTTTATCTTCAATTAACTTGATATATTTCCTAATTTAAATCGGATCTTGGGATAAATAGGTCTTTTGATCTACTTAGAAAGAGAAAATAATTTTCTGATTAGTTATTTTGATAAAGCTGTTCTCAAAATAACCTTAAACAAAATTTTTATTTTAAAATACGCTCTAGAGATCATCCAATTTAAAAAAAGAAAAAAAAAAAACCTCAGAGCTTGGCATATGTTTAGAAACACTAATTGTAGACTTGGGTTTCTCACTGTTCCTTGAGAAGCAATAGAACTGTCTTTTCTCTGAGAAACTGAAATAATGATGCTAACAGCCCACAGTCGCAGTAAGAAACTGGAATCAGAAAAAAGTGAGAAGGAATTCCAGGGTGAGCGCCAACATACCAAGATAAAATGCAAAGAGTGATTGATTGAGGCTCCTCACCTTCCACAGATGAGTTTTTCAGTTCTGCATGGAAACAGCTGGCGAGGGAATCCCGCTTACAGAAAGCTAGAGTTTGCCACGTGTAAAGGTTGCTGAGAGGAGAAATTACATAACCTTAATGGCAGTTCTTTTTGAATGTTTACTCTTAAGTCTCATTCCTAAGCAACTAACACTGGGGACACTGCTGTCTGTTGCTAAAACGAAGGGGGTTCCAGTAAACGACGGTAAAATCTCAGACCATTAACGTTCATGGAGATGATGCTCCTGGGAATTCAGATACAGCCTTGACCTTCTTAGTAGCAACAGTTAAAGTCTTTGCAGGTTTGTGGAGACAACTAAAGGCCGTTTTCATGTCACTGCTGCAGAGAAGTCCACCTGTAGAGCCACTGACTTACTGAAAATAGCCCCAACCCATTATGAGTCTAATAAGTTTCACCTCTTGTATCCTATATTCATCTTCTTAAAAAATAGTGTGGAGAGGGTCGAAAAGATTGTGATTTTCTTTTTTTTTCTTTTTTTTCTTCGGAGCTGGGGACCGAACCCAGGGCCTTGTGCTTGCTAGGCAAGCGCTCTACCGCTGAGCTAAATCCCCAACCCCAAGATTGTGATTTTAAAAGGCATTTTAAAGGGTTCTTTTGGTGGAATTGGCAGGCCAATGGCAAGGGCAAAAGAAAGGAACCTCGATGATGTTCATTTCTCAGCCGAGCTCTGGTTTCAACAAGTTGAAGTCACATGTTACAGGAATGAAGAGTAAGATAGATTGAACTTTATTTGTCAGTATTATTCCTGAAAAATATCCTGAGTAATGTTCAGAATAATAATAATTCATCCTGTTGTCATGAGTTTTGCAATGAAGAAGAGGTTGGGCCCAACTTGAAAACCAAGTTACCATGGTGATCTGCATCCAGTGGACAGGCACAGAGGAAGATACCAGAGGGTTGAAAGTATCTGGATGGAACCAGAGTAAGAACAAATGGGGTGCTTACTAAACCAGTACAACAGATTTCTTGCTGACAGCAATCCAAAGTCACCCAATGTGGAATCCCATCAGATATACGTGCTGACCACATATTAAGGGTGGGAAAATCCTTGGTAAAATTGAGCATATAAAGATGAAGGCTCAGAAGCCAAGGTTTTGTTGAGAAGGACATATAGATGAGAGTTTGATCAAAGAGATCATGTATCGGGTCTGGAGAGATGGCTCAGCGGTTAAGAGCACCGACTGCTCTTCCAGAGGTCCTGAGTTCAAATCCCAGCAACCACATGGTGGCTCACAACCATCTGTAATGAGATCTGATGCCCTCTTCTGGTGTGTCTGAGGACAGCTACAGTGTACTCACATATATAAAATAAATAAAAATAAATCTTTAAAAAAAACTATCTTAAAAAAAAAGAGATCATGTATCAACATCCCTCAAAAGTGTATAATTATATATTTACTACATTCATAAAGCAGAAGTCATTCATCTTATAGACAATGTGTAAGATTTTTATATCATATGTATACATCCATCATTATTTTATGTCATAAAATAATATATTTCAGTGCCCCAAATTCTAGATTTTTCTTGGGGTAGAGGGTAGGACCTGTCTTCATATTCCACCTAAATGAGCAATGAACAAGACAATTTCAGTCCTAGATCAGGCAGGAAAATCTAGGCAAGTCGTTTCTTTTATCCACAACTGTCTTTCCCGGAGTTTGTTATGTTCCTCATAGTCACAAAGTTTGTCACACTCTATCCTTGGGGTCACCTTTCTCATGTGTTTTGCTGGAGTACATTAAAGCCATCATCTGCCTCCTGATTGATCAGGGGCTACGTAATCCTCATGGTATGATGACTAACCTCCAGGCAGGCTCCAACTTACACATGAGCTTATTATAACAAAAGTCATTAAAAGCAGGGTTGGTGCTTTAAGACATAATAAACAAGAGTGACTTCTCAGGCTCTGGCTGCAGCTTATCTGCAATTGTCTTCAGCCTTTTCGTCCAAGGAAAGAAAGTGACATAAAACTTGGGCTCACACTCGCACATACTTTCCAGTGCAGGGGAGGAACCCCAGACAAGGCTGACTTGGAATTAGGCACTTTTATTACTAAGAGGAATAACAGAAGAAGAAATCGTCTACATTAAGTTCAAATCCAGTCAGCAAAAGTTAGAATGGAATGTTGAAACCTTTGCAGGCGTTTATTCCCTCTATGCTGGCTTTGGGTTCTGCACAACTCTTTCTCCCTCCGTTTAGTGACCTATAGTTTAATGTGAATTGAAAGCTGCATCACTATTAACACTCTTTGACACAGACGTATCAATAATAAATGGCACCTTTGTTGTCGGGATAGGTGGGTGATCGGGATTTGCCTTATATTTTAAATTTATTTTTTGATTTGCAATTAGCACTCAGACGTTTCTGTTTTCTGTGCTTCACTGATTTTTAGACTGCAAGCCGCAGGCGTAAATACCTTTTAGGCTTCATCTCTCCTTTCCCTCAGAAGGGCTTCTTTTAGTTTAGCTGTACGTAGGGGTCATCAGAGAACAAAACAAATATAAAACACACATGCACGTGCTCAAACACACACACACACACACACACACACACACACACACACACATACACACACAAGTCAGAATGACTAGTTAAATTTGAAATTTAGAAAAAAAAATGTATGTCCCAAATACAACATAAACACAGTACATATTACATATCTGAAGTTTAAAGTTAATTGCAGATCTTATGCCTTAATGCACTTCAGCTAGAATACATTGGACAGCTGTAAGATATAATTAACATACCTCTATGAAATAAATGTTACAGCTTGAGACCCATGCCATGAGAAAGACCTCACCCCTGACACTGCCTGGAGGATCAGAAACCAGAAGACAGATGGCCTAGAGACCTACAATAGAACCAAACATGGCTGGAACAACAACAAAAAGACAAAAACTAAAAGGAAAGAAAGAAAGAAAAACAATAGCCAAACAAACAAAGAATTCTTAATTCTTAACTATGCTCTCCTATACTTGTAGACAGGAGCCTAACAAAATCACCATTAGGGAGGCTCGATATAGCAAGTGATAAAAACAGATGCGAGTTTGAGACTACGGAAGAGGAGGAGAAAGGATTGTAGGAGCCAGAAGGGTCAAAGACCGAAGATGCCACAAGAAAACCCACAAAATCAACTACCCTGGCCTCCTGGGGGCTGACTGAGAGCCAACTGTGCGATCAGCCTGTGTGAGTCTAACTTAGGCCCTCTATATATGTTACAGTCGTGTAGCCTGGTGTTTTTATAGGACACTTAACAGAGGGAGCCTAGCATGGCTAGCCTCAGAGATGCCCAACCAGCTGTTGACTGAGACAGATGCAGATAAGTACACCTAACCATTAGACTGATGTTAGGAACTCCTGTAGAAGAATTAGGGGAAGATAGAAGGAGCTGAAGGGAATGGCAACCCCACAGGAAGACGCAACAGTCTCAACTAACCTTGACCCCTGGGAGCTGCCAGAACTAAGCTACCAACCAAGGAGCATACAGGGGCTGGTCCAAGGCCCCAATACAAATATAGCAGAGGTCTGTATTGTCTGGTCTCAGTAGGAAAGGATGTGCCTAGTCCCTGTATACACTTGAGGCACCAAGGAAGGGGGATGCCCAGGGGGCGGGGCAGAGGGGAGGCAAAGGGGAGGAGATGGGATGAAGAACTGTGGGAAGGAGGAATAGGAAGGGGGCAATCTCTGAAATGTAAATAGATACATTAATTAGTTTTTTAAGAAGGAGTTTAGAATATAACTGTGTGCTAAAGTTCTTGCTTATTATGTGTGAGATCCTTGGTTTAATCTCCCATTCCAAATACTACTACTACTACTACTACTACTACTACTACTACTAATAATAATAATAATAATAATAATAATAGTGGTAGTAGTAGTAGTAGCAGCAGCAGCAGTAGCAGTAACAGTAGCAGTAGCAGTAGCAGTAGCAGTAGTAGTAGTAGTAGTAGTAGAAGTAGTAATAGCAAAGTTATTTTAAAAGCTATAATAATCACGACAGAATGTCCTGGGTGAAGGAATCAGTGAACAGCAAAGGTCAATGACTGAAAATAGAAAACTCAGACATTGACTGGTGTAGATAAAGAATTCATCTTTGTCAAGCAAATGACTCTAGAGTGTACTGTACAAAGGCCAATGGGATGAGGAGACAAGTTACCCTAAACATCTACAAAAGACTGTGGTGGATTTGCCTGATGCTGCTTCTATTCTAATGTTAATTCTGGCTCCTCAAGAGGTGGTTGCCCCTGAGGAGCAGCCCTGTCATTTACTCAATTGATGTCATGTAAACCTTCTGATCAATAACAGGCTAGAGCCTGTGATTGGGCAGTGGAGGGGACAGCTGAGCCTGGAGGATGGAGAGGGAGTTGCAGGTAGGAAGGGAGAGAGATAAGAAGGTGGAAAGAGGAGAAAGACATCATGGGTTTGGCGACAAGAAATCATAGCCATGAGGGTTGGACAATTGGAGTTAAGAGCAGTCCAGATGAAATCTAATTAGTAATAACTCAGGGTTATCAATAGGGAAGTAGATTCTAATACCATAGAGGATAGATATCTGCCCAGCCTTAGTGCTAATAAAGGCTTATTATAAATACAAAGGTTATGTCTGTCTTTTATTCGGGAAATGAATGATCAAAGGCAGCTGTCTTAGTCAGGGTTTGTATTCCTGCACCAAACATCTTGACCAAGGTGAAAGTTGGGGAGGAAAGGGTTTATTCAGCTTACACTTCCATGTTGCTGATCATCACAAAAGGAAGTCAGGACTGGAACTCACACAGGGCAGGAACTTGAAGGCAGGAGTTGATGCAGAGGCCATAGAGGGTGCTGCTTACTGCCTTGCTTCCCCTGGCTTGCTCAACCCGCCTTATCATAGAACCCAGACCACCAGCCCAGAGATGGCACCACTCACAATGGGCTGGGTCCTTCACCCTCGATCACTAATTGGAAAATGCCTTGCAGCTGGATTTCATGGAGGCATTCCCTCAAGGGAGGCTCCTTTCTCTGTGAAAATTCCAACTTGTGTCAAATTGATACACAAAACTAGTCAGTACAGCGGGGTAGAAGCCCTGAATTGAGATTAAATATTTTCTACAACAGAAGACACATCTGGAATGACTATTACTTGAAACATACTAAGAAACCCTAAAACATGGTAATAAGAAGGCAAACAATCCAATTAAAAAACGGGCCAAGCTCCATGGGGAAAGACAAGACCTATGCAACTCATTTAAGACGTAGTTGCCCAGCTGGTGGCTACATAGAGCATTCACTTTCATGTTCAAGCATCTTTCATACAAGAATCTATTCTGCACACTCACAAATGAGAAGCATAAACACCAAGGCAGCCACTGCCTTTTGAATCTACAATGGTGCACTATCTATAAGATATGTTAAGGTAATTATGGCACAACACTAGTGGAAGTAGCCAATCAAAACTGATTTGACCTAAGGCCCACTCCATGTGATGGAACCCATATGCAACACCACCTTTGTGACCAAGAACCTGAAGCTTGATTACCCAGGGACCTAAGGAAAAGCCAAATAACACTGGCCATAAAAGGGGGCAGGTGATAAAATAATGCCTAATGATATTTGGCTATACTTTTGCCGAATCAGAACTCTGTTCAGCTATCGCCAAAGAAGCTTCTTCCTACAGCAGATGCGAACAAATATAGGCACTCACATTAGGCAGAGAGTGGAAGACTTGGAATGTTCAGCCCTGTATGGGATGTCCCCATCAAACCCTTCCCTCAGAGCTCAAGGAACCCTTGGAAGAGAAGGCAGAAAGAGTGTAAGAGCAAGGGGGATGGAGGACACCACGGAAACAAGGCTCTCTAAATCAACATGATCAAAGCTTGTGTGAAACAGCGGGCACAGAGCCTGCAAAATCTGCATAGGTCCTCTGAATAAACATAATCATTTCCTATTTACTGTTTTATGGGACTCCGAATGTATAAATGAGTGAGGCTCTCACTCTTGTACCTTGTCTTGTGGTAGTTTTTCTTACGGTGTTTTTGTTTTATCTTTTTATATTTTTTAAAAAGTTATTGAATGAATGAATGAATGAATGAATGAATGAATGAATGAAACCTGGCCACTCGGGTAAATATAACTACTGAACTGTCATTTATACCTACTGGGAGAGAGAAACTCAACTTTCTATAATACAGTGGCACTGGTACATCAACAACTCCAGGGCTAGCCTCATGTTCAGGAGTAGATGACCAACATAATCAACATAATCAGTTTTGGGGGTGTTTTGTTTTGGGGTGTGTGTGTGTGTGTGTGTGTGTGAGTGTGTGTCCTTTTATTTCATTATGTTTTGGATTTTTGGGCGGGAGTGGTATTTTGTTTTCTTGATTGGGAGTTTGTTTTATATTGTACTTTTGGGTTTTTTTTTTTTTTTTGAGAAAGAACATAAAGTTAGGTGGGTAGGCAGAGGGAGAGAGCCTTGAGGAAGGGCTTGGAGGAGGGGAAGAATATGATCAAATATAAGGATGAAACATAAGCATGAAAAGACACTGCATGGTGTCTGAGTCTTGGTCCACGAAGCGCTCTAACAACCTGAGCAATCTATCAAAAACAAAAGCAAACAAACAAAAAACAAAATCATAGTTCCCCCTGTTCTCAAGGCTAGGAAATAGGGTCCTGGATCCAACATGATTAGATTGTTATGAGGACCCTCCTAACTGCAGAATGTTTATCTACACATGGTGTCACAGCAGACAGCGCCTACTTCCTAGTACCATACCTTGGGGGTTAAAATTTTATCCTATGAATTTGTGAGAGCACAAGCATTTACAGTATATTGACTTTAAAGGCAGATTGGAACAAGAATGAGACATATACCCGTAAGAATGGTCTAAATCCACTACACTTAGAAGACCTAGAGCAGACAAGAACAGAAAGGACCAGGATGCTCATTCACCGTGGCTGAGGATGCAGAATTGTTCTGTCGCTTTGACAGCCAGTTTGGTTGGTTGTGGAGAAACCAATCAGACTAAGCACTGTGGCGTTTATCTTGAAGGGTTGAAAATCCATGCCCAGACAGAATGCTCTACACACATACCCGAAAGTATTTATTTCTAGACCTCTATCCATTATCAACAATCTCCAGGAGAGGGACATGCTTGTCACAATTGGCTAATCTACATTGACACATTTAATCCTCAGTCTGCAGTTCACTCTACTCCGGCTGCTATGCATTCTGTAGGCTTAGGCAATGTATACGATGACAGGATTATATGACCACCCTACCTTGAAGCACCATAGAATAGTTTTATTTCCCTAAAAGTCCCCTCGGCTACATGCATGGATATTCATTCATACTGTTAATGTGATTGCCAAGCTCCTTTAAATAATTTACCAAACTGTTTCAAAGAGCCAGCATGTCTTTAGAAGGCAAATGAATAAATGGCCAGATCCTTACATTGCTCGATGCTAAAAGGAAATGAATTCTCATGCTTGAAACAAACATAAGGGAAACAAGCGATCCACTGTGCTAACAGAAAGAGGTAAAACTGAAAAAGCCAAGCACAGTAGGATTCTAAATGCATGACATGCTGGAGAAGTAAAACCACGAAGACAGTGAAAAACTCTGTGATAACCAAGACATGGCAGAGAAAACATTTAGGGAAATATTCTGTGGTACTTCAGTGCAGGATGGTCATCACAGGTCATAAGTCTACGTGGCCTAAGCCCACAGAACACATAGCATCAAGAATAGAGTTAACAGAGGATTAAGATGTGTCGATGTAGATTAGTCATTACAACAAGCATGTCACTCTTTTGGAGACTCTTGATAATGGGTAGAAAGAAAATGTTCATAACATGTAGAGGAATTTTAATCCAGCAACATGGCTTCTCTGGGAAGGGATCACATCCAGAGATAAAAATCCAGCTGCAATTCAGATATGCCATACACACACCTTTAATCCCTCTGGCTGGAATAGAGTCATGATCTTAGTACACACCTTTGATTCCTCTAGCTGGAATACAGACATGCTTTTAATGCACACCTCTAATCCCAAATAATGATGTCTAGTCGGCACAAATTTGTTACAAAGTAGCGAATCAGAGAAAGATTTGACAAAATGAGTCAGAAATAGGATATGACCAACTCTTAGGAGGAGGGGAAAGAGAGATGATTTAAGAGCAGTGAAGAAGAGAGAGTACAGTTCAGTTCAGTTCAGTACAGTTCAGTGCAGTTCAGTGCAGTTCAGTTCAGTTCAGGTCAGTTCAGTTCAGTTCAGAGAGGCAGTCTTTCCAAACAGAGCAATTCAGTCAGAAGTCAAGAGAAGCCATTTTGAATCAGTAAGCTTAGGAGTTTGAGTCAAAAGAGCTGAGTTGAACTAGCCAGCAGAAGTTCAGAATGAGTCAGAAAGAGTGAGTTTATTCAGCAGTAAATCTCAGAAGCTCAGAAGCTGAAGCATTTTAGGCCTAGATTAGCAGAAGGAGGCTGGAAGCTGAAACCTTCAAGATCCGGGCTTGCAGAAAATTAAATTGTACAGAGACTAGAAGATGTCAGGCCTAGGTCTAGGAATAGTTAGAAACAAGCCATGTATTTACATAGCTTGGGTATGGCTCTTATCTTATCCCTTCATCTGAGAAAATAAAAGCAACATTTACATTGGCAATAGCCCACAAACCTGAGAACATACAGGTCAGTTGCACATCTTTAGGGTCCATGGTTACTAATTTATTTAGAATTTGATGATTTATTAATAAAGACATGAGTCAGACTTACCTTTTCTAGATATGGTCAATCAGTTCCTATGGAGAAATCAAACTAATGTGAAGGGATGAGACCACAACTTATAACCAAACAATTTCTTTCATATATTTTAGCTTGAAGTCTTCATGTGACTTCTTATTATATGTATCTCAATCAACAGGGATTTTTATAAAGATCCATTAATTTAAAATAAAACATATATGTAGTAGGGTCAAAAACCCTTGAAGTCATGAAAGGTTCAGAGGAAAGGAGGAGAAAAATAGAGGGAAATGGGGGATGAATTATGATCCAAATACCAAGTACACATGTAGGGGATTGTGAAAAAGTAAGTCAAAATGTTTCTAAAAGTTCTTGACGTTCATTAAGCTGTTGCAATATTAGGATAAATGTGATCTGTGCTACTTGGATTGTTTTTCTAAGATTCTTCCTTTCGATTGTGTTAAAGATTTATTTGTCACTTTTAGTAGAATGTAAACTCCACAGTAGATGTGATCCTTCTGTCTCACTGAGTAGTTCTTCTTTTTGCTTGAGCATTGTATGCCATATAGTGAATGCTTTGTGACTGGTTTGCTACGTAAAGGGACAGCATCACTTGGTACATGGTGGTACTGATGAGCAGAATCTCCAAGAACATTGCTCGAAGATAAAGTAAGTGATGAGTCTTAATTATCACCCAAAGAACCTTCCCCAGAGTTGTCCATCTGAAGTCCTACATTATATGCCCACCTTGTACCTGAGGGACGGGCTTTGCTGCCAGTTTTCTGTAGTGTAGAAAAGCGTAATAATGGTTTGTCAAGCACCTAAAGACCAGTCAGTCAAAGTGAAGAGAGCAGAGATGAGGATGCAATATGCTAGAGCAGATGACATGGGCCGACAGTTTCCAGGTCAGAAGTATTTCAACTTTACATTAGAGCATGGGGGCCTTATAGAACTACTTCATGTCTCAGTTAATCATATAGCCAATATATTCTAGTAGGGGCCAGATAGAAATAAGCTACACACGGTTGCAGAAACAGAGGTCAACTTAGAAATGACTTTGTGATTCTTTCTCCCTGCCTTCTCCATGGCCCCAGCAGAAACTTCTACTTGAATGCTGCAACACCCTAGGAGTGTTTGTCCCCTTCAGATCTCAACACGACTTAGCTTTGTCTCACCCAGGATTCTAAGCTTCAATTGCTTCAGGACAGACAATTAGAACAGGGTTTGAGCTGCACAAAGGGTTCAGTTCCTGGAGTGAGCCCCTGCCCCCACGCTGACCTCCATTATGGCATTTCCACATGAAGTGATGATAATGAGCATTGACCCAATGGAATAATCAATACATTAAACTAAAAAACGAATGCACTCAGTGCCAACATGGTGCAGACTCTGCATGGCTCAGGAAAGAGAAGTGAACCATGCAGAAGATCTGCCTTTCAAGGCCTGATACCTGGCTTGTGCCTCTTACAGGAAACTAGCCATGTAGAGGATTAGGACTTGGATCGGATCCTTTGGAAGGCCTTCCTCACCAAGCAGAGTGTGAGCATAAAGGTTTTCTAGCAAGATAGCTCATCAAGTGAGGGCATGTCGAAGGTTTCTGGTGGAAAGAAGAGAAAACCACAATTCCCATGGATTTTCCTCTATTGTCTAACCTCTGTGCTCCCTCTCCATCCCTCCTCTCTCATATATATATATATATATATATATATATATATATATATATATTCAGACACATGTAAACCACAGACACACACATGCACACACACATAAACAGAACTCATATAACAATACTTTTTTAAACGTAAGAGCAAAGGGTTGCTGTGTAAAACAGAAGAACCAATTCTGCCTGGATAAGGGCTCAGTGTGGTACTTACAGTGGGCACTTACTCAACTCCATCTCCCTCACTGATTGGAAAAGGCCTGCCTACATGTGGACAACATTCCTCACAGTCTCGCTAAAGTAGCAGTGGGTGAAGTTTTCTAGATTAACAGTCATCGGTTGGGATCTTGAAAACCACACAGCTACAAAGGGATTGGTAGACAACCGCTACTTGAAGACAGAGCAAACAAAATTATTCTCTTCCTAATCTTAACCTGGGCAAGAGAATTTCAGAAGCCAAGGCCAGAGTAAGTAACAGAGCTCTAAAATTATCCCTTATAATGGTTCCCATGGCTGCCTGCTGTAGTATTTGTTAGCACCTGACCCTTCTCTGGTACAAGTGTCTTTGTCTTTCGATCACTGTAAAATCAGGAGTCATTGACCTTGTCGGTGATCTTAGCCAATAGCCTTAACCTCCCTGAGGTTCCCTTCCATTATCTGTGACAGAAGGCTACTAGTCCTAATATGTATTGTAGTAGGGGCTGGAAACACTGAATAGATAGGGTGGTGAACAATGTGTCTGGTTATCAGGAATCTGTGACAACAACCAGTAACAACCAGTAATATTGCTGCCGTTACTTTGGGATTCAACACAAAAGTCCACGCATAATTCATGTTCGTTATACATGGATTAAATTCGGGATCTGTTCTGGAGCTCTTGTAAAAGTCTGGCGACTTTTCTCTAGCTTTCACGACCTTCTCTGACTCCCAGTGGATATTTACCAGTGTTTCAACAGTAAACAAACCTAAGCTTTGTGGAGAGTCCAGTAGGGGTTCACAGTTACTACCTTTGTACTTTTACAGTTGGTTAAGATGTCTTGGCACAAACACATCATAATTTATATGAGCTTTTTTGCGATCTACATCATTTCTGGTACAGGCTTCAAGGTGACCTTACCCCCGGTCCCCATATACGGGGAATGACAGTCCAAATAACTTTATCCTTTAAAACATGGTAAGACATGTGGTAAGACAGTGTCACAAAAATGTCTGGTAGAGAATCAAGAGGATGCAAGGTTTGCTGGAGAGGCTTCGTACTGTGTTGAGCTGCAGTGCCATCTGGTGGACATGCGACATGCTGGTCAGGTGTAGCATTTCAATGAGAAGGTTTCTTGAGTTGAAGACAAATCAAGCTTACCTTCCTCCACCTCTGTTATGGATGTGCAAGATATGAATCTAAGAAAATATATGACAGATGATATGTTGCAGAGGAGTAATGGATAGCCACCAACTGTGGGATCGTACTCAAACGTCTGAGTTTTCATGTGGCTACGTAAGTGCTCATGAACCTCAGGGATCTAATGTTTAAAATGAAAGTCCCCTTTTCATTAATTGCTGTTATATACGTGTGTGTGTGTGTGTGTGTGTGTGTGTGTGTGTGTGTGTGTGTGTGTGTGTGTGCATATGTGTGTGGATCCTGAATTTAATCCATGTATAATTAACACGTTATATGTAGACTTATGTGTTAAGTCCCCAGCAATATTGGTATTGGCAACATATATCCATACATATCTTCTCAGTCTATATAATGCCACAAGTATCCATGTTTTTAGGGAATGACCACATGATTTTGGACCAATTGGTCAACTGATGTGCCCTTCCCCAGGGAAGACTACCCTATTCTCAGAATTCTTCACAAATTTGAGTGAGATAAAGCAGGGGTACAAGAGAGTGTTTGGAGGAAGGGGATGGAAGAAAGGGACATGTTGTAGACTTTTATATCTCAAAAACATAGAAGTAACAATCCACTGAACCCTGCATTGTCATAAGTATAAATCAAATGACTGTGTGAAAGGACATAAAGCAATATATTCTTAAAGAAAAAAATTACTTTAAGTTTCGATATGGAGGCAGATACTATATCATTCAGACTACATGTGAAATGTACTCTAATTTTGTCCTAGCTTCATCCAGGAGTCTGTACCAGGCCCCTGCATATACTATATAGAACGCAAAACGTAAGACACCAAAGTTTATCCTTAGAGACCTGTCAGTCCCGTAATGAAGAAATATGTTTATTCTTGAAACAAGCACATGTGACTGTTTCAATGGGATAAAAGACTGAGTAGAGGCCAAACAGGGCACATACTTGGTTTCTGACACACAACGAGGAGACATCCCTGAGATCTCGGCAGTGAAACTTAAAACATAACCGTATTTGAATTGGGTCTTACACAAATGTTACTCCCAGGCCAGGGTGAGAATCGCAGAGGGGATTCTAAACATAGAATATTAATACTGGAGAAAATGGTTATTAAGAATAATATTATCCTGGAGTTAAGAAAAGTATCACTCTCCTCAAAAACCCATGGTTTATGCCATGCACGGTAAAGATTCCTGCTCTCCCAGGACGTATATTTTCTTGCTTATCAACAAGATCAGAAAAATATGCTTGGTAAGCAAAAAACAGATGACCATATACATTTTATAAAGCAACACCTTCCATGTTTAGAGAAATGAGGGATTTCCAAAATGCTCGGAGAAGCTGGCTACATCCTTTTTTTTTTTCTTTTATTCTTTAATCTTTTTCTACAATTCAGTCATTATCCCCCTCCTGGTCCACTCTCTGACTGTTCCTCATTCCATTCCTCCTTCCCTGTCTCCAAGAGGATGTCCCATCCCCCCAGCCCCACCACACCACACCTCCCCACTCCCTGGGGTCTCAAGTCTCTTGAGGGTTAGGTGGCTCTTTTATCACCTAGGTCACACCAGGCAGTCCTCTGCTGTGTATGTGTCAGGGCCTCGGACCAGCTCATGGATGCTGCCTGGTTGGTGGTTCAATGTCAGAGGTCTCAGGGGTCCGGGTTAGTTGAGACGGCTGGTCTTCCTATGGGGTCAGCTTCTTCCAGTCTTTCCCTAATTCATCACAGGGTCCCTGGCTTCTGTCCACTGGCTGGGCGTAAGAATCTGCATCTGACTCTTTCAGCTGCTTGTGGGGCCTCTCGGGAGGCAGCCATGCCAGGCTCCTGTCTGTATGCACTCCATAGCATCAGTAGCAGTGTCCTCGGAGCTGGATCCCAGTATGGGCTAATTACCGCGTCTCCTTTCCCTCAGTCTCTTCTCCATTTTTTGTTCCTGAAGTTCCTTCAGACAGGAACAATTCTGGGTCAGGGTTTTGACTGTGGGTTGACAAGCCCATCCTGCCTCTTGGTGCCCTGTCTTTCTACTGAAGATGGAGTCTACGAGTTCCCTCTCCCCACTGTAGGGCATTTCATCTAAGGTCCCTCCCCTTGAGTCCTGAGAGTCTCTCACCTCCCGGGTCTCTGGAACTTCTAGAGCATCCCTCCACCTCCTACCTCCAGAGGTTGCCTGTTTTCATTCTTTCTGCTGGCCCTCAGGGCTTCACCCCTGTTCTTCCCCCTGACCCCCGTCAATACCTGGTCATGTCCCCCTCTTCTCCTCTCTGTCCCCTTTGCCACCCAGATCCCTTCCTCTGCTCCCCGCCCCCATGATTGCTCTTCTCCCTCCAAAGTGGGACTGAAGCATCCTCACTTATTAACCTTCCCGAGTTCTATGGATTGTATCCTGGGTGTTCTGTAATTTTCTGGCTAATGTCCCCTTATTAGTGAGTACATACCATGCATGTCCGCTTGGGTCTGAGTTACTTCATTCAGGATGATATTTTCTAGTTCCATCCATTTGCCTGCAAAACTCAGGTGTCAGCACATGTTGGCAAGGATGAGCAGAAAAGGGAACACTCCTCCTCCATTGTTGGTGGGACCGTAAACTGATACAACCACTCTGGAAATCAATCTGGAGGTTCCTCAGAAAATTGGAAATAAATCTACCTGAAGATCCAGCTTATACCCAAAAGATACCCCATCATACCACAGGGGCATGTGCTCCACTATGTTCACAGTGGCCTTATCTGTGATAGCCAGAAGCCAGATGTCTCACAACAGAAGAATGGATATAGAAAGTGTGGTTCATTTACATAATGGAATAGCCCTCAGCTATTAAGAATGAGGACACCAGGGGTTTTGCAGGCAAATGGATGAGAATAGGAAATATCCTGAGCTGGTTGCACCTTGAGACTTGTTTTGAGCCTCCCCATCTGCTTGCCCACTGCCCAACACCCTGGAAACCTGTAAAGCTTGTGTCCTGATTCAATGCCTGCTGAGGTTGCTCCTTTTGCCTCCAAGCACCTTCTTCTCCACCTCATTGTTTTTGCGGTGATGATTATTCCAAGTGATTCCCACAATCCCATCCTCTATGTCCCCTGACCTCCCAGTCTGATACCCAAACCTTCTCCATATGCTCCCTTGGCACCTCCTGCTGTGGTACTGGGGCAGAATGATTGACTCGTTCCTTTCCGGCAGAGCCCAGTCTACATGTATTGTAGTGCAATGTACACTTCTTCCCCCCAAGAAGCTATCCCTTCATGATTCCACATCTGGACTAGTCTTGTGACTTACTAGAAGTGCCTGGATGCTGAACAAGGCCAGCTCCCTTGTTTCAAGCTAGATCTTAGACTTTACTACCTAAAATCAAGGATTTACCCAGTCCCAGCAAGAGATTCTCATGGATATCACATTTTCTTTCCAGAAGCCCTGGCATCTGCCATATAACATCTCTGTGTGTGTCCGTGTGTGTATACATATATACATATATACATATACATATGTGTGTATATATATTGATATCTGTACATACATGTTATACTAATACATATTAATATCTGTATATACATATATAGAAGGAGAGAGAAACAGAGAGAGTCAGAGAGACAGAATACAGACCTTTTTATGCTGAAAAGCCCCAATATCATAGAATAATATACTCTATCCTGATATCCAGAGGGAAAAATTAGCCTTGGGAAAGGTCTTTAGACAATGGTTGCTGTTAATCTTCACAGAGAGGTTAAAGAGCGCATCTCCTGATGCATTAGTTATCGACCACAAGGCATGAACGGGCAACAGTAGATGATCAGTTAGTGCACTGTGAATTAACATATGAATCCTTACCAAATAATACCGAATGCACATTATAGGTGATATATACAAAATAAATGCATATATAAAGCAGGATAATGATGTGAAATAAGCAAATGTCGGCATGAGTTGTTTAAGATGCTGTAATGAGCAGTGGAATTAACATAAGCTTCACATCTAAGAAGCATGACCCTACTGGAATGGGTGTCGATGCCCGTCTCTCGTTGAGTCAGTCAGTCACTAACCTCAGTACTATCGTGTGAGGAAGATAATAACAGCTCTGGACCTGGACATCAAAGGCAAGTGAAATACAGTGGAAAAAACTTTCAAGCCCTGCCAAGGTTCAGTCTCAACTTGAAGAGGGTTTCTGAGAGAAGGGGTATCTGGGAAAAAAGCAAAAAGAAGGACTCGCCATCAAATCGTGGGTCCATGCTGGCCACCTGTGTCTACTTGATCCAGCTTTTCCAGTCTGCTTCTCTCCGTGTCCTGATTTCTGTCCAGACATTTCTGTCTATGTCCTGCTCACTTGTGTGTGTGTGTGTGTGTGTGTGTGTGTGTGTGTGTGTGCGCGCGCGCGCACGCGCGCACATGTCTCTGTGTATATCAGTTCTCTCTCTCTCTTTTTTTTTTTATCGTGTCAAGCCAGGAGAGAGAGAGAAGAGAGAGAGAGAGAGAGAGAGAGAGAGAGAGAGAGAGAGAGAGAGAGAGAGAGAGAGAGAGAGAGCAGTTTCTCTTTTTATCCAAAAAAATTTCTCTGGATAGCTCATCTCCTGCAGAACACAGGCCCAGTCTTTTATTTTACTTATCAATCCAGTCATTTACTCCAGGTTTCCTTTTATTATCTTTTGACTCAGAAAACCGGGACCCCAGCCCTTTGATTCTTAGGAGACAGTAAGCATATTTTTTTTCTTAGCCTTACAAAAGAATTCATAGATCTGTCTGCCTTTGTTGAGTGCAGAGATAAGATAGTTGGGTGGAGCCCTGCCCTGTAATTACCATTTCTGCCACACACCTGGGCCTACCCTTGCTCTGTCCCAGGCTGATCCTGAACCAGGAATCTATCTGCCTTTGTAAGCATAAAGAAAAAAGTGTAGCTGGGTGGGACCTCCTGTGATCACCACTCCCTAAGTCTCTTTATCTCCTTCCTTAGTAATTTTCTAACAAGTCGGCTCACAGCATAGCTGCTTTTGTTCCTTTAGGTCCGTGAAGCCCCTGCTATAATTCCTGTTGCACCCTTACTTTTGGCATGGTTGAGAAATTACATGTTTTTGAACTCATATATTTAGAGCTCTTTTCCAGCCTTAAGAGCTGTCTTGAAGGTTCCAGTGTTTACCGTTTTGCTGAGACATAGCCATACCCTTGACTTCCTGGCCTGTTGTTTCAAATTATCATGGAATCCTTAACGTTAACAGGGAGGGCCTTCCTCATTGCTAGTGGGTCCAGGAAATATGTACATTATGACACAAACAAGTGTCCCAAAGCAACCATGGACACTTATGGAGGTTCACACTGTGGCCCTGTCCCAGGGTCAAAAACCATGTTACTCCGTCCCCACTAAGGCTATGCCGAGCTCAGCAAAGCCCAGTGCCTAGTGTGTGTGCCTAATGAATGGTAATGACCGACTGGACTGACCTTTTGTATACTGTGTGTGAAATCAGAAATTGGAGATACATCTAGGTCAATCCTAGACACGAAACAGAATAATCCATAAGTAAGTTATACTCACCAAGAAGCTGTAGAATAAACAAAGGAATTGGACACATTTGGAGAATGATTGAAATCTAAACATAGTGTTTTTTGTTTTGTTTTGTTTTGTTTTCTGGGCTTATAAGAGTAATTCAAAATTCCACCACTAGGGGACGATAAATATACACCAAAAAACCCCTACCTTCTTGGATCCTGATTCTGTTAAAAATTCTTGTAAGTAAAATAAAAGTACAAAAAAAAAAAAAAAAAAAAAAAAAGAAAAAAAAAAAAGAAAAGAAAAGAAACGAAGAAGAAAAAAATGAAAATCAGTCAGTGATTCAAACTTTTAGTCTATTAATTAATTATAATTTCATCTCTCTCTGTCTCCATCTCTGAGTGTGAACACGTCTCTCTTTCCCTCCTGTCTTTCATTCCCTCATGACAAAGCCTCTCTCTCCCTTTAATCCCTATAGTGATTTTACGAGGTGTGACTGTGCATTAGCAAAGAGGCAAAGCTTGGAGAGCTGGCTCATGGCTGACCTGGGAACCTGACCTGTCCAGGACAGAGCCCTTTAGTCTACAGAACGCCAGGCTTAAGGCCATTCTGCTATGACTATAGACCATTCCTTTGATTTCTCTCCAAATCCCTGGTGATACGGCTCTACTCCTTTTCAAGTGCCTTTGCTCGTTTATCTGTATCTTCTGCCATCACCTTCCCTTCCTCCTGGAATGTCAGGTCTTCATTATCAACTGGATCGGATTTAGAAAGTCCATGGTGTATCTTTGAGGGAGAGTCCAGAAGGGTTTAACTAAAGAGGTAAGATCCACTCTGAATGAAGGCAGCACCATCCCTGGGCTGGGTCCGACACTTCGTTTTTATTTATTTATTTTATTACGTTTTAAATTGGATATTTTATTTATTTACATTTCAAATGTTATTCCCTTTCTCAATCTCCCCTTTGCAAACCCCTTATCCCATCCCCCCTCCCCCTGTTTCTGTGAGGGTGCTACCCCACCAACTCCTGACTCATGGCCTTAACATTCCTCTACACTGGAGCATCAAGCCTTCACAGGACCAAGGGTCTCCCCTCCCATTGATGCCAGATAAGGTCCCTCCAGCTCCTTCATTTCTTCCCCTAACTCCTCCACTGGGGTCCCTGTGATCAATCCGATGGTTGGCTGTGAGTATCTGTATCTGTATTGGTCAGGATCTGGCAGTGCCTCTCAGGAGACAGCTGTATCAGGCTTCTGTCAGCAAGCACATCTTGGCATCAGCAATGGAGTCTGGGTTTGATGACTGTAATGTGATGGATCCCCAGGTGGGGCAGTCTCTGGATGACCTTTCCTTCAGTCTCTGCTCCACTCTTTGTCCCTGTATTTCCTTTAGACAGGAGCAATTCTGGGTTAAAATTTTGGAAACGGGTAGGGGGCCCCATCCCTCAACCAGGGCCATGCCTAACCTCTGGATATGGTCTCCTCGGCAGGTTCTCCCTCCCCTTTGTGGAGTATTTCAGTTAATGTCATCCCCCTGGGGTCCTGGGAGGCTCTTGCTTTCCTGGCATCTGAGACTTGCTGGTTGCTACCCCCAGTTCACCATCCCCCATTGCTACACACCTCTGTTCAATTTCCTGACCTTCTGTACATCTCCTCCGTCTCCGAGGAGGAAAACTAGCAAGCCAGGCAAAGTAATGTACACCCACTGAGTCTGATATCCAAATAAAGACATCTCTCCTCTGGGCTTCAAACAGAACTTATTCTATCCACTCGTTTCCAGATACAAATTGTTGGGGTTGCCAGTACTGCCATGACAACGTACCACGTGTCAGAGGGTTTTCATCACAGAAACTGGTCTTCTCAAAGTCCTAGCTAGAAACCAGGAGTTGAAAGTCAAGATGCTGGCAGGACTGTGCCCTCACCCCTTGGCTTACAGATGGTGGCTACTCTTGGCCGTCAACTGACTGCATCTAGAACGAACTATAATCCAGAAATGGAGGTATACCTGGCCAGATGTTTTCTGCTTAGTTTAAAGTAGGTGAATCCATTTTTAGTCTGATCCAGCTGGGCGTTGTTGGATGAGCTGGAATGCAGCCTGTACGTCATTCCGTATGCATGTATGGGAAGAGAGAGAGAGAGAGAAAGAGAGAGAGAGAGAGAGAGAGAGAGAGAGAGAGAGAGAGAGAGAGAGAGATTCATTCTATAAATTCTGTGACTCTAGAAATCCCTAGTGCATCACCTTACCCAATATTTTCACAGGGCCTTTGCCATGTGCATATCTGTATCTAAATTTCCGAATGTTATGAAGACACCTGTCATACTGGGTCAGCGGCCACCCTATTAAACCAGCCAGTGTTTGCTGCTCACCAAAGTAAACCGACTGCTGCTCTGGGTTCACCTGAGTAAACCAACTGATCCCATTGCTTACTGGAACTTGCTCTCAGTGCCCATCCTAAGAAATCAGCAGAGCTCAGTGCTCACCTGAATAAACAGCCAGTGTTCAGTGGCCGCCCTAATCAACCCAGTGCCCGATGCTCTGTGTAGTTAAGTATTTGCATTAGCAAACAGGAAGTCTTATGCAGCGAATTGCTCTCCTGTCACGTTTAACAGCTATGCCTGTGTTAGCTTCTAGAGTCGAGCATCCTACAGTACCATATTCGGTAACTCTGAGAACCGGGCATAGGGTTCTTTGTCCTAATCAGGACCCGCTCTTAGGTTAACTTCAGCTTCTTCTTCAGCTGAGGCATTCATGCCATAAGGATCTGGGGTGACCTGGAACTCACATTCTCTGCATTTTCACTGTCTTTGCTGCTATTCAGGACTCCAAAGCTCAAATTAATCCCACTAAGACCATCTCAAACCCATGGCATGGCAAGAGATGCATATGGTATGTAAAAGCCAAGCAAAGAACAGTAGACATCAGGACATACCAGAGTCAGACATCTCCAGTCACTCACTTTACCCTTTAACCCCAAATGAAGAGGCAGTCCTGGCTGTCTTTGTGCATTTTGTTCTCTGATGTTTTATCTATCACTTTACAGTTAATTTACAAAACGATTTCCCAAGGTACTGCCTGGGAGACACGGTCTGCGTAGACAGCAAGTACTGAGCATGCGCACATGGAGCGAGGTAAGCCCACCCGTGAGCAGCCACACCGCCTCCACCGTCCCTGGGACTTTGGACAGCTCATGTAAGCTTTTTAAGGGTCATTTTCTCCAGTCTAAAACTAGCAAACAAACGATAACAAGTCATGAAAGATACTAAATAAAACAATTATAAACTTACCACCAAAGTTTGTGTGTTTCCTGTAAATTTCAAGGACTCAAAGCTGAGAGTCAAACTTGCCATGCCTCCGATAGAGTCAAACTTGCCATGCCTCAAGGTCGACATCGGGCACATACTTCTCAATTATCTGTGGCCAGACTCCTTCTAGAGGTCACACGAAGACAGCCGGGACGTTCCTGCTTTCCCACGGCACTATCCCCTCTCTCTCTCTCTCTCTCTCTCTCTCTCTCTCTCTCTCTCTCTCTCTCTCTCTCTCTCTCTCTCTCTCTGCATCAACAGGGTTCTGGGAAGAGTAAGGAAAGAGACACGATAAATATAAGTAATTAATAATCAGAAGTCCTCTCTGTTCTTCAGTGTGAACCTGCACTCGGAGCTGCTGGACCCTTTGAATGACGCTGTCATCTACAAGCTAAAGTACGTGGCAGAGTATCCTGTACCAAGATGACCTGTCAGGGAAACACTCCCGGAGAAGGTACTTTATCCAAAGTACCTAGTATGAGAAGTCAGCAGACCTGACTAGGGAATAGTTCTCTCGATGTTGTATTGAAAACTTGGGTCTTATAAGTAGAAGGAGAATTTCATATGGATCTCTCTAAACCTCAACTCTTCAACAAGGAGGGTGATAGACAAATCAGATCGACCCTGTGACTGTGTTAGATTAAAATGGGTTTCAATGAAGAGCATTCATTTATGGAAACATTTTTACCTTCCCTCCTTTTCTAACTAATATTTTTAAAACTCCTATATCCTGAGATCAGAAAGAGTGATGGTTACATGAAATGGCCAAAATACCATTTTGAGTCAAGAACTCCCAAATAAATTTAGATGTTCAGTACACATAGATTTGTCTTCTTGGGGGGAACACGGATGGCTGACACAAAATGCTAACTTCTGTTGAAATACTGCAACAGATTTCAGAGCTCAAAGCCCCTGTTTTTATGCAAGACTGAAATTGAATATAAATTAGAATGCCATCCAAATTCTTAAAGACTGAGAGCATTTCAAAGAGCCATGAGACTTAAATTTTGCAAAGAATGAGATAAGCAAATGAGAATGTGTTTTTCCTACTGCAAATTGCACGCTGTGTAGTTTCTAGGGCATTTTGTTGATAAGCAAAAATATTCTCTTAAATATAAAAGTGTATCTAAACATGAATGAGATCCCATTGCCCATGTTGTTCAAAACTGTGTCACATTAACTTCTTAGAGCAAATGGCGTGCAACACACAGTAGTGCTTACGTGCACTTATTGCACTTGTTTTAAGCATTTGCAATTAAAGATCTGTGGAAATACGTTTCATACTAGTAAGCTGAAAACCCCATAGTGGGAAAGCTGGAAGCAGTCAGGGATGAATAATAAGTTTAACCCAATGGGTCACAGTGAGCTCAGTCGACAGTAATGGAAGGCACTTCAGGTCTTAGGAGACTGGCTAAAAGTAGAGTGGCCCTGCCTACAGGTTTACCCTGGAGAGCCTCAGCTCTCATCTTCATGCTCAGTCATGCAGAGACACATAAACAGAAGGCCAACTGAAGACAGCCTAAATTGGCAAGCCATGCCTGCTGTTGGAAAGTTCTGCTGTTTGCATATCTGCTGAGTGTTTGGACATCAGACAGCAGTAAGGGTTATTGTCCATTCATAATAATGAATATATATATATATATATACATATATATATATATGTGTGTGTGTCACCTTCTTATAAATGAGCACAAATTAAATTTACATAAAACCAAAACCACATTATGCATGTCATTTACAGATATAAAGTTTGTGTATTCCTTAATGAACCTAACATATCTGGTGTATAGAAGATCTATGATATATTTTTTGTCTCCTACATTTTTATTTAATGTTATTTCATAGTTTGGAGAGCTTCGTCATATAAAGATAAAACCCTGAAACCAACCCAGCTTGCTACCCTCCTCCTTCTTTCTCTTTTTCTCTTCTTTTTCCTTCCCTCTTCTTCCTCTTCCTCCTCCTCATTTTCTTTTTCTTTTATCTTTTTTCAAATTTAGTCTAGAACCTCATCCCACTGATGGTGCTGCCCTTATTCAGAGTAGATGAAGCCTTCCTGGAATCACGCTCAGAGACACTCCCTGACCTGTTTCCATGCCAGTTCCCTTGGCAGGGAATATCAGTCATCATGGCTTGAAGAAGGAGAAGGGTCTTGGCTTCTATTCAAAGGACTGAAATACGGGGTCACACAGATTTGAAAAAGTAGCAAAGGAGTGGTTTTGTTTCTTTCTTTCTCTGCTTCCCATGAGTAATGGTGATGTTGTAAGTCTGATAAAATTAACAGGAAACAAAAGGTTCTTGTCTCTGAAAGTTGGCTTTTTTGAATGGTGCTAACAGTAGATAAATGGCCACAAAGCATGGAAAAAAAAAACTTTGAAACACAGTCTTGGTTACGACAGAACTAAGTTTTATAGATCTTTCCTCATAAGATGCATTTATAACAGGTCTGACATAAATTTGCATCAAACTAAAAATAAGTCATGGATGTCATTTACAGATGCAAGCTTTGTATGTTCAGTGAGGACCTAACATATCTGGTGTGTGAAAGATCTATTTTTCCCCTCGTACATTTTTATTTAATGTTATTTCATAGCATTCTTTGTCATACAAAGGACTATGTGTGTTGGTTACATCCACGTTTGAAACCAGAGAACCGAGTTTTTAATGACACTTCCATCATGCCAGTCTTACTTATATATAACATTGCATTATGCAGATTATAAAAACATTTTCTATTAGAGACATAAATACTGAATATAAGGCTCCGATGAACACAGACATTCTAAAGTAGCATTGCTTTTTTTTTGTGGACAACGCTGGTTTTATTCTAAAAATTTATAATGTACATGAAGAACAAACTAGAAATTAAAATATAAATCAGCATAGCATTATTTACAAGCACAGCATATACTAGCAATGACTTCGAGGTTTCATTTTGAGTGACACTTAATCACTCTAAGAGCAAACAGCCCCTTTCCACACTGGCAAAGTATATTTCATATGGAAGGGACCCCTGAAGCAAAAGTCAGTCTATGCCAGCTAGTCCTTCATTTCTTTTGAATTTAAAATACATTCATATTAACTTTGTCCAGGAGAAGACAAGCTAGCAAGCAAACAAGTACACAAACAAAACAGTTTAAAGATTTCCTGAGCGCTTGGAAATGCCATTTTAATACTTTAGTTTCCATCGAAAGCCGATGTATCAGCTCTCTTCATTTGGTAAAAGTTATTATAGCTCTTTCTCTATTGGAGGGAGATGTCAAAGGTCATCCTGTTGACACTCTAAGACTCCCTGGGACTTAGAGTACTTTGTGACAGAGAAAGGATGCTGGAGGAGGCAGGGCTTGCGGGGGCTTTGTTTACGTGTGAACAAAAGCCCAGCAAAAGGATGTGTACTCGTTGAACCTTCCTGTTGACTCATGCCTCTGCTTTTATAAATTCACTTTTATTTTCTCTTGGCAAGTTTTAGTTGAGTCTGTTACAGCTCCATAGAGGTGCTTTTTAAGCATGTTCAGACCGGGAAAGGAGTCATTACGAGATCCTAGCTGAGCAGACAGAGAGACAGAGAGACAGAGAGACAGACAGAGAGACAGAGAGACAGACAGAGAGACAGACAGAGAGACAGAGAGAGAAATAAATCTGTGTCCTTCATTGTGAAGATTCTCTCAGTGCACGCTGAAATGTCTCCACAGACCGCCAACTGCACACAGACAAGGGAAACTGAGAATAATGTGTTATTCTGTTAGCCAAGAAACGAGGCAGGTTCTTTAAGGGACATTACTCCTGTATGTATAGAAGAGAAGGCTGCATCAGTTTACAAGATGGCCAACACATTTTCAACGTTTGTTTGTTTTCTATATTTCAGTTCCAATTCTTTGGAAGAATGTATGAAAGCCCAGGCAGCCAAGATCATCAACTCATTCCCACAAATTCTCCCAGTTAAATGTGCTCCATCACAGTACAGAATTGGGCATGGCCTGAAGTGTCTCTTTCCTCTGTTAAAAAAGATAATACAACAGAAAACTAGCTGATATTGGTCTGTAAAGAAGAACTGACACAATTCTTTCCTTTAATGGTATTTATAATAACCAAAGGGCCTGAAGGCCACAGTTGAGCCTTGGGGTAGGAGGGAGTGCATTATACAACAAACGATATATTGTACAGGAGGGGGCCTTAAAGAAGAGGCTTCCCTTAAAGCCAAGAGAGGTGCTTGAAGGAGGCAGAATCAGGGTGGAAGAGACTAGATCCTCTTCGAAGAACAGTCTTTCTCTCTAGGCCAAATCCCTCAGCCGAGTGATCTCTGAGTAGTCTCAGATCGACCTCTAGAACAAAGGGTCAACTTAGTCTAAACTTTACGCAGCAGTAGTTTTTGCAGCACTCGATTTAGTTCCCCATAGTGTATGTGACAAGGAGCATGGGGAACTAAGTGCTATAGACTGAGAGATATCTGAGAGATATCAGATAGACTGAGTCACAGTACTGACTGCTTCTCAGACTGCTATCCCAGGCAGAGTTCCAGGAAGGTGTGGCCAGCTTCGGGCTCTAAATGAGGTGTGAACGTCCAGGCCATGTTCTAATTCCTTTGGTCTTTCCATTTTGAGTATGCGTGCTATTACCTTGGGCTTGAAGCTGCTTTAACACGGTTTCAAGAATGACCGTCTGCAGGGTTCCCAAGTCAACCACCTTGGCTTCTCTTCTCTGGAGATCCGTGTTGTTTTAAAAAATTATCTCGGCGCTTTCATTCCTGGCCTTGGGTACTAAGTCTCACTACTCTTCTGTTTTCTGGTTGTGCTTTTGGCTTTTCACTCAAGAAGAAGGGACTTCAGGAAGTCACAGGAGGTTAGCAGAGCCAGACATGGAGGGACAGAAGAAGAGGAGCCTGCATAAAGTCCTCCTCTCTCTGGTGGCTTCAAGATCTGTAATCCAAACCCCAAACTCTTCTTTCAATGTCATTTCTTGCCTATACAGTTCTGTAACTACACCGTCCTATATAACTATGCTTGCCCTCAGGATTGAGGGCAACTGAGATGTGACTGATTTAAAACCAACATTTAAAATTGTTCTGTTCACAGCATATTTTGGATCTATCTCTCCATCCCTCTGGTATCTCCATAGCCTGAATGATCTGAATTTGAGGAGTTCCACAGAACAGATTTAGCGTATAGGTTTCCCATTGATTTACAAAAGCTAGCCATAACCAACCTTTCAAAGTCCTAGGTTTTGGGTTTTGTCTTGCTTTGCGTTGTTTGTCTCCCCCAGCCCCTCAGGTAGAACATTTTGTGAGATTATTACTTTGCATTGGTGCAGCGGAGGGCAGGGTGACTTTGTGTCTCTTCTTAGGGAACAGTCAAAACTCGCAGGTAGCCACAACTGAAGACAAGGAGAGCTGCAACTGTTCGTGAGTTACTGGGGTTTTTATAGCAGGAAGTTGGACAAGTCAGTGAAAGGAGAGTGAGTTGGGGGAAACTGAATTGCGAGTATGAAGTTAGGGACCCTCCATAGAGCCCTTTAAGTCCACAGGTAAGGAGGTGACAGCAAAGATAACCCAGAAACTTGCTGTGAACCCTAACCAGTCTTCTCAGGAGGCTGGCGTCTTGGTTAACTCAGGCTCTCCTGACAAAACACCACACACTGAGATGACAGAAATTTCTTTTCTTGAAGCTCTGGAAGCCCAAAGTCAAGACCAAGATTTTTGGCATCTCTGAAGGCTTCCTGAGTTCTGAAGGAGCTCTAGTCTAATTCAGCACTTGCTTAATGTGAGACAACCTTCTCCCTCTCATCTTCTTGCCAATTCCTAGCAACCCTTTATTAAGAGTTAACTTCACCGGCTGGGAGAGAAGTAACTCAGTAAAGTGCTTGTCTTGCAAACACTGGAACCTGAGTTTCATAGCCAGAACCCACATCAAAAGGCCAGGTGTGGTAGCAGGCCCAGCCAGCCAGAAAACCTAGCTTAATTAGTGAATTCCGGACCAATGAATGACCCTTTCTTAAGAAACAAGTTCCACTGTGCCTGAGGAATAGCAGTCAGTGTTGCCCAATGTCCTTCGCATGCATGGGCACACATGCACGCACATACACACACACGCACACGCACACACATATATGCACATGTACATGCATATCCTCACTTACTTCATGTGCACACATATGTAAAGTTCTCTGACCATAAGGGACGCATAGCATCTTTGTACACATTCTCTGGTACCCCAATATTTCATTGGCTCTATAGCCTATGTGTGTATGTCAGGGTTAAGGGGTCACAGTCTAGTTTCTGGCTCAATGGATTAGGAGTGGTCTCAAAAGTTTGACTTATCAATTACCCAATGACATGGATCTTTTGGGGACTACCATTTCAAAATGACTTTTATCTATAAATATCCAATCTGCTCCTAGTAAATGAATAATAGATAAATGATAGTAAAATAAATTCTAGCCCTATCTTACCAACAGTAAGTTGCGAACCCTTCAGGAGTGATGGCTGTCTTTAGTGTTGCTTTGTGCCCAGCATTTGCACTGTCAGGAACACAACAGCAACTCGACCAATCATCCCATAAAATATAAATGAACAGACGTGGGAATTACTTACATCTAGAGAATACTTCTTGGAAGAATGTGCTTTCAAAGATTCTGTAGTACCCAGGCTAATTTAAAACACATAAACAAGAGAGTGAGCATTCGTTTTGAAAGGGCTAAGTGTCTGAAGCCATAATGTTGTTTATACTGATTTGATATATACACAGAACCATTTTATAGGAACCCTGGCCAAGGTTATTGTGCCTCGGGGAACTGCTCTAAAATGTATAGCTGGAAAAAAAAAACAAATATAAGATGGGAAAAGGATGCATTGGGCAAGCTGTTGATTATCTAATAAACACAGAAAGAAAACAGAAAGCCTAAGAGTCTCCGAGACCCCTTAGTCCTCCTCTGCTAAAATTCAAAATCCGCAGCAGTTTAGGAGACAGAAGAAATGAGAGTGAGAGGTGCTTGCTCGAACTGTGCTAGAGCAGTGGAAACACTGCACAAGGCCAGGGTCAGCTGTACTCCCTCTGGACTCAGTGGTCTTCAGGAGTCCGCCTCTTAAGGCTTTAAAAATCCTACAGCCCACTCGGCTACCTCCCATACTCTCCCTAGTCCCCCCACCTCATGACTGCAGGGAACCCGATGAACAAACCCAGGTCGGCTGTGTTTTACTCACTCAGATGCAGTTAGACAAACACAGTGTCCCAAAATTCCCTGAGGTTTTACTAAAGGGAATTATTGCCTCCCGAGTCCCCACCTTCTTTTTCCAATATTTTTCTTTGATTTTTACTAAATGTAAGACAGTGGGGTAATAAGCCTTTCTTTAGCCAGGAGCTCACCAATGTTTTATGTTTTGATGAGCAGAGCAACATTACCATTTGAACATTTAGGGATGGATAGACTGTGCCTTCCCATATCCGTAAGCTGACGTCTTAAGCGCCTTATAAAGTACTGTTATTATGAAAAGCCTTTGTTGGTATGATTAGTACCTTCATTAAGGAGGCTGCAAGGACCTCCTTGACTCCAACACATATCTAAGAACACTGGAGCAGAGAAATTGTCGTCCATGATCCAGGAAGCATTAAGTCTCCAGGGACTGAAACTACCCGTACCTAGGACATCCCACCTTTTAGAGTGAGAAAAGTAAACTGTATGTTGTTTACAAGCAACAGGGCTTATCCTTTTTTTGTTGTTTTTAAACGATAGTCCCAAATGAGTAAGGACAAGGGTTCTTCTGATGGATTTGCTCACACAGTTAAATTTGTCCTTCACTCAGAGGTAAACCGGGGATTTCAAGTTCATGTCCTGTTTAAACTCCAGTTATTATTGTGTGGAAATCAAATTTAGCCAGGATGTCAACAGCAAGGTGACGATAATGGGCCGCATTACCTTCATACTCCATTGCTAGTCTGCTGCATTTGTCCACTAGTTCAACAAGGACAGTCCTTGCTCATACCTCTGTCAGGATAATTGGCATCAGCAGCATCCTCCATCTTTAAAGTGACCTGTAACGGACAGCCCCATCGATACTCCAACTGGACCACCAGCTCTCAGAGTTTACCTGGCTCTTGTATTAGGATATAGTTTCCCTTTCACAAACCATGGAGGTTTGTTTAGAAAAACCCACACACCCTCGACTCTTGTGGGAATAGACATATTTTCTACCTGAGCCAAGTGCCTTGGTTAAATTCTCAAAAGATATGTGTTACCTATGATTTTTCTTACAATATGAGTGAGTTAGCTTATAATTATCAGAGACCTCAGTAGGATCCAGCTCTTCCTCTCTCCTTGAAGTAGCAAGAAGAA
This sequence comes from Rattus rattus, assembly GCF_011064425.1. NCBI lineage: Eukaryota > Metazoa > Chordata > Mammalia > Rodentia > Muridae > Rattus > Rattus rattus. The sequence goes on along the minus strand of NC_046154.1, from coordinate 176,526,731 downwards.
TTCCTTCTATATGTAAGTGATAACTTGTCTGAGTCGTAGTCTACTCTTGGTTTCCAGGTTGAGTGGATGGCATTGGCCTTGCGTTGTTATTGAGCAGACTGGAAGATGACCAGGTTGTAACTCATGGCTGAAGTCCAAGTTATGTACATATTCATGATTCCCAACACATCTAGGAAGTGGTGTTAAATTAGGAAACCTAAGAGGTGAAGAGAGGAGTGCTTACAATCTATTCAGATGAAGGTATTTCATCTCTCTTCCAGATCCCTTATTCCTAAATCTGTAAAACCGCTCCTACCAATGTCCAGGCCTAAAGTGCCACATGAAGACTTATGCATTCCAAATTGTCACCACGCAGAAAGCCTACACAATTTTCTCCCCTCAGAAAATGCTTTTATGTCCAGTTTCTAACTGGTTTCTTATTTTGATACCAATGGCCATGTTTGTAGCAAAACTTGCCAGAACTCGAGAAAGCTCTGGTTGAGTTTTATGGACATTTGGTCCCAGAGGTTAATGATGGTGCCTATTTTGAGAGGATTAACACTCTTCAATAAGTGACAACAGAATACTGCCCTTTGCAAGCTGACCCATCCATTATCAATTTTCGTGCTTCACCACTTGTGTATATTTAGAATGGAGCATTCCTTCATGTGTCAGAATCCCTTTACCCACAGTGGCCCCTCTCTCATGTCCCTCGATTCTCAGACTTCGTAGCTGTGAGAATTTGGAGATATCGGCACAGATGCCTTTTTTTTTTTTAGAAAATAAAGTGTTACTGCTGAAGAACCAATACTACTAAGTACTTGTGCAGGCTGTGGCTACAGTCTAATGAACCCTGTAAAATAATCAATACCTATTTGAGACTGTGATGAGGTAAAGCATAGCCTCCGCATTCAAGTAAGTCAAGAAGGAGGGAAGCTTGCGTCTTTTAGGGCCATTAGCACCCATATCTGAGTAGAATACACACTAGGTTACAAAGCCCTTTCCCACCAAAGCCAAGGCATACGAAGGCAAACTATTGTGCGTTTAAGGAGGCCCCAGAAGACTGGGTGTTCCCCCCTGTGCAGTCTACTCCATCATCACAAAAGATTACTAAGAGAGTTTTCATAGCCTTCTTTTACTGCTTTTATATTTAACATGGACACCTCCAAGCATTCCTAGGTAGTTCTGTCAGTAGCAACCAATACATTGTCCTCACTTAGAAATGACAGAGGCCTTCAAAATTCGTGAAATAAGAGAGTTGCTGTCGGAAGGGTCAGTTATCACGAACAGCCCTTGGGCATTTTTTAGGCTAAGGTCTAGCAGCAAGATGACCATATGATGTTGGTTCCTGATCACTTATTTGGACCTAGTATTTAAGGGCTCTCTACTTTTTGTGCATGAAAAAAATCATAATTGAATAACCAATATCCGTCCCCTCCTATGTCTGAGTTACTACAAACCTAACTCTGTAATAACTAGGACAGGATTAATGATTTGAAAATGCCAGTGGGAAGGGATGCTTCTCAAGTTTCCACAAATTTGAACAGCTTGCTAAAATCACATGCTTATCAAACACGTTTAAACTTTTCCTCCAACTGTTATTCCTTACTTACTGATGCAATGAATTCATATTCATTGAATGTTGCTCTCTTGGTGTAAAAGCAGTAATGATAAGTTATGGTGTTTTATTAAAACTAGAAGAATCATCTAAGTTTTTTTTCTTTTAGGAGCCAATAAGATTGCTCAATGGTAAAGGCCCTTGCTGACAAGCCTGATGACCTGAGTTTGATCCGGCATGGTAGAGAGAGAAAAATTACTCCACAAGCACTTCTCTGACATTCACATGCACACCTACACACACATATATATTCATCTATAACCAAGAAATATAATGAATTTTCTTCTTTTATTCTGAGGCTGTTATAACACTTTCCAGGATCTACCATAATTTATCCAGACAATACAATGTAAGTGCAATTATTTTCCTACTTAAAAAAAATGTATTTTAGAGTTTCTATTCAATGCACAATATTGTTTGATCTGTTTATAAAAATCCGGAAATAAAGATCAGGGCAGGAAAAATGTCAGCTGTAGTGACTATTTTTACTTTTAATTTTCCACATTTCCCTTGATTTCAAATGACTCATGTTCTCTGTTTTCCTTTATTTCTTAATTGTTAACATTGTAAGGGCTTCTACCTTACCTTGAATGGTTGGTCACAATAAAATGTGCATTTCCCCAAATTGTTCACCCAACTCTGGAAGAAAATTCCATTTAGATAATTTGTCTTCAAATTCTTGTTGTTCTTTCTGGGTTTCATTGCAGCCTGTATGCTAAAATTTAGAATGTCAATCATCCTTGCATAATTAAATTACCCTCCCACTTAAATTTTCTATTAAACTTTCCTTAATTAAACATCTAATGTCCTTAGTCCATTCAAGATTCCGATTTCCTATGAGGTCCTTGCGTTTTAAAGGTGCCTTCCTTTGCCCACTGCTAACACTGCGTTGGTTCCAATGCTTCATGTGTTTTCAAATTTTCATATTCATCTAAGAAAAATGACCTGCCCAACAGTGAACAATTCACAGGATCAAAACAGGTCAAAGAAGAAGTGAAGGGCAGTTATACAGTCAGACACCGTAGAGTGAAGAACACTATTTACACAGATTGTTCCTCTGCATAACGGGCTCAGCAAAGCCAACAAATTCACACAGAAAATTCTTCTGGAGGGCCAGGAATTAATAAAGTTGAAAACAGGACAGTCAAGGAAATAGTGAATGTGTCTTATGGAATGTTCAGAAGTGATCTACACACTTGTGTTTAATGGTGCATGCATGCACACGAGGGTGCACCTCCCTCCACACACACACGCTCTCATGCATGCACACATATGCACACACACACTAACACACACACAAACACTCACACACACACAAACACACACGCTTTTATGCATGCATGCACATGCGTGCACACACACTCATACACACATACACACTCACACACACTCACATTCACACACACTCACACACACACAGACACACAGACACACTCACACATACTCACACATGCACACACACACACACACACACACACACACACACACACACACCGTGTTTAGAAAAAGCTGCTGTGGTTTCAGCTCAGTCTAAAAAGAGAGAGAGAGAAGGATCCTATGAATTTACTCTTAACTGCAAGTAGGGAAGATGGGTGAGGAGTGACGAAGGATGCAGCTCATGATGAACTTTAGAAACATTCCCTGAAGGGAACATTGAGGGAGGGCTTGAAGCAAGACTCCTGGGAAGGGAGACGCAAGCTGAAGACATCAGCTATCGTGACAGATACCCTTCTCCACCATTTTGCCCAACACACAGAAAACCGTCACTCCTAAGCAAGTACCTACTTTGTCATGAGAGAACTGATTTTCTTTTGTCCGTTTTATTGATTGTACAAACGCATTGGCATGAGTGCTTACATTCAGGAATCGCAGCCATCTCTCTGTTAACATTACCACAGTTCATTCGGCAGGTGATCCTTCCAAATACTGTGACAAAGCACACGATACCTTGGAGATGTGGCAATCTGCATTTTGCAGTTGGCAATAACTCCATTTCTTCCCGGGTTAGTGTGGCACCTGGCGGCTGCCCACTCCTTTTTTGCTCACCACTCCCACAGAGGGAGTGCCAAGGGGTCTGCATGCGTTTCTTCTCCCATAAGAGTTACCATAGACAACAAAATGTACACCAGGAAAGTATAAAATTAACCAAATGCTGGGTGGAGGGGTTAAAAGATTTTCTTTCTTTTTTTTTTTAAATAATAGCATACCTATTTTATCAGATTAGATTTTGCCTTCAAGGAGTTTATATATAAATACAGTGAGAGTTGGAAACACATTTAGAAAATTGTTATTATTGTTGTATATTTACTTTTAAACCAGACAAGCACAAACAAGAACCCCAAAAAGAAAAAAAAAAAGAAAAACAACAACAAAAACACCCAAAAAACAAAAAACCAAAGAACTTCCCAGATGATTAAGCCAAAAACAAAAATACATGCTCCAAAGAATAAGAGTCTTGTGTCAAAAAAAGTTCCATGAGTTCTGGAGTTCAAGGTGCTATGCCACTGCCAAGAGATAAGAATCTTGCCGGGACTCAGTTTAATCAGATTCTTTGAATATAATAAGAATGAAAATTAAGCTAAATTGTCAGCAGCTGGTTGTCTATCTAAACCTAGCAAAGTTCCAGGGAGCTATTATGTAGGTGTTAGAAAGCTGTCTAGGTGCGCCTCAAATCGTCGTTGGGAAGAGTGACCTTCTTTTCCGGTGCATTGTCATTGTAGTTCAAATTCACCTTCAGAAATGCAGGGGACATTTCTCCTCAGTAGTGAAATCTACATTATTTGTATGGCAAAGTATACGCGTTCCCTAAATCTGACTGTTCTCCTCGGTTCTGCCAGAATTTTTGGGTAAAGATTTCCCTATCCTTGGCCACTTTTGTTAGGGAAACCTCTCTCAGCAAAGCATGCCTGCATCTTTGAGTAGGACCGGAGCCATTTCTCCCAGGAGCCTCTGTGAGATTTCTACAGTTGCTTGTCACCATGGTCAAATGATACTTCCTTCCACGGTTTGCAACAAAAAGTAACGGGTCTGTCTCTGGAGATTGACAAAGAACACCAGATAAAGTCATCTCCCCAAGCGTGGGTAATTAAATACTGGTCAAATCTACAATCCAAAATCTCTTTTAAGAACTAGAGAAGATTCTAATTGTCTATTTTTTTTTTTTTTAGGCCACCCCTCCTCCCCTTTCCTTTGCAGGAGTTTCCCTTTCTGCCAATAAAATTGCTTTGTGATATACATGTTGGGATCAACTTAGCTTTTTCCTCCCTTTCTGGCCTACTAAATGGTTGGCTTAGGGGAAAATCAAACTTTACAGCTTGGCTTTTTCCCACTTGGCAACTTTGATTTCCTGGATATGTTAGGTAATTTTTCAAATTATGTGCTTTAATATCTTGTCCCTTAAAGTGTATTTGGGGAGGTTAAAAAATACCCTCCACTGAACAATAGGTTGAATATGCTACGAACAGTGCTTTAACTAAATGTCCCAAACAAAAATACCCGCACTGAATATTTATATTTTTAGTTGCCCCACATAATGTATATACATATTGTATTAATTATATATATTTAAAAGTAAGGGGAAAGATGGATATTACTGTAACTCTAATCCAGACACTGCTGAAAATTTTGTCCACCCAAGATGTAAAAATCTACAAAAATCCCTTGTTAAATAAAAAGGTATTCCTATTGAAAAACTCGTGTGTGTGTGTGTGTGTGTGTGTGTGTGTGTGTGTGTGTGTGTGTGTGAGAGTGAGAGAGAGAGAGAGAGAGAGAGAGAGAGAGAGAGAGAGATCTCACACACCGTGAATTGCTTTTGGATCAAGCCTGAATACAATATATTTTAGGCTTTCCTTTCCTAAAAGGGTAATTCAGAGCCGGGGGAGGAGGGGAGAGGAGAGGAGGCGCAGGTCCATTTCTGACTTAGTTGTTTACAAAAAGCACATGGTAATGTAACAGTGTATACGGAATTAAAGAGAAAATGTCAAACACGCCGTGACATTCAAAATACATTCAGCTGTTGCCTTTTACTATGGGGACTTTCATTCTACAGCGGACTGCCTCCAAGACCCAGTGTTTTTGTGTGCTGGGTTAAAAATAGCCTGCCAAGCCTGACAACTAGATTCTGATTGGTCCGCAAGGGAGGCCGTTCAGCCAATGAGAGCTTCTGGGAACAAAAGCAATTCTTTTGTGTGTGTGAGATGCTCAACCCACGTCAAAACAGCTTCGGGCTGTAGAAATGATTTGGGTAGAGATTTAACAAGGTAATAATGCATTTTAGCCCTCTGAAAGGTTTGAAGCGGAACAAAGAGGGGGGTGGAGTGAGGGGGAGCAGGGGAAATCTACAAAAGAAATGGAGCCAGCGCTTAGCTTTTACCGATGAATCATGCGGGTGTTCGTGCTACAAGCATTATTCTTTTCCTTTCCTGACGTCCCCGAGACTTTTACTTAGTTTTCAGGCATTTTCTCGTTCCAAACAAAAAGTCATCAAAGACTTTTGACTAACGTGCTCGTTTGCTGTTATGATTCGTTGGCAAGAAGAAAGGAGGGGGGAAAAAAAAAACTCTTCTTATTAAATGTCACAAAGAGAAAACAAAGACCTATGATTTCTGCACAGTGAGTAGTGAAACTTTGAGCTGTAGATTCTGGATATCAAACACAGCCCACATTCTCAAAGACAGTTCCTGGTCCGTGTACTGATAGCTCTCTAGATTAGGAAAACAAAGAGGGACTTGATTGGAGACAGCTCTGGGTGCTGGCCGCCTTGAAAGCATCGGACCGCCAGGGGTCGCTGTTGCACAGTAGACGAATCTCTACTGCGTGGGCTTCTCTGTAATCTTTAAGGAAAGAAATAGGATGTGATGGGTACCTTTTGGACCAAAGAGGAGGGATGGGGGGCGCTGTCGCTATTTGAAATCCTTAAGCACGGCTTTTGATCAACACTATGGGACAAAGCAACCGAAAACACGATTTACTATACAGGGAATTTAGTGCCACAGAAGACAAATGTTCCTACAGGAACTTGGAATCGTGACTTAAGACAGGCTCTCCTAAACCACGTCGCGATTTTAAACTAGATTACAAGAGCGACAATAAAATGGTGTCACTGATGCCTTATAGTCTCCAACATTTTTATGCGAGCAACCCGTGTAATGTACCCAGTCCAGACGTGTTTTGGCAAAAGAATTCAGATCATACATGGTTTACATATTAACCACAGAGAAAACTATCTGTTCTGCACACGGTTTTCCTCTTGAGCATAGATTTCACGATACAGGATTCATAAACGAAACCTAACAAACCTTTACTCCTGGTGTGGCATCTAAAAAAGCCAAGCTTCTGGTTAAAATAGGAACAAAAGTTTATAGTCTAATTGGGTGTGATAAACCCACGACACCCAAATATTTTCTGTTTGGGAAAAAGCATAATATATTTATCTGTGAAGGATTATTCCAAAGCACATATTGGAAGCTGGTTTTTCCATTCATATTCATCTAGCAAAACTGAAAGAGCAGTTTTTCTCTCTGTTTCCTATTATGCTCAATTATAATGCTTTGTACACATATATAAGGAACTAAAAGACAAAGAATAAAATTTACTTATTAATTATATTTCTCAACAACTGTAGTCCCAGAAGACCGTGTGATTGTGTGCATGCACGCAGTCAGCATTCGATAGCTCCAAACAACGTCTATTCCCTTAAGCACTGTTGTGACTTTTATGAAGTTTGCTTAATCGGGTTGTCCTAACAGCAGCTAGAGGAATTGATCGTTCGGCATGTAGGTATAATTGTGGTAGGGAGCCCAGGAGATTTAATAGAAATAGCGTGAGGTGGCGGCAGTGGAAGAGTGTTTGGCCACCGTATGTATACCGCCTTATTCTATGCGTTGGTCATGTTCCATACTTGCTCAGCTTCAGGCCTTGAAGCTGCCCCGATGCCAGACACTTCCCCCTGGCAAGCGCCAATCCCTAACACTATTAAAGATCCTCTGCTATGCTTGCAGACAGGAGCATATTGTCCTTGAGAGGCTCCACCCAGCAGCTGATTCAGACAGATACAGACACGGACAGACAAACAGAACGTGGAGCTTGGGGACTCTTATGGAAGAATAGGAGGATTGTGGGCAGGAAGGGGATAGGAACTCCACAGGAAGACCAACAGAGTCAACTAAACTTTGGAGCTCTCGGAGTCTGAACCACCAACCAAAGGACATACACAGGCTGGACCTAGGCTTCCCTGCACATACGTAGCAGGTGTGCAGGTTGGCCTTGATGTGGGCTCTGAACTACTGGACAAGAGGGATTGGAGGCTCTATCCCAGAAGCTGTTGCTAGGCGGGATATGTTCTTCTAGCTGGGCTGCTGTGTCTGGTCTTGGTGGGAGGGGAAGCGATTAGCATAGAAGAGATTTAAGGTCCCAGAGTGGGGAGTGTACAAACGAGGGGCCCCTACCTATTCAGAGGTAAAGGGGGAGATGGGGGGAGGATTGTGGGAGGGGGTGACTGGGAGGGGGGCAGTGAGTTGGATGTAAAGTAGATAAGTAAAAAAATAATAAAATAAAATAAAAGAGAGATGAGAAAAATGCAAGAGGCTGTTTTGTCCACACTGCTACACCTCTGCAGTTGGAATCAATAGTCTGCCTTCCTTATCCTCCGAGAATCACACAGTGCTATTTACAGGAAAGCAAGCTTACTTTTTCTATAGATGGCTGTCACTCCCAGGAAGTCATTCATAATCACATCCATTACGTGTAAAGAACCCTTCCACCTCCTCCCTGCTTCCCTTCCATTTCCTTCCTGCTTCCCTTCCATTTCCTTCCTGCTTCCCTTCCATTTCCTTCCTGCTTCCCTTCCATTTCCTTCCTGCTTCCCTTCCATTTCCTTCCTGCTTCATTTCCTTCCAGCTTCCCTTTCATCTCCTTCCTGCTTCCCTTCCATTTCCTTCCTGCCTTCCTTCCATTTCCTTTCTGCTTCCCTTCCATTTCCTTCCTGCCTTCCTTCCATTTCCTTTCTGCTTCCCTTCCATTTCCTTCCTGCCTTCCTTCCATTTCCTTTCTGCTTCCCTTCCATTTCCTTCCTGCTTCCTTTCCACATTCATGCATGCTTTCCACTGCAGGGAATAGTAGATCGTGTCTTTCATATTTGTCCCGCCAGATAAGAAGATGGAAGAGTAAAAGAATTCCTAAGTCTTCGCTGTGCTATTTCTATAAAATCCCCTGGGCTCTCTATAATCATACCTACATGCCGAATGATCAGTTTCTCTAGCTGCTGTTAGGCCAACATGATTAAGCAAAGTTCATAAAACTCACGACAGTACTGAAGGGAATAAACTTCATTTTCTACTTATCGCATGCTGAAAATCACATATGTATGTGCATTTCTGGCTTTGGTTTCCACACCTCTAGCAATAATTGAGGGAAAACACAGATGGACTTGCAAAGGTCAAGGTGTATATTCTTCCCCTAGAGCAGAGGTTCTCAAAGGGTTGCAACCAATTTGGGGGTTGAATGACCCTTTCACGGGGCTCCCCTAAGACCATCAGAAAACATAGGTATTTACATTATGATTCATAACAGTAGCAAAAACACAGTTATAAAGCAGCAAAGAAAGTTGGGTGTGAAGTTTACAGTTGGGTGTGAAGGGAATCCCTGCAACAGGAGGAACTGTATTAAAGGTTCTCAGCACTACGAAGGTTGAGAACTGCTGCCCTAGGGCTTCATTGACTGTAAATTCCAGAGGAACAAAACTAGACCCCTTGTCCCTTGAGTGAATGCAGGTGTGCCAGGAAGACTTCAGAGTTCACCAGTGGATTCCCTAGGGCCAAAAGGTCCATGTGAGCATTCCCAGGTTCTTAGCCCTGCAAAGTTTTTCCATCCCATGAGACTACACAAACACATGGGAGCTGCCAGATCTCAGGGGGGCTCTTAGATGGCGAGGAAAATCAGATGTGATCGTGTCATCTGGGAGATGACAACCTTTTTCCTGTTTTCAGAAAGATTTGAGAATCTCAATCTACAGGGCTATTTTGGGAAGGCTAGAGAAATCCTTGAGAATAGTCTGGAAATGGGTCTCGGTGTTAAAATTAGGTTTGTTTTTAACAAAAACAAGGGCCAAATATAATGTCTTGCATTCTGAGCTGTACGTGACAGACAAAGAAATACTTAAAGTTTCCCAGCCACACTATGCATCATGGTAGTTGATCTGCAGCTCAGCTTATGTTGGAGTTAAAACAAGTATTTACCACTTAGCATGGACGAAGTAAGTCATTCTCGTATCATGTTATTATTCAGAACAGTCTGTGATTTGTCATTGCTCAGTCCTCATTTCATAAACATTCTAAAGAGTTTGTAAACTTCAGGTTGAGAGATTCGGCCCAGATCGCCAAGGTTCTGTCTCCTTGGCCAAGACCAAACCGACAGTGGAAACACTTTCGTGGGCAGTTTTGTTATAACATTCTCCTCTTATCAGCTTACCCCCTCCATCCCTGGTTACTGCTCGTTCTGGAAACAACCTCCAGCTCTGGAAAGAATGTCGACTGGGAAGTAGATTTGGAGATTAACTCTTGCATGAAGATTTAGGACTTTGCTAACTGTAGAAGCCAGGGGGAAATGGGCACAGATAAGAAGGTGCCTGGCAACATAAACACAGGTCAAGCATGAGCATAAGAGTCCATGAGCACTGTGTAGAGGGGTCTGATCACAAAGAGCCCGAACCCAATCATTCCATAAATAGCAGTTGTTCAATTATTTAATTTTGTAAATTATGTTGAAAAGATTATAATTATAAAATGTATGACTAGTAATTCAGGACCCCTTGAAGCACAACAAGAAGTGTGTGTGTGTGTGTGTGTCTGTGTGTGTGTGTCTGTGTGTGTGTATGTCTATGTGTGTGTGTGTGTGTGTGTGTGTGTCTGTCTGTCTCTGTCTCTTTACCCCTCTGCCTCTCTCTTTCTCTCTCTCTCTCTCTTTCTCTCTCTCTCTCTCTCTCTCTCTCTCTCTCTCTCTCTCTCTCTCTCTCTCTGTTTGTGTGTGTGTGTGTGTGTGTGTGTGTGTGTGTGTGTATAGAGTCAGAAATCAAGAGTCATACGAAGTGACAGAGACTTACCAGGAAATGCTGTTTCTGTTTTTAAATTGTCTAGATTCCTAAGAACAAGGAGAATCTAAGCACCACCAACAATTCAGGACCCCTAGGAAGTCACAGGCTACCAACTAGAATTACAAACAAGGCCTATATTAAGGGAACAAAGGAATACAGCCTAAGCAGAGACTAGATTTACATTCTACAGAGCAGGTGCATGCACACCCCAGATTGCCCGGAGTGGCTCTCATTTAGATCTCCTACTGGAGTGAAGTCATTGCCAACATCCCTTCCCTCTCCCACTCTTCACCCTAAGTTGTAGCATCCCTCCATTGAGGGCAAATAATAAGCTATCCAAGCCATATGACTGACCCACCAGGTAATTCTAAACCCGGATAAAACCATTAGTCAAGTCCTCATAGAAAACAATCTCCCTGAGTATTTGGTACAATGACACTAGAATTCATTTTTTTCTGCACATCCGTCATATCTGTGTGGCTTCCGAGTCACAGATTTCTCACATCGGGAAGTGACTATGTCTCCCTGCAATAGAAATGCCGTGACCAGGACCTAAGGAACACTCAACTTACCTTGTGGTTCTTGGGATCAAAGGCTTTAGGATGGAATACCCATATTTTATTTTTCACTCTCTGTGCGTGCTGTACTGAAGAGTAAGCCCACCGCCTTGTGCATGGTATGTAAGCATTCTAGAGCCAATCTCTACCCCAGCCCTTATCAGTATTTCTCCTGTTCAGCACATTGACTTTTTGCTCTCCTTATTGTTTCTTTGCCGTGCAGAGCCTTTTGTTTTGATATGACCCATTTGTGAATTTTTGCTTCTGTTTCCAGTGCTGGCCCTCATCCAGGAAAATAATTGTCTGTACCAATATCCTGAAATGTGCATGCACGACCCACCCTCCCACGTTTCCTCTAATAATCTCAGAGGTTAAGGTCTTTGATCAGCTGGGGATGATTGTGTGCGGGTTGGAAGAGCGTGAGTAAGTTCCGGTTTTCAGCATGTGCCTATCTGTTTTTTCCCAGCATCCTTTGATCCTTTGTGAAGTTTGCCCTTTCCCCTTAGAGTTTATGCTCCCATCTTGAGAGTCAGTGCTGTAGGTATGTGGATTTCTTCCCGGCATCCTCTTCTTCACTGCTCTCTGCATCTGCTTTTATGCCAGAACTCAGCTGTCTCGGTTGCTATGGCTCCGTAGAACATGTTAAACCGTGAATTGTATGAATTGTGATGTCTGTCAGCTCCTTGTGCTCTGATGTGTTTGTTTGTTTTTCCATTCTTTTGGTCTTTTGTGTTTTTATATACATTTTATTGTTGTTTTTCTCCAGTGCTATGAAGAATATCATTAGTCTTTTTTTTTTTTAATTTGATCTCTAACCAAAGATTACAGGTAACCAAAGATGTATAGTTCTTGAAAATGTAAAACAAATCAACGAAAGGGAATCCAACTTAAAAATGAGTGAATGGTTGAGTAGACACTTCTTGAGGGCAAAAATACAAGTGACCACTAAAAAAGTCAATGTCGTCAGCAAAAAGGAAAATGCAGATCCAAACTGCAGATGTGCTGCCACCTTACCCTGTTAGAAGATGACTAGACAGGTGCCATGAGTCTTCAGAACACAGGGACGTCTTAAACACTCTGCTGGGCAATATCAATGAACAAAGGAACTCCAGGGAATGCTATAAAGTTTCATTAAAGAACCATATAGAAAATTAGAAGTGCCATAGAATCCAGCTCTCGTAAGCCTAGGTTTACATTTAGAAGGTTAAGTAGGTATCAAAAAGGGTGAGTATATGCCCATATTTATGTCCAGTACTTGCAACATTTATGTCGTGAAAACAGCCTAGGTATCCATCAATAAATGAATGGGTAAACAAGATACGGCATACATACACAAAAGAACGTTATTCATACACAGAGAAAGACAAACTCCTTCCCTTTGCAGCAAAATGGATGAGGCTGGAAGAAATAATGTTAAGTGAAACAAGCCAGACCCAGAAAAATATCAGAAGATTTAAAATATTTCTTAATATGTAAAATTATCATATGTAATTGATTATATTACATAAAAATGAAAATACGTACTAACATATAAGGTGTTTTAGTATATAAAAACAAACAAAGGAAAAAATGAGAGGCCGATGTGAAATTATAAACGTGGTGATTGGAAGAGGTGCTATGCGGGGAGGAGCAGGAGAGTAGAAGGAAGGAAGGGTTTGTCCGTGATACCTATGTACACTGACTACACGTGCAGGAATACAGAAAGAGGCTCTGCTATAGCAACTAGCCTGGGTGAACACTAAGATGTAAAAAGGATATTTAACCTAATGTTGCTAGGTAGGTTTCAGGTGACGTCACCATTAGATTTGCTGATGAAGTGTTTGTGATAGTCCTACCAATTAAACAGAACTTATATGGGATCTAAAGAAAGCGTAAGAACTCTATGTCCAGTTCTACACACGACCATGGAAATACAGAAATGCTTAGGAAAGTAACCAAGCTTCTGAGAGGGCTCAATTCCAAGGAGGCACACTAACTACCAAGTCACACATGTTGGAGTAGAAGGTCTTAGAATCTTCCGTAGCCCCTGATGACTATTGTCTACTGGACCTGTTGAGCAAGGCTAAAACGTAACTATGGATAATTTTACACAGGACTTTACGGTAGTCCCAGAAGAACTTTACTTTATTAACACAAGATGTTTAAGTTAGAAGATAGAAGGATCAGATCAAGAGTAGAAAAATGAATGTGAAATAGAAGGAAAAGAGAAAGCCACTATAAAACAATAAGAGGTTGTAATGAGATGTAGTAGGCCATGGGGAAGGTATGGGGCAGTGATTCAAAAGCATTTGATTTTAACAGGTTAATGGGAAATTAAAATTACACGTTGGAAGCAATCTCTAAGAGTAAAACATTTATAAAGTAACTCAACTAATGGAACAGTTTTGACAAAACCTTCCGAATAACCGTAATTAAATAGTAGCGTATTAATTAAACCACACCCTTCAAAGTTTGTCTAATGTGAGGTCAGATATGACACAGTTTCTCCTTGTTCAGCTCTTGGAACTTGATTCCCTTCCTTTAGTTTTTCTGTCTTCCTTTGTTTCCTGGCTCTCCCTCTTGTCATACCACCTTTAGCTGACAATCCTGTATCTAAAATTTAAATGTCTTTTTGCTGTCTATGAAACTGATAATTGGTATAGTTATTTGACCACGGGGAAAGCTCAGGTCATGATTGCTCATGACCATATTTTATGAGAAGTGTAGTCTGTACATGTTCCTACCCACAGACCCATAATGCTCTGTTCCACTTTCAGAGTCTGCTAAGGTCTATTCTGCAGTGTCTTTCCAAAATTGTAATTTCTTGGTAAAATGTGCTTAGTTTTGTGACCTTATCTTCCTCTTATTTAATCTCTTGATATAAAAAAATATCTGTTTCCCTTGTATACTACAATTAGGTTTACAATTAGGTTGTATTTTGACCCCTAGAATTATGGGCAACCATCTTCAAAGCAACTAGATAAACTTCAGTCATGACTCATGAACCATTCAAATACCATACAGTAACCACTTTCTTACTTCAACACTGTGTGGGTTTTAGTTTTTAGGGCTTCAGCTTCTAACTGCCCAACCTCATTGGTAATGTCTCACTGTGGGACTTTCATTCGTTTGAATGTAGTTTCCATTAAGACACAATGATTTCTGGGTCTGTGTATCCATATGTTATAGTTTGTAAACCCAGAAATAGAATTTTTTTTCCTCAAGGTAAATATTCAACATAAATCTTGGGTTTGTTTTCTGGGCAAAGGTTTTTCTTTTCCAGCAAGTTCTCTGATGGTTATAGCTGATAAGAAACCTCAAAATATTTTGGGTTTAGTTCAGATAAGCATCTGTGACTTTGAATGTTATTCCAAACTTTTTGAATCCATAAATTAAAAATGTATGAGCAAAAGGTTTATGCCAGATTTTTGCTCTCAGATACAATCAGCTTTAGCAACTGAGCATGCAAATGGCAAATGCAGAATAAATTTATGTAACCGACAGTCAGGCTAATGCTTATGACCAGGTTCCTTTCCAAGAGTTTACTTAAAGTTAATCATTGGTTAAAGGTGGTACAAGTGCTGAGATACCTAAATCAGTCTGGCAGTGCTCGCCATGGTGTGTCTGAGTCTCCTAAAGGCATTGGTCCTGGACCCTGAGTGCAAAGAGAGGTTTGTTTGCTGTCGTTGGATTTTTGGCTGGTGATTTTTGTCGTCGTCGCATCTGCTAAATCATTTATCCACAATCCTACACTTGCCATGAGAGCTCCTTTCATCCACAGGTCCTGAGAACAAAGAGACTGGTATACATTTTGGCTTTGGGACAGTGTTTTCTCTACTGCTAGGTCTGGAAAGAGCTGGGGGTGGATCCAGAGAAGAAACCATTTGAAACAAATCCAGGCATAAAGGGAGTCAAGGAGAATGAGGAGTTGAGAAAAACTGGCTGTGAAGGAATTGTACTAATCATTAATAAGATGGATGCCCCCACCTTGGTCCTGTCCTCTAATTCCTTGAATCTTTCTCTCTTCTTCCCAATATATTTTCTCTTCTCATGTCTTAATTTATTTCATTTCTTCTTTATTCTACTGAAGACTCTATTATTAAGTATAAATTGAATAATATCAAGAATGAAGTTAGTGATGATTTGAGTTATTAGAGTGGCAGACTATTCTGTATTACCCATGCCTAAAGGGTTTCTGGGATGACTGAATGGTCTGCTTTTAAAACCAGGGAAGTTCCCAAGAGCTTGGCCATCTTTGTCATTGCATGAAAGTAAAAGACTCTCCATGGAGATAAAGAGAGAGCGAGGGATAATTAAATAGGAGCAGGGGCCATTGAAAATGCATGGGAGCTGAATTATCGAGGAAGGAGGAGGCTTGAGCTCTGAATCGAAGTGTACTGAGAGGATTAAGCACACATCCATTCTTGATCATGTCTCTGTTCTCTTTCTAAGCAGTGTGCCCATATATTAATCTTGACCAAAGCCTAAGTCAAGAATTGTCAGAGAGCAGGGAAATGAAAACTGGTTTTATCTGGTAAAAGCAGGCAGGCAAGCTACTCTGTAAAAAAGTCGACTTGTCTGTACAGAAGACAAAGATTCCCAGATTGCTCAGTGCCAATTTTTTTGGTGTTTGTGTTCCTTGTTCTGTGATGAAGGGAATAATAGTGTTATCAAGTTATATTTCATATGTAGCTAATAAATAGCTTTTGAGATGATCAAATTTATATATGATTGGGAAAGGGGATGAAAGAGTCTATGAGGTCTTATTTTATGTATTATTTACTGTTCACAAAGGACACGTGTATTAGGTATAGTTGAATTACTGTTTGTATTGCCTACAAATCATGAATAACTGACCTTGTATTTTGTCATTTTAAGAAAATAAAAAAGCTAAAAAAAATACAATGGTTTACCACGACAATTTTAAATGAGTACTTTCATCTAAGTAGATTTTGAAAAGACATGCAACAAACAGAATTTCCCAAGGCAGCAAAAATAATATTTGAAATATACTATTATGTTTCCAAGAATTCTTATTATGTATTTTAAACTGTTTATGGTGACCTATGTTTTAAATATATAAAGGCTCACAAACATTCCTTATAAATTATGTCTGAAGATAGAAATACCATAATATAACTGGAATCTACTTAGAGAAAATTATTTTTAAAAAAAGTCATTAAACACTTCATTATATAGGATTAGGTCAAAATATTATATTCTACCCATTAAATGCAGGAAAGTAGGATGCTTCTATTACATTTAATGCCTTCTCATGAATTTTATCATCAACATTCTATATGGTTATATATAGAAAAGACTAATTGGTCTTTTGTCTAGTGGTACAGGCTGTAGTCACAGTTGAGGCAGGGGGATCATGATGAGTTCAAGACATGCTTAGGCGACAGAATAAACTGTGAGAGCCACCGTGAGAAATATAGTGAAATCCTGTCTCAAAATAAAAAGCAGGCAAATGATTGAGTGTGTCGCTCAGTGGTAGAGTGTTTCCTAAGCATGCTTCAGGCCCCAGATTTAACTGATAGTACTGAAAGAGAAAAGAAGAAAAGGAGAGCATTGAAGAAAATGAAGCAAAAGGAGGGCAGAAACAGGTAGAAATATTTTCCATATGATTTTTTTTACCTTTGACATTAAACTAGGAAGTGGAGGGTAAAAAGGAATAAAATAAAAATGAAATAAGATGGTGATCATATATAAATCTTACCACCTCAAAAACTATTCATTAGGACATGTTTGTATTTAAAATAGCACATCACCAAAACAGTTTAAAAAATAAGAGTACTTGAAAACGTAACAACACATTTCACCCCCAATATTGGTTAATAAATTAGTCAAATAAATGTAGTAACAAACACTCTAAAATATAAGTGGCTTGATCCACTGCACCAGAAATGTGCTGGCAACTACAAGCTTGTGTGGGTTACAGTTCCTCTATTTACTTCTTATGAGGGTCTACATTACCACAGACAACCTCTCTCTCTCTCTCTGTCTGTGTCTGTCTGTGTCTGTGTCTGTCTGTCTCCCCCTCCCCCTCCCCTTCCCCATCCTCATCCTTCTCCTGCTCCCTCTCCCCCCTCCTGCTCCCTCCCCCCTCTCTTTCTCTTTCTCCTTCCCTCTCTCTCTCTCTCTCTCTGACCCCAGTCCCACATGGAAAAAGGAAGGAGCCATTTTTATATCACTATTTTATTATGAACACAGTAGTTCTTTCCATGGCCAATCATTTCCCAAATACCCGACCTCTTTATTCTGTCCCTGTAGGAGATGAGTATGCTAGCTTCTTTATTTCGGGAAAGCCATATACACCCAGACTGTAGCACAGTGTAGTCATTTAGTGTCTATTTATATCCCATCAATTGTTAAGGTGGACTCAGCTGAATCTTGCTGCGTGTATCTTGTTCTGGATTTGAAAACAAAGAAGCAGATGCTCTTTTTGCATAGTGGAGAGCAAAACTCAAGAATTGACAGAACCTGAGGCCATTGTTTGGTGGCACATGCCATGGCACCCAATCCCACCTCTGATGGCAATCATGGTGAGTGTCCTGACAACATTGGAGTGTGGGAAGTGGGCTGTATACAGCAGACATTCACCCCAAGGGACCCTTACGCCTCAGAAGTCAACTCAATGGGTCCATGTCACTCCTCTTCATGCTTCTATTCTAGCCTTTAGCACAGACATCCATTACGATGCTTTATCAGACTAGGGCCTTCCAAAGGTTGTGCAACTTGATATGTCATGGCCCACCCACGCACCTTTTCCATTGTGAAGTAGACTATTATTTTATTTTCAGTGCAGAATTCCAGTTCTGCAGGTCATAGACTCCTGAGGTTTCTCAATAGTGACACTGGATAAATATAGGTACTTAGTAATGCCTAAGCCATCAAGGGAAGGCATCTACTTCTGAAGTAACAAACTATAGGATATCTCTGGCTAGAAGGAACCTGTCATATAGAGTCAGTTTTCACATGTGTGTCTACTGGATCCTCTTCTTTTTAAATATATCTGTTTTATTTTGTGTAGTATATGTGTTTGTACTGCATGCGTACAGAAGCCAGTGGAGGTCAGAAGAGGTGTCAGATACTCCTTAAACTTAGGATAGAGTTAAGAGCCACATTGTGCCTTCTTGGGTCCTCTTCAAGAGTAAATCCTCTTGACCATTGAGCCACCGTTATTCCTAATTTATCTTCTTTTAATCTTCTTAAATTCCTTTCTTATATCTTAATTTATCCTAAATAAATTCCTAATCTATCTTCTTAAGTCATAAATTCAAGCGGTCAGTGCTGGTGCCTTTGCCAGTGGGTAGGACATTTATAATTTGCTGTCTTTGGAGTGACCTTGGATAGCTCTATACTGTCTGGCTTAGATTTTGTGTCAATCATTATGATAGACCTGTTAATGCATCCATGGTAGCTGTTCTGACTGATACTAACTGGTTAAGACAATTCTGAGCTGCATGTGTAGCAGAGGATGGCCATATCTAGCTAGCATCAAAGGGTGGGGACGCCCTTGGTCCTGTGAAGTTTTGATGCCCCAGCATAAAGGAATGCTAGGGCAATGAGGCAGAAGTGGGTGGGTGAGTGAGTGGGGGAGCACCCTTATAGAAGCAGGGGAAGTGGGGATGGGATGGGGGTTTGCAGAGGGGAAACCAGTAAGGTGGATAACCTTGGAAATGTAAATAAATAAAATAACACTAAAAAAAAGACCATTTTGAAAGCTCAATTGGCCATTGCCTTTCTTTCTGGTAATTGCTTTCTAGTGGATATGCAACAAACATAATTTTATTATATCATCTTTCTACATGCAATATCTTTTTATCTGGTCCCCTAGTCCTTTTTGATCAGTATTTCTGTCCAGCTGACTTGTCTATTATCCCTTTCCCACATTCTATGTGGGGTCTTACTCCAGGACACTTCCTGGTCCTTTAAAGACCAAATAAATAAAAATATAATGTGAAGATCTGGACATTTGGAAAAGTTTTCTTTCACTAAGAGACAGCTCTTGGTTCTTGCTAAGATATAAGTGCCACTATTGTTCCTTTAGGGATATCTCACCAGACCAGTCAGTGCTGTGGTACCTAGGCATCATTCCTAGTGGACAAAAGGTTTCCTACACAGCTTAAAGATATCTAGGAAGTTTTGTGTTTCCTTCTTTATAGGAGGGCTACAAGGTGAGGCAATTTCTCTTTATTTAAACAAAAAAAGATTGTTGCACCTTTGTGTCATATGATACCACAAACCTTAACAGAAATGTAAGGTCTCTTTGAGCTGATATGTGTCTAAAAGTCTGACCCTTCTAGCTACTAGATCCTTTGTTTTTATCAATTTAAGTGAAATGGAATACAGAGATGTCCAGTGGAGTCTCCCAGCAACTCTAATTTCTTTGAACTGTGCTCTAAGAAATGGGAACATATCTAACATACTCACTGGGCAAGTATGAGATGTATTTTGCTGAGGATTTCATGAATATGCAAACTTATTTCTGTTCTTTTGTCCGATTCCTCTGGGTATACGACTTCTTCATTGTCCTTCCAATGTTATGGTCATTGTAGCCTACTAATTTACAGCAGTTGTGTATGCCATCTGGACTATATTTCTTCAGATTGCTATCATCCCCCAACTACTAACATCTCAATTTATGTGACTCTCCTATTGTCCACCCTTGAGAAAAGCTCATGATTGAAAAATTAGTCATTCTTCATGGCTCCCCAGAATTATGCATCCTCTGTGGTCTTCATGAAATATAGCTCCTGGTGGCTCTCATATATCACATCATGCATCTATCCCAACATGCCCTCTTCCTTGAGCCTTTACTGTTTTTGTATCATCTTCACGATAGTTCACTCCATTTCATCTTCACATAACTTTCTTCAGGTTCCTAAAATTACTCTAGCATTAGATTTCTTGATATTTGGGATTGTTTTCTGCAGCGTTCAATACCTTTAGTTAATAACTCCCTTTTTTCCAGTCCTAAGTTTTGGTTCTGGTAAGCAAGCAAGACTGAGAAAATCCAGACTCGTGCATTCTCTCTTGATATTTTATGCTAGCTAATTCTTGAAGCTTCACAGTGGGATATTGTCTTTTCTTACTAGTCATCCCCATCCAGCTCTTGTACTAGTTATTATTAACAATAACTTTCAGCCCTAAAACCAAGAAAGCCAGTGAAAGGTTGTGCCATTTAACTCTCAAGTATCTTCTTCCGTGAGCAGATATTCATGCTCTTAAAGGTGAGGGAAGGACCTTGTTCTGTAGAATTTGCTCATGTATCGTTGGGTTACGGCTCCAAATGCCTCCTTCTTGCTGTTTTCATCCCTCCAATTGTCTAAGAGCTTTGACCTTGGTCTTTTCCTGAACATCCAAACATCCTTGCAATACAATGGCCCTAAGTAACCAATCCCTAGTTACACTCCAGCTGTGTCTATGCTTGCAATGAGAAGATAAGAAACACATCATGATATTTAATTGCATAAGGCATTTGCCTCCAATAAGATGTTATTAAAAGTCACCATTAGCAAAGATTTTATCAGTGGGGCTTAGAACTTCTAGAAAAGTTCCACCACCACCACCCAGGTATTATTGTATTGTAGGTAGCTAATGATCTACTTTCAACATCCTACTATATTACCATATTACTTAATATTGACACCATCAAACTAAATAAAGACTGCTTAATTGTGTGTGTGTGTGTGTGTGTGTGTGTGTGTGTGTGTGTATGCATGTGTAAACAATACCCATGAACCATAGGAAAGTAAGGCAGGCAGAATATCCAATGGAAGCCTTTCCTATGAAAGAGAGAGAAAGAGAGAAATAGCAAGAAGATTGTGTAGGATAACCGTCCAGAGCAAGTCAAGATACTCAGCTTCCAGGAGAAGAATGGACAGGTACTTTTGAAAACATCCTTTGCCTCATTGCCTCCCAACTGAGACCCTCTTATATGGTTTCCAGGCCGGTTGGCTGCTCAGAGTCTGGGAAACACAGAGCCTTGGTTCAGTAGAGCATATCGCAAAGACACCTGTACCTTCAGGCTGTCACCTCCTATATTCTCTTTGACAGATTTATTCTTGAAGGGATACATCAGCCACAAAGCTCTATGTCTATCCTAAGGATTTCTGAGTGGTACAAAGGGAGTTCCACAATTTATTCCAACAGCTAATCCTGTCATCAAATCACAACATACCTTTAAAGACAGAAGATTAAAGAAACCATCAATACCCAGTTTGTAATCAACTTTCCTCAGCCTTCCTCTGTCCTTATTTTTTTTAATAACCTTCTAGTTTTATCCATCAAATGTACCTGGCATCTTTGTTTCTTGGAAATAAAATTTCTTCCACACAGCTGTGATATTATTTTAATGCAAAAGATGGGCTTTTTGGCCACCTTTCTAGTGAGAAAAACTTACATCCTAAATAAAAGTATATTTAATGTGTATGTATGCACTCACATGCACACATGTAAACACACACACACACACACACACACACACACACACAAGCTCATGTGTGGACCCACACACAACAAACTTCTACCAACAACTTCAGCAAGGTACTGAGTTGTGCTATATAAGGTAAGTAAGTATTCTGCTCACTTCAGGAGCAGGTACATTAACAGGGGGGAAGTCTTATAGCAATCTGACCTATGTAGGTCCCTCTATCTTGTACCACAACAAATACATAATAATCTTGCTGAGAGACAACATCCCACTTTCTGTTCATTTCTTGTTGTTAGTAGTCCTTAATTTGCTAGGATGACAAGATGTTAAATTTTTTGAAAGATAGCTGCTTACCAAATTATGCAAAGTGTTTTTCCATCCATACGGCTAGCAGGCTTTCTATATCTTCTTAATGATAAATAATTTGGCATCGTATGAAGAATGTTTACATTCAATTCTTCCTAGAGCAAGCATTCCATTCCAGGAGTACGGCACTGGACAAATCTTCCACAATACATCCTACATCAACAATCAAAAGTGACCACATCGTGGTGTTTAAAAAGATTTCACCAGGATACATGGAAGATGTTTAAGCAGATTTTATTTCCATTTAAACACTTAAAGCATGCTTCTGGTAGAAAATGCTAGTTTAGTGGTATAACTTGCTTCCTAACGAGATAATGAATGGCCTTGTACAAATGTCCAATAATCCTCCAACCCATAAAATAAATTTACTTCAGCAATCATGTGTTTGTTTAGGTGTTCACTACCATTAATATCATAGCTAAATCTATGTTTCATAAGTATGAAAAGGATTGAAGACTCAGAATATATAGAATATGTAGAAAAAAAATCCACAGATCCATTTCTGGGTGTGTGTGTTTGTGTGGGGGGGGGGAGAAGAAAAAGGAGAAGAGGAGGACAAGAGAAGAGAAGCAAGAAACAAGGACCTCAAAGACTTTAAAACATTGAAGAAAGAAAATGAAGAATATACCAAAATATGAAAAGATCTCCCATGTTCATAGATCAGTAGGACTAATATAATAAAAATGGACATTCCATCATACCAAAAATAAAAATAAAACTCTTGATGGTCCAGAGAGAAAATGAACAACTAAATTTCTAGAAAGGGTAGCTGGTGGTCGTATTATGCATATAGTCATAGAAGAAAAGGTAAAAAAAATCAGAAACTCGGGCACCAGTCCACTTTACCTTTACACCTTTATTCTAGATGCTTCACATAGAGTAAGTTAGTGGATACAAACTCTTACTCTCTTCATATATTCCAAACATGGCTTCCAACCTAAAACAGAATATGGCAGTCTTGAAGTGTGTGCATTTATATTAGTCTTCCATATCTAAATGCTGCCTTGGACAGAGCAACATAAAACCATCCACTGAGAACTATCCTCCTTTCGAAATATGAAATGAACTTTTCCCATTGATAATGTCAATAGGAAGGAAGTTCACTAGGTGCTTTCCTTTGTATGTGTCACTCTTTACCCAGCTGTAGCTTAAGCGTGACTTGATCCATGGCTGTATGTGCTTTTCGGAAGTTTGTAGGATTTATAGGAGGTGGAACATCACTAGAGAAAGTGGGTCACTGAAGGCTGTTTCCAGGCTTAGCTCAGCCCCACGTCCTGTTCACTGTTTCTTGAGTACATGTGCCAGGCTATGCTTCTACTCCCTGGCCTTCACTTCCCATTGCTTTGTCATCTCCTCCATGATGGACTGAGTCACCCTGGAGCTGTAAGCCAAAGTAAACTCTCTCGTCCATAAATTGCTCTTCTCAGTGTAATTTATCATAACAGACTCAATAGCTAAGCAGTAGCTTTTCCAGGAAATCAAAACTAGAAATAACTCCAACTTAAGTTAGCCTAAGTGGAAATAGAAAACAAGCAAAACCAGAACAAAATAAAGTCAGAACCCAAACCAAAATCAAGGCCAAAACAAATCAACCAAACAGACAGAAGTCATATTTAGAGTCTTCAAGTCTTGGTGAGCATAATGTTTTATGTGGTAGAGAGTAGAATACAGCATTTTTCACATCTTTGGAGATGCAATGACTGAGAGGCTTAGTGTAGCTTTTTTAACTTGTTTTGAGTTGCACTTTCCAAATCCACTTAAAATAGCAAAAATGCCTTTGTTTTGAGGTTGTCCTAAACTAAAAATCAATTGTGACTGTACAAGTACTAGTTATGTTCTGAACAACGTACCAGTAAGGTATTAAAAATTTGAAGTACATCGCATGGTTACAGAATATTATCTTTATTACTCCAAAATATTTGTCAGATGTCTATATGTCTATATGTCTATATGTCTATATATCTATATGTTTGTATATGTCTATCTGTATGTATATGTATATATGCATATTCTAGCCTCCTTTTCTTAAATAGTTAATGGATTTTTGAACCAAATAATTGCTTTTATGAATGAAACACACACACACACATACACACACACACACACACGTATATATATATACATATATATATATATTGCAAAAAAACTGGTTCCTTGTTTTCAATGTCCTATCAAAATATATCAAATCTTAGAAATGTTCCAAAGGAGTTAGTATAGGAATGTTTTGCTATAAGCATGCTTGAGAAAATATGTGGTAGATGTCTGGGTCCCATTTGGTGTTTAAATGACAACCAATTGTTATTAATATTGACCTAGTGAAATAAAAGCATGTCTAGATTATCATGCATAAAAAGGAAATGATAATGAAACTCCTGGAAGCCATCGAAACATCTGAGTATCTCTGTATTGCATAAACTCTCTACCTAGTGACATATATGAACGATATATGAATATGCAGCAACCATTATTTACATAAGACTCTTGGCGTGAGGATGGTAAAAGGATACATGGAGGGCTTGTGGGTAGCCCTGCTTGCTTACTCTAAACTATTCCATCTCGCTTGAGGTGAAGGTTGCTGAGGTCACAGGGCTCATTTGGGACAACCGAGAAGCTTGGGAAAGGGCTTAGGGCTGGTTAACTGGAAAGAGTTTCTGTCACTTGAGACCAGGACTATTCCTCGGTGTAGGCACATCACTTAGGGTTTCTAAGATGTGGCCTAACGTAAATGCTGGTTCCTATGGCTAAACTCTAGGAATGAAGATTTGATTTGGAGAAAAACACAGCATAATTATAGAACACTTTTCCTCATGACCCCAAATGCTGACTGAAGATTATTTACACAGAGAACAGTGGCGATGTCTGTCCTGTCAAAAGTATGAACTCCATCTACTAGTGCCAACCATAGAAGGGTTGGGACAAAAGAATGGACCACTGGATTCTTTCCCTTGTTGAAGGTAAATGCCTAATGAATGTTCTAAGCTTCTCACGCAGGTGGACATCAGTTGGTCACTTTGCTTCATTTAGTGGGATCCTGAGTCTATTCCAGAACCCACTTCTCGTTTTCTCCCTGGACCTGCCTCCAGCTCAAGTCATTTTTCTATAAAGCCCTGGGCTACATGTTATTTCTAGGTGAAATGGCCCTGTGAATACTCAGGACCCACTGGGTTTCTGCTTGGATTAACAGCTCAGCGTAACTCCATGGGTCCCCTCTAATTGGCTATTCACGAAGTAGTCTACTCAATTCCCCTTCTGCCTCTGTCATGGGAAAGGCCCTTGCGGTTTTACAACTAAGAAATATCACGCACAAACTGCAGGAGCAGCTGATAACATTTATATCTTCCCAGAGCACATATTAAATAGTCTCTTGCTGAGTTAAAGTAAATAAGTCCTGACTTTGCTATTTGCTGCCGCAAACATAAAACCTGTGAACAAAGACAGCTCAAGTGGACAGCAGAAAGGGCATAGCTATTCATGATATAGGCCTCTGGTTTGATGGATTCTGGATTGAGACTTAGAGAGCAACTCCAATTCACAGTGCTAAATCTGGTGATCTTAAGTCGGGATTAGCAGATAACTATAAATATATTTTCTAAATATGTTGTCACTTTATCACCGTCAACATTACTTCTCCCTTCTGCATATTATTCTCATTATCTTCATTGTTTCATACCCTCGTGTTTATTTTATATCATGTCGTATGTTTTGTAATAATTGGGTATTGAAAGTTCTCTAAATACTCTGCATACAAGTCCTTTTAGTAGGCATCTGATACCCAAGTATTTTCTACCAGTCCGTGGCTTGCCTTTCCATTCTCCCAAAGGAGAATGGGACTTGGGCCTGATAAACATTGGTGTCTTCCAAAAAGTCTTTGTGATGTTCATGGTACAAAAATTGGCATCAATGGCCAGAGGTGCAATTCTTCTCTTTGGTCCTTCTGTTAGAGCAAGGGTCTAAGGAAGTCAGCCACAGAATCCAGATTAAAATCCAAGTCACATTATAGCCTTTCTGTCTGTAGTCACATCCTGCCATCATTTCCACAGATGCTGAGGATTTGATTAGCATTGTAGCACCGGGTATTTGGAGTAACCTTCTCTTCGTGTGCTTGTCAAGTGGGATAAGAACCAGTGCAATGGGGAGGACCAAACACAAATCTATGAAATTGAAAGTGAGCATATATGGCCAAAAGAGTGAACGTCAACCTTAGAACAGGAAGATCTAAAACTCCATGTAGGCCCATTGCTACCTCAACACATTGTTGCCACCTATGTAAAAGGACTTCACAGTCCAAAGGAAAAAAAATTGTATGAGACGGACTTTTTAAAGCAGAAGACAAAAAATAGTTCCATCAGGAAAAATATTACTATTATTACCATATTTATGTTCCATGCAGCAGTCTAGTTCCAGCAGAAGATGGATCTTAGGTAATGATCATTGTATAGCAAGCAGTTAGTCACTACAGGTATGGTGTTGAATAACAACTTATATCTAGAACAGGTTGGAAAGGTTGTGGATTTATAGTGTGGGTATTTTGATAGGGCAAATTTTTAATTTTTTAATGAGAAGAGTAGTTTTTATCTGTGCAGCAGGATTCATTGGCAGGAGTACCAATACTCATGATTGAATAGGTGCAACTATATTCCAGTTTTGCACTAGGACTATGATAATAATATTTATCTTTGAGAACATAAAGTAGTCTAAGGGAGCTTTGTCCATTGAGGCACGCCCCAAAACTGCTCTATTGATGAGAACCGCAAGTGATGTCTATTACACTAGAAATCTTGGTAGGGCAAGAAGTCCTTTAGACACAAAGTTACGCCTTGTAGGGTTCTGAGGATCCCACACTTGAAAATAGTCTTTTTCTTCTTTATGGAAATTTTATTGTAGCGATCCAACCGTGCAATGCTTTTCAACCTCTTGTTCTGCAGCTTCCTTCGGCCTTTTTGCTCCGATGCCAAAGAGCGGGGCATTGGCACGGGCCATGTGGTGTCAGGCAAAAGCCATAACTTCTCTTCTGTGATGGCTCTGGCCTTCTTCTTTTTGTACACATTCCGGATGGGCATCACAGGTCCTGTTAGAGGGGTGGACTATTTAAGTTCTTCAGCAGAACTGTCTCCCTTCTTCAAAGCAGAAGTCTTCCTGGGGAAGAGTATGAACTTGGAGCGGTACTCCTTCAGGTGCTACATCTTGGCCTGTAGTGATTCAATGGATTTGTTTCTCCTCTTTGGGTTCACAGAGATGACGATGGTGCGAGCCATTTTCTTGTGGATACCAGCTAACCTGAGTTCCTCCAGGCTGAGGCCCCTGCCAGCCTGGACCTTGGTGTGGTATCTCACTGTAGGGTACCTCACGATGGGTCTGATGGGACCGAACAGGGGACAAGGGGCAATGCGGTGTGCTTTCGTCTGCGGGGCCTTGCATCTGCAGATCTTGCGTGCTGACTGGATGAACCAAGTTGGTCCACTCGCTGCTGCCAATCCTTGTAGAAGTGGGGCTTCAGGATCATGCCATTCCGGCTGGGCGCCATGGCTGTCTCCTGTACAGGAGAACGGTCGGGAAGAAAGGGAAAATAGTCTTAAAAAGTTGATAATGGTACGCGTGCCGAGTTTCCCTACAGAATAAAGTGCAGCTTGCTATATACTGACTTTCTCACAATAAAGAATGGCTCTTACCTGATAGGTCTCTTGGGGTATCATTGCACGGCCTGGAATCCTTCCCTGAATCACTCACTTATCCTGTTGTGAGGACATGATCCTTGTGTAGGGGTAACATCAGGGGGTACAATGGAGCACATCTGTTTTATGGGATCATTAACCTTAGTAGACCCAAATGGTTGAAATAGTACAGTCTGAACTTAGCAAGAAAGAAAATAGAAAGAAAATCAGTATAGGTCCCTGCCAACCTAGAGTAAGGCCAACCACCCCAACAGATTGTGGAAGTGCCACAGTGAATTATGTCCTACACCACACAAATCAAAAGTGACTGTATTTGCTGAATTAGAAGGTGCAAATAGAGACCAAATGGAGTGATCAGCTCAGGAGAAAGTATTAGAAATGATGGTTTCCTTCATCAGTGACCTTTCTCTTTGCTTTAACACAATATCTGACAGAAAGGAAAAAGGATTTAGTTTGGTTCCTGGACTGAGGAGAGTTTCAGTCAACCATGGCTTTAAAGGGGTTGTGGTAGGGGAAGGCATAGCACGGGATCCTTGAAGCAAAAAGATTCAGTCAGAATCAGATTTTTTCTATGACCTTCAGAGGCATGCCCCTACATACCCACTTCTGCCAGTGAGGTTCATGGACACCATGTCCCCAAACAGCACACGAAACCATGAAAGATAATTCAGATTCAAAATATGTCATGAGTCAATATTCATAGTATAGTAAGGCATAAAGTTAGAAGTCCCTTTTGTCTCCATGTTTCCAGGAGGTAAACCATACCAGCCCAAGATTTCATGGGGTGGAAACAGAGGTCCTAGTTATCAGTAATGAGAGCACACAAGGCACTGATTGTGCCTTCAAGTCACAGGACAGTCCTTCTATGATCGAGTCTTGTTAATCCTTTAATAAAAGTGATACAGTTGAAAAACCATGTCTAAGAGGAAGATATTTACGTGACAGAAGGGGGTATTGAATTCCACACTTGTGTGCTCCATGGATTCGTTATGATAAGACAAAGGTCAATATTAAGAAAGAGTAATTGACCCTCTTTAGCAGGAGGATTTAGGGTGTTTTTTACACATCGAGGTCAGGGCACCTTGTCTAATAGTTCAAAAGGTTTCATGAATGGACTCGAGCCACCAACTGCCCTTGCTACAAAAGGTACAGCTCCCCAAGGTTAAGATCATTCGGGTTGCAAGTACAGTTCAAGCTCTGAGGTAATCCGGAATGGAGAAGAGATGGAAGGGACACCATTGCTGACTCTATGCCAGCTGCAAGAATGAGGATGATAGCTCATCCCATTAGCCTTCCGGAGCCTTCCCTCCACACGACAGGTCCATGGGGGCTCATGAAGGAACTTAGTGAGAAGCAGTTTTAGGAGCAGATTCTGTCACCTGTAAAGCAGCTCGGGCCACATTGCTCTTAAGAACATTGCAGTTAGTTCCTGTTTCTGGCTGTCATGTTGCAGGGATATGCTTCAGATCTAACCGTTGGCTTTGCTTTCTCTCTGTTTAGTAAAAAGTATTACAAATACATGTAGCAGCAGAAAAAGCAGACAGGCTGATTTATTATTAACATGAATTATACTGTATAATAGGTAATGGCTTGTCAGATATCTGTGGTTCCTGTTAGCATATGAAAAACAATTTTCCCTTTCATGGTCTATCTGCCTCAAGAAAAGGCTATTCATTTACATTTTATTTTTATATTTCTTGTTGTAAAATCAACAACAGAAAGAAAATACACATTTAATAAGAGCATTTTTCCAATACAGCTTTGCTGGGCAAACAAGGGAGATGAAATTAATATCATAACTTCTCTGAAAGTATAGTGTCCACATTTTACTTGTAAACTCTATACACTGGACCTACCCCAGCTCTTGTAACACTTATTTACTGGGCTACTAGTCAACTTTGACCATTGACCTTTTCTTAGTTATTTCTCACTTTTTCAGTATTATAGACTATAATAAATTAACTTATCCAAAAAACATAACCATAATGTGCCCCTAAACCATGGTTTCTGATCCTTACTTTTAAAAACATCGAATACGGTTCCCGTATATCTGCTGAAAAATAACTTTAAATAGGTTTTACATTTGTTTATCCATAATCTGCACTTCTTACTTATTGGTTTAGCCATTGCTTCCAATGCTTACACTCTTTGTCTTCCTAGGCAACGTAATGAAGTCTTACAGTTATTTGTCTTGGGGCTTTCATCTCTCCTTGCTTACATATAAATATATTTAAGATTTGTGTTTTTATATTGGTCATACAAAATTAATTCACATTAGAAATGCAGGCAGCATGAAAAAATCATAATTTAAAAAAAAGCACACGCACACATTGCATGACATAGCTCAGTAAAACTAGGAGAGACCCGGAGACATTTACTCTTGGAATGTGATTGAGCCCACTTGATTCAATAGTACAAAATCGAAAGGGTTGAGTGAGTGTGGGGATCAATGCTTGCATTTTATGAATTAGCAACTGATGTGCTTGCCTCAAGTGAAAAAAATCAATGGGAAGTTCTCTTATTGGCCTGAGCGACCCTGTTTACCCCAACGGTTTTTAGATCTGCAGATAATTCATCTGATTAGAAGATTAACATGCCAAAGGAGTTGTTTTTCTTTGTCCAGAAAAGAAACAACCCTGGGAATACAGATTGGCACATGTGCAATCTATCATTCTGTTGCCTTGAAAACAGACTTGAAGCCCCTCACATCCCCATATTCTAATGGTTAAGACTGAGAACTTAATCCACCTTGTCAATATGACTTATATGTTTGTTCAGGGAAAATTCTATGCAGGAAGATGAGAAGATAAATGAAAAATAATTTCATTCCAAGCTTCATAAAATTTGGACAAACCAGTTTAGGTAAATAATGTTCCCATATAGATAGAGTTTTCTTGGGACAATAGATCATTCATCTGTCAAGCTCGTCACTAATCAGGCAATATTTTACTTCTTAGATCTGCTCAAAGACCCTTGCTTTAACCAGCCTACCGGGTTGATACTGTACACTGTCTCCTAAATCCTGAATAAAAAACATCTACACCCCAACCCAGTAGATACCATACCCCAGTCTTTCAAAGAAAAAACTGATCATCAAGGTTGTGTGAATCAGCTACAGAGAGTGTGGTTGTACTGAGTGACAGATGTTTTCTCTGTGTTTTGAGGTAGGGTAGCTTGTGGAGTGAGCTGTGGAATGTTTCTGCCATCCCATAACTGCCACCCATACCTACAACCACCTTTCTCAAATGCAGTCAATTTTTCTCAATCTTTGAAAGACAGAAAACATACTAAAATGAAAAAGACTTCTCTCTGTAGCAGTGGTTTTCAAGCTTCCTAATGCTGAGACCCTTCGATAGAGTTGCTCTGTTGTGGTGACCCCCCAACCGTACAATTACTTTTATTGCTTCTCCATAACTGTAATTTAGCTACTGTTATGACTCATAATAGAAATCTCTGTGCTTTCCTTTGGTCTTAGGTGGCCCCTGTAAAGGGTTGTTAAGCCCTCAAAGGGGTTGAGATCCTCAGGATGAGAACCACTGATCTACAATGCTATTAATCTGTTAACTCTGAAACTTAATGGCCATACTGGGGTGAGCGAAAATAACACTATCCATACTGAGTGGGACCTGATGGGTTACCTAATATTCCATAGCTTCAGGTACTTCACCCATAAAGGAATGGGAACAAAATATAAAAATATGGATTGGGGAAATAGCTCAGTTGGAAATGCATTAGCAGCTTAGGATCCAAGGTAGGATACACAGCATTCACACAAAAAAATAAGGCATGGTGTTACCTTGAATCCCAGAACTTGGGAAGCAGAGGTAGATGAATCTTTGTGAGTTAGAGGCAGTCTGATCTACAAAGTGAGTCCAGGATAGAAAGGGCTACACGAGAAACCCTGTCCTGAAAAAGAAACAAACAGGCAAACAAGATGTAAGACAAGCCAATGTGCAGCTGTAATTCCAGTGTTGGGGAGACGGAGACAGAAAGATTCCTGGATCTGACTGTCCAGTTAATCCTTTCCCATAGACGACCTTCAGATTCAGTGAGAATGGCTCAGGAAAGCAAGTGTCGGGTATCAGGAGGATACTCGACATCAACCTGTTGTGTTCATACTCCCATACATGCACCCAAGTTTGTAAAAACATAGGAAAACATATACACATGGGACATGCACACAGGAAATAAAATAGTGATAATGATATTTTCTACTATAATACAGGCACCTACCAGATTGACTGCAACCAACATCCTTCCTGAGTTTTAGCTGCAGTTGTTTTTCTAGTGGGGAAGATCCAAACCCAAGACCTATTGGTTTGGTTTCTGATCGTGACAGGTTTAGAAAGCAAATGTGCAGACCGGAAATGGATTGGAATCAAAAAAGTTTGTGGCAGAAAGTTGGGAGACTTGGAGAAGCCAAGAGTCTTAAAGCAACTCTAGAAATACAATGTTTTCAATATGGCATAATCCAGGAATGAGGAAGAGAGGAAGAGGGAGGGGAGAGAGGAAAAGAGGGACAGAAGGGGGAGGAGAGAGAGAGAGAAAGAAGAGGAGAGGGGAAGAAAGGAGGAGGAAGAAGACAAGGAGAGAGCTACAAAGTAGCTAAAAACATGCTTTCCTGAAAGTACTCTCATCAAATGCAACATTGTTGGCAAGATTAATGGCTTTCTTACTCATCAATACTTGCACAAAGCCTTTTACCTAGCTAGCCTCTCCTATTGTACCAGCCCACATGAGTCAACATGGGTCCCCTCACCTTAGCTGCCCAAGGCTTGGGAAACATTGTGATAGAAGGGACTGAAAGAATGTAAGACCAGGGAGGAGCAGTGCTATGAAATGCTGGTCTGTGCATTGTAGTACCACCAATAAAATTATATGTATGTATGTAATTATTTTACACACACACATACACACACACACACACACACAGACACTTTTTTCTCCTAATCAGCCTCCTTTTGAGATTCCTCTTCCCCATGGTTATAGAATAGTATTTTTCTTTACTGCATTAAGTTACTACATTGAGCCCTACTCACTCAGCTTGCTTTTTGAGCTCTTTGTATGATTTGACCGATGGAACAGGATTTGCCCTCAGCACATCATATGTATTAGTTCCCTTAATGCTCAAATGTACTCCACAAAGTACTCAATATTATCTCCATCTTGTAGAAAAAGAACTGACTAGACTACCCTAGAAACAATAGAAGTGCCTTCTGAGAATCACATAGAAATCATGAAAAAAAATCAGCATTGGCAACTGAGGAGGATGCAAGGACGTCTGAGTTTGATTGACTTTCTTCTGTTACAGCAATAATCCAGGGAACATGATGATCACCAGGGAAAACTATGATGAATACTTCAGCCATAGGAAAATCATGTATCTTTCTTAAATTCTTGAATTGCTTGGTCAACCAAAGCTCTAAGTGTGGAAATATTAAGGAATTGGCCACTTCTCAGATTGAAGAATAACATGAATGCCTAGTATACATGTTTATATTGATTTATTTTTTCTCTCTCCTTCCTCTTCTCCTTCCTCTTGTTCCCTCCTCTCTCTCACTCCCCTTTCTTTCTTTCACTTGTCTTTGGAGCAGGAGACAAGAGTCCCCTGCCTAGGCTGCCTGGACCTCACTATGTGCCCAACCTGCCTTTATGCTTCTGACAGTATTCCTGCTTTAGCTTTCTAACTTCTGAGAGTATAGTACTGCGCCCTCATGTCAGACATTGTTGCTTTATTTATTCTTCAATGCTTCCTACCTCACTCAGAAAAATCAATGTCCTGTTTCAGGGTGCTGGGGTGTGTGGCTGGGTGGGTATAAGTATCCTCTTCTAGGCTTTGTTCACTAATGAAAAATACAACCGGTTTTTATTTTAAAGAAAGGTCACCTTTTGAACCACAGTAAAAACTTAGAGGATTATAGATACATATGTGGCCTGTATGAACCTTACTAGGAGTCACATGTCCTCTGTGGAAAGGACATAGTAATAATTTTGACTTGTCACTACTGGTCAGAGTCAACAGAATAAATGTCTGTGGAATGCTCAGCTATGCTCTATGTCACATCTGCTGCCCCAGCCTCAGTGACTACCAAAGAAGAAGGTATTGAATGACTTTAAGAACCAGAGGTCAGAGAGGTACATTGAAAAGCAGTGTCTTCTGGATATAACAGGGCCACTGTTTTCATGAGCTCACAGGAGCAATGGTTGTCTACACAAGACCTTCACAAATTCAAGCCAGTCAGCATTCTAGCATGGAGTGGAAAGGGGGTTCATGAACCCGTACTTCTAAGTAAGAATATATGGACAATTGATGGCTCTTTGGAAGAAAAGATCATTTAAGAAAACAGTAGAAACCCTAGTAGGCTGAGCACACTCCAGTGGATGTTTCTACCCCTGTAAATACATGGACAGCACAAATGAGAGCTAATGGGTTATTTTTTTAAAAAGGAGAGGATACCAAAATATGAAGTTGGGGATGGATCTGGGTAGAGTTGGAAAGAGGAGTTGGCAGTGATATGATTAAAGTATGACATTCTCAAAGAATTAATAAAAATGCTTGCACTAAATATAGCTTAGGTTTTACCCTTTGGATGGTGGCTCTCGTTGTAGAACAATATCAAGCACATGTAATACGTACCTGAATAGGTTTGCTTATGTCTATAAAACTTTATTTACAAAAGGAGCAGATAGTTGTTCTCAGCCAGCAGTCATCAGTGTCCTGACTATTATTCTGAAAGCATGCATAGGAGCATGGTTCTAACTGTCCGTGACTTACTGGTCAGGTCACAGTCCTGAAAGGTACCCACATAGCATGGCTTCATCACTTATGTTCCTGAGAGCTAATTGTTTGGACCAGCCATAACATTTAATACTCTTCTTCTGTGGCTTCTGTATGTCCCCTACCCCAAATGTTGTAAGTATACTCTGGGTGGGAAACAAAAGATGGAGATACTGTCCTGTGCCTCTTGGATGCCTGTGAGTAGCTTCGGTGTTAGCAGGAGTGGTCCTTTAGACAAAGCTGTCTCTGAACAAGTATGAGCAACAATTTCACTGAGGATGAAAGTTATTTCTGTCAAAGTCAGCGTGCAATCCAGTTTCATTATTTTAGGACATAAAATTGTTTGGTGATTAACTTTGTTTATACTTGGCAAAGCATCACTTCCTTTTCTGAGGAGGAAAAGAGACAAAAAAGCTCATAAAAAATTTTCAAAAAGCTTTTGACTTCAAACAGCTCTTACAAAACTGCATTTGGATGAGTCAAGTGTGGGGGAGTCAAAACCATATGGATTCCTCTCCTTTTAAAATAAACACCGACTTTCAAATTGAAGAAAATTTTCTTAGAAAAGTAGACTTCAGATTCCCTAGACTATAAATAGCAAAAAAAAAGCAACTTCATGAAATTTGATAGACCCAAATCACAGCTGGGTTTCCCAGTCTTAATTATTGTATTTTCACTGTATATCATGTCAAAACAAACAGCTCCAGGAGTGGCCCACATTCAGCTATTTTAAGGGCATGGAGATTTTCATTTATCTCTCAAGTAATTTTTGCCCAAATCTTGCATTTGAGGTAAATTGCTTTGTTACATTTGAAATGCCATAGGGTTAAACACTTGCCAGTCTTTGTATGTATTTCATTTTCAAATATCTATCCTTGCTACAAACAAGAATTGACAAATTATTGAGAAATGCCAGCCACACATCATGTGTTTAAGGCCAACCTGAGCTACATAGCGAGCCTGAGGTTAGCTTGGACTTCATAAGTGGATCCTGTCACAAAAGCAGAGGGGCGGGAAGGGAGACAGAGACAGGGATGGGGAAGAAGTTGAAGAACAAGGAGGAGAAGGAAGTATTTGGGTGACAGAAAGAAGAGGAGGAAAGAACAAAGGGGGGAAAGGAGGAAGGAAGGAAGGAAGGAAGGAAGGAAGGAAGGAAGGAAGGAAGGAAAGAAGGAAGGAAGGAGAAAGGAAGGAGAGGTAGAAAATGTTAAGATATGTCTGTAAACATTGTTTAAAATTCATTAAGATATAAGACATATTAAGATTGTGTGTATGTATGTGAACCTCCTTGTATATCTGTGTACTACTTTAGTACAGAAGACTATGGGAATCAGAATAGGGCATTAGATTCCCTGAAACTGGAAATACAGGGTCTTATGGATGGCTATGTGAGTGCCAGGAACTGAACCTTGAGTCCTCAATGAAAGCAGCCAGTGCTTCTAATCCCCGAATGATCGCCCCAGTCTGTACACGCTTCTGATACAATGGTAATACCTGGTGATATTTTCATCTATTATTACATTTCATCTGCATTTTCATTAACAATCTAAGCAATGAAAAATTGGCACCCTTATTTAGGTAGATTAAGTGACCTACTTGGGTAGATATGAATATTATCATCAAGTAATGCAAACCAAATTTTCTTAATCAGTCTTTATACAAGTCAACCAGACTTTCACTTGTTCTTTAATTCCTTTGTTAACACCAGGAGTTTTAAAAGACAGGGGCATTATCTTTTAGAAGTGCTCCTGGAACAGAAGAAGAAAGGTAGTTATGATAGTTGCTTCCTATCATGGGGCAATAGTGATCTGAAGAGGGGGTGATCGGTCTCATGACTGGGGCAAGATTTCCTAGTAAAAGGGCCATGGCAAGGTACTCAGTAAAAGGGCCATGTGTTTATGGTGACAGAAGACTAGCAGATATCTCCCTTATATAAAGCAGAAATGCAACATTCTATATGAAGAAAAGAGTATGTATACTTGAGAGCATGCGGAGTGTCCCTGTGCAGCAGAAATATACATGAAAGGAAATAGAGACAGAATGTAAGGGCATAGAGACCATTGCAAGTCAAGAGCTAACATGGGCTTTTAAAAAAGGTTATTGTTGTTTGCAGTGAAAGCAACAGTTTTGAGAGCTGTCTTCAGAACTAGATTGTGAGGGTGGGACGGAGAAGATGGGGGTACTTAAAAAGTAAGGTACCTGGTTACGATTCTCCAGTGCATGTTGCGAATGAAAATACATGGTCTCGTAAGTGAAGTTGACAGGTGCAGCTTCCCCATGTCACTTGAGAATGGGCTTTGCCATGGAGGAGGGGGGACCAAGCCTAACCTACTCAGTGCTGACTCAGATACCATACATAGAAACCAGCATGACTTTTTTGAATAAAAGAATAACAAGGTGCGCATTATGTTGAATTCATATAAACTGATGTAACAGTAAGTCTCAAACTAACCTAAGAATCTAGAAAATTCCTAACCATGAAAGCCAAAGAAACAAATTAGAAAGATTATTTACATGTACCTGGGTGGGAGAGAAGAAAGAGGACGATGCCTTTTTCTCAGGCTGGGTCAGAGGCTAGGTATAGAAAGCCACTTCGCTCCTGCATTTCGTCTTGACTAGTTCCCACTTATGCTCACGCTAGCAAGCTGAAAATCCCTGAAAACAAAAACCTCAAGAAAGTAGGCTTATAAAATGTTTCTTTTATAAATGAACCCTTTCATTCCCCCTTCCAGTGAAAGACAAGACAGCAGTCTCACATTAAGGTTCTACAAAGCAACAGGAGGCAGAGGTAGGAGTACAGCTACCTAATTTTGATCTATTCCCCCTACTGGATCTTCGCTGAGCCTGTTTCTACCTTAGTAAAATAGGCATAAAACAGTAAGTAACAGGAATGAAATTAGTCTAATACTAATATGGTCCTTAATGAAAGTGTCTTCTTTTATTTTCATTTATTTGCCCTTGAGTTAGATACTAGGTGTCAGAACATCTTCATCTTAAAATGCCTGGAGCACATTTTCGCAAACAGGCAAATCAGTGGAAATTTACATTCACCTTCTTACAGTCCCACAATTCTTTGTCTAATTGTCAAATAAATGTACTTGATTTTGGCTGAAGAATCACTTCTCTGAAATACACTGAACACTCCCCAAAATAAACAATAATCTTCCAAGAGACTCCAGCTCCATACTCACAAAATTAAAACAAAAGAGTTTTTTTTTAAAAGGGATTTAGTTCCACATGGACATAAGCCACTTAAAGTATATAGGCTAAGAGCGCAGTTTGTAGCTCTCAACTTAAACCAAAGGGCCCAGAGCGAGTCAATTACTAATCATGGCAATGGGGCAGAGAGTGAGGAAGAAAGCAAGACTGAAATGACTTTTATTGTTGTCAACTTGCACCTAAAGATTTCTCATGTCCCCATTGAATATTTCCTAATGTGTTCATACACACACACACACACACACACACACACACACACACACACTCACTCACATATCTTCTTCCCTGGAGATCAGTTGAGTATTGTGTATCTTTGGACCTCACACATTTTCTAGGTTCTCTTTTATTTTTTCCCTAATGAAATTCTTGAATATCTAATCCTATCTCGGTGTCCATTTCTTGGAAAACTGGAATGGTGGAACCAAAGAGTCTTATAGGATTGTCTTCTTCTGCAAAGATACTTACTAAGGTCTCTACCTTCTGCGATCAATGTTGTCATTAACCATCTACAAATGCCAAAACTGATCCAGCATGGGTTGAATCTGGTCTTCAAGTCCCTTTCATGGTGTCTTGTTCCTTCCTTCTATACCTACTCTGAAATGACAAGTGCTCTCAAATTCTGATACACAAAGTGCTTTGTTAATATTTTATCTTCGGAATGATATTTTCACGATGCCTGCCCCACAGCTTGAGGTCCATCTGAGTGACTGCCTTCTCCCTAGGGCACCTTTCTGTTTCTCAAGCAAGAGTGCGCCCATTCAACTGCCCAAGGCATGCGTACTCCGCATAGATTTGATAGTGCTAAGCTGCGCGTTCTTTTAATGAAAGCCTAAGCCAGCCAGATGAATGTGAGAGAGATGGAGTGGATTTTGGAAATAGGACAACTGGGATATGAACTTCAGATCTGCCACTTACGAGTTGTGTGGGTTGAGACAAAAAATACTTTCCTGAGATTTGTAAAAGGAAGATAATAGGCCTTACAGGACCGAAGCATTATGAAAATATAATGAGAAAATTCATTTATTTTGCATGAATTAAAAAAAAATGGAGCACCTGCTTTGAGGCAAGGACACAACTGTGTTCAGGACTCAATTAGTGATATCAGTATTATCCGTGCAATGCTGGAGCCATTCATGGGACATGGACATCGGTCCCTAGTTCTGTAATCTGTGGAGGAGATTTCAAAAGGCTAATCAGAAAACTTTGTTTCAGTCACATAGAATGGCAGTAAGAAATAAAGGCTAATAAATTAGTAGCTGTCATTAACTTTAAGATAAGATTAAACCAAAGGTGAAGTTTCTTGGATGTAGTCTCAGCACACGCGCACACACACACACACACACACACACACACACACACACACACAATAACAACAGCCTAGGAGAAGAAAATCAATTAGGAGTTCAAGGCCAGCCTGGCTGATTAACAAAGCCCAGACTTATCTGGATTCATAAGAAGAGACACTGTCTTAAACTAATGAAAGGAAAATCAGTAACAACAAGAAAGAGATTAAGCAGGATGATGTGCTAGATAATGTTGGGGGAAAAAATAAGATACAGGAATTAGGATGTTCAAGAAAATGTCTTTGAGGAAAAATTAGATTTTGTGCTTGAATCCTCCAGACACAGAAACTCCCTCCTCCACCCCTCCTTTTCCCTCTTTTCTTCTATCCCTCTGACCCTCCTTTTACCTTTATTGCTCTGCATTCTTCTCCCCTCCTTCCCTACCTCCATTTGCCTTTTCCTATGATATACAAATTGAGCTTTTACCATTCTATTTGCACCCAAATCTAAGTCTTATAACTCCAAACACACACACACACACACACACACACACACCACAGAGAGAGACAGAGAGACAGAGAGACAGAGACAGAGAGACAGAGACAGAGAGAGAAACAGAGAGAGAGACAGAGACAGAGTCAGAGACAGAGAGACAGAGAAACAAAGAAAGACAGAGAAACAGAGACAAAGAGAGAGAAACAGAGAGAGAGACAGAGAGACAGAAACGGAGTCAGAGACAGAGAAACAGAGAAAGACAG
This sequence comes from Rattus rattus, assembly GCF_011064425.1. Lineage (NCBI taxonomy): Eukaryota > Metazoa > Chordata > Mammalia > Rodentia > Muridae > Rattus > Rattus rattus. Next base: position 176,486,993 of record NC_046154.1, on the reverse strand, counting down.
AGAAACAGAGACAAAGAGAGAGAAACAGAGGCACAGAAACAAGAGATAAAGACAGAGACAGATAGAGACACAGAGTCAGAAAGAGGTGAGGAGGGAGATAGATAAAAGACAGACAGACAGACAGACAGACAGACAGACAGACAGGCAAATTGGCCATATACTTCTTATTGCAAGTAGCTGGCTCAGAATGGTGCCAGGTAGGCAAGTTCAAAATCAGCAGAGAAGGTTGTAAATGCCCAAGAAAGAGCTGAAGCCACAGCCCCTGAGTAGAATTCCTTTTATTGGGGAAGCACCTAATGACTTTGATCAGGTCCACCCAACTTATTGAGAGTAGATCCTTTACATACAACCGAGTACACATGTTAATCATATTTACAAAATATCTATGCGGTCACACCAAGATTAGTGTTTAGCCTAATAACTGTTCTGTGGAAAATCTAGGTTATACCAGAAAACTGATCACCGTGTGCCATTACACAATATATTTTTAACCTATAAATGTGTTTATTCTTTTGAAGATCTAAACATAGAATCCTCTTTACCATAAAATTCTCCCAGGACTTGTAGATAATCTCTCCAATCAAACTAACAGTAGATAAGCATTTTGAAAAGGAAAATATTTTATTTTCTTGATAGAGTGTAAGATTCAATTCTATAAAAGGCAAACATACTGAATTCTTCTAGGTCATTCATTGCAGTGAGATATACAGAGAATCGCAAAGAGGATTTTATTGTTCCATAGTACCCAGCAGGCAGTACAATTATTGAGTATCTTAAATGATTAATAGGGAAAACTCTATTTCCTTCAGTTTGGTACCTCATACTTTTTATTCTAGAGAAATATGTTTTTAATATTCATTTAATATTGATTAAATACCCAAGCCTTCCACATTAAAACTAAATCGAAAGCACACTCTTTGCGAGCGAATATTAAGCAATCTGTCAGCGAGAAAATTCCAAGAATCAATGCAGAAAGTTTTAAAAATATATCAAGTGCAAAATGAATGCACTACCCCCACTTTATTTATCAAGAAGACATATTCGTGTATTTTGTTTTCTTCACACAAAAGGGTAATCTTAACTGGCCACTATTTGTACCTTTTCCTCTAGCAAAGTGCAAAATCTGTCTTCCCAGCCACAGGGTCCTGAATGTGATCTCTTGGTACTTCTTGCTGACTTTTCCCCTGAGAGGTGCTAAGAATCACTTTTGGTAGGACACCATTGAGATGCCCGCATCAGATTCCATATTGTTCACGGATTGTAAAATGTCCTCTAGACTTGATGATATTTATTATTGATTAAGTGCTTCTGTCATGTTGACTGGAAACCGATGCTCTCCCTAGAAACGGCATTAGTTTTCCAGTCTCGGGAACTCACTTTACTCGATGGCTGAAGTTTCTGTTAAGTGATGTTCTAACTTTCTGCCTCATGAATCCTATTCAGACTACTTGATTATCAAGAGTGCACTGGCTGTGTCTGATTCTTGCTTTTGTGAGGTCACTTCTCCCTCAGCCACAACATATAAGGTTTGAAGGATTCCATATATGTCAGAGTGATGCCTTTATTTAAGGCGGTTTTGCATTCTAGCACCTTTCTGAGCTCTGTTTACACCTTAAAATTATTGTCATTCTTTTAAGTTATAAGTAATTTCATTAGCTACTCAGAAGAAAATAGAAAATCATTTTCCTATTTCTAATCCCACCGAGGATTTTTTTCATATTTTGGGTAGGGAATAAGTTCATAAAAGTAATCTTAATAGTATGACTATAAAATCTGATGTGAAGATCTATGACTAAAGAGTGACTATTCTAAGTATTTTTGTATACATAATCTTCAAATGATAATGAACAAAAATTAATGCTTCAAAACAATGAAAAGATATTATAGAATTGTTTTGTAACTTTCTGACTTTGTTTCTTTCTTTGTTTCTTTCTCTCTCTTTCTTTCTTTCTCTCTCTCTCTTTCTTTCTTTCTTTCTTTCTTTCTTTCTTTCTTTCTTTCTTTCTTTCTGTGTATCAGAGTCTGTATGTCTATGTACAACTGATGGATTTTATCTGTGCTTGGATGTTTGAGCTTGATCCCAGGTACCTGCAATCAGTGTTTTTAACCATTCATCCATCAATCTAGCACCAAATGTTGCACCCTTTAAAACAGTAATTTTTAGAGGATGAGTTCTATTGTCATAGTAAAGACTTCCAGAGCTACAAGCAAGAAAAATCCTTGACTGAGCTGTCCTTCTGAGATTTTATATATATATATATATATATATATATATATATATATCTTAGATACTAAGAATCCATCCTGCGCTGTAGAGGGCTGCGGGGTCCTGCGCCCCGGGGATGGTGCCGGTTTCTGCCTTCCCCTCATTAAGAAAAATAAGTCCGGTTCCTGCCATCTGCTCATTGAGAAAAACAAGTCCTTGAGAAAAACAAGTCCTTATTTGGATGTTCCTGCTTGGCCTGGTCGTTTCCACAAAGTACAACCTATCCCACATGGCTTGCTGGGATTGGCTAGTGCTAGCTATTTAAGTGTGGTGCAGGGATTTCCCGGGGTCAGAAAGATTGTATTAAGGTTCCTGGTAAAACTGCTTGAAGAAGATCTTTGCTGGTCGTGTCTTCCTTGCCGGTCGGGGTTAGGCGCGACAAGTGGTAACCCGTCTGGGGAAGGAGATCAGAACCGTGCGGGGAAGGAGATCAGAACTTCTACTTGATCAGGGCAGCGCTGGAAAAAGTTCCCAAGGTAAGGTGGGACGATAAGGACCCGGGAAATTAGCGGCTATAAAGTTTCAGGGTAGTAAGCAAGAAAGTTCGCAGTAATGCGAACCCGAAGGTAAAGTTCAAGGTATAGCGAACGAAGGTAAAAACAGACAGCCTTGTAGTCGATGGATTTATTCATCTTCTTTATTTTGTGGCTGCTTCTAAACCTCTTTTTTCATTTGGGAATCATTTTTGCCTATAGCTGTGAGAGGGATTTCGCAATCCCACCCGATTTTTCTGGCTCTTCAGGAGCTGTTTGAATCAAGAAAGTTAAAGATAAAAAGGAGCACCATAGAGAGGTTTCTGAGTGAATGTAAAGCCATTGCACCCTGGTTCACAGTCTCAGGTAATCTTTCTGTTGCTTGTTGGGACAAGCTAGGTGAAGACTTAGACTTTGCATGGTCCCAAGGAACCTTAAAACCAGGAGTTCGCCAAGTTTGGCGTCTAGTTGAAAGTTGCTTGGAGGATCAGAGGTGCTGTCAGGAAGTGTTAGAAAAGGGACGTGCAGCTCTTGAAATGCTCCAGGAAGAAAGATCGGAAAAAGCAAGGAAGTGAGAAAAGAAACAGATATGGAAAGATCAGATACAGACAGAGAGACAGAGGGACGGATACTGAGGATGAGTTACAGGAATTAATAGAACAAGTCGGTCCTTGGTTTATAGCTAGTGGTGGTTTGAATATTCCGGATTGGAAAGGGAGATTGAGAAATTGGGAGAAAATGGGCCAGGAAAGGCCCCAGTAAACAGAATTCAGAAGGATCACAGAAATTAAAAGCATGTACAAAGATAAAGATTTGGGGTAGTGGTGAGTAAGCCTTGTCAAAAGGGGACAAGATAATAATGGTAAAATGTTTTGTGTATGTGTTCTCTTAGAGTTATGCTAAAATCTAGAGAAACAAAGTCAATTCTCATAGATGCTTTTGGTCTTTGGACCCTGACTGGAGACAGTTTACACCCTAGACAAGAGAGAGAATGGGGTTGAGAGAAACAGTCCTCCCGGATTCTCCACAGATGTTTTGGCAAAAGAAGGAAATGAGCTTAAGCCTTTTTGGAGCTCTCCTGGGAACAGAAGGAGGTGGGAGACGTCTTGCCTCCTTGCTGGCTCCTCTTGGAGAAGTGCTTATTTCTGGTTCTGGGTCCTTTAAGATATCTGGGTCCCTTTGGTTGAACACCATCTAGTTCTTTTCCTCTGTGTCTATTGTTTGTCCTTGGTGCACCAAGTTGTCCATGTATGTCAATTTATGTCTGGGTTTTGCTTCTCGTTGCTTGAATGTTTTGTGTTTCATGTTTAAAAGAAAAAAAAATGGTTAAAACTTTAAATGCTGGTTGATTCACCCATTGATGTAGTTTTAACTCCTTTCAAGAAAGGAACAAATACAAAGTTTCAATTGGCTTTTGGAGCCTGCATCTGTAGCTAGAAGCCTAAGTCCGCTGAGGAAGCTCCCCAGGGGGCTGGCTAAATGTTTACACTAGCCGATCCTAAAGGCACTAGGAGCTTCTATGGTAATGGAACTGAATTTTTCTCTTAGAAAAATTTTTGACTGGGATTATTGGACTCAACGGGTGACAAGGTGTTTCTCTTAGAACTATAACTAGAAAAGGTAAAAATGGTGATTGGTTTAAATATTAAAGATATGTGTAGCCACTTCATTTTTGTTTCTGATTGGTTTTAAGTGTATAATACCTCTACATTGTCTTGGTTAAAGGTTACTGGCTTTTAAGTTAATGAGTATGGTTAACAAGTTATAACATTGGTAACATAAAGTTGGCTTAAACCCCATGATAGAGTAATTTTAGACAACACGTGGCATGAGCCAATCCAGGGAAACAGGTCTTAATTGGAATAATATTTTAATATAATTCTTATCCTAGAAACCAGACTTATAAAAATTTAGGACAATGTCTCTTTGTTTAGAAATTAGAGACTGCACCATCATCCATTCATATGCAAGAATTGGCGGTCAAACTTTAAAGCATGAGGAATGGACTTGGTTTTGGAGAGACTGGATTTTTGGAGAACAGATGGTTTGTTGGAGGTTGAAGTTTTGTTTTCCAAAGTTATGGTTGTGCTCTGGTGTAAAGGGAAGCTTAAAGATTGTGGTTAAGATTGCCAGTGTTGCACTGGCTACAGTTTACAGATTTGATCACAGACAGGCTCAAGATTCTAACTCGCAAATATTTGTAAAAAAAAAAAAAAAAAAATTTAATTTAAACAGGTGAAGATTGTTACAAGATTTACAAATGAATAATGATGGCCTTTCTGCCGCTGCCCGACATCAATGTCGGGCGGGCATGTTGAAGGGTTATGTGAAATGGAAAGATGTGATCACTGGCTTATGGCATGGGCCAGATCCCGTTCTGGCGTGGGCGAGAGGGTCTGTTTGTGTGTTTCCTCAGGACCGGCAAGATCCGTTGTGGGTCCCTGAAAGATTGACCAGGAGGTGCAACAAGAATGAAGATCCTGCTGTTGCTGACACTTCTTGGTGTGACCCAAGTGCTGGTCCAAGCGGAGCCCTGGTGGGGGATACTATCGGTGTTCCCGAGACCCATGCCGATCGTCATGACCATTAAGCCCCTCCTTTAATTTGTCTAAACAGTTGTTAAGTTATCTTTTGGGTAATTGGACTGGAGAATTCGATTTTTAAAGCATCAGCTACGATGTAGCCATCGTGACCGTGAATTCCACACGGCGGATGCTGGACTGGCAGGATTGTCATCTTGGATTGCTGCTGCTGTGAATCATCTAGGGAGTGGGCGGGTATGGGAGCCCTAGCTGGACTCTTGCTGCTGGTCTCCCTAGTGAGCCTGTGGTGTTTGTGCAGGATGAGGTTCGTACAGAGGCGGCATGCGGCCATGGTCGTGCAGGCATTTGCAGTCATTGAGGCAGGACAGTCCCCCCAGGCGTGGCTCACAGTCATATAAGATATATAGCCACCCTTACTCTACTGGGCCCTGTTTCCCCTGGCATATTCCATCGTCCCTGAGCATATCGAGTGACCCTACTCAGTGACGGGCAACTTCCCTTCTCACCTAAGACATGGAGCCTTGAGGACGACAAGGTAATCCTATGACGGGTACACGAAGGGACGATCCTAAGACAGGGGGGGTCGCTGCACTCAGTATATGCCAGTGTCGCCTGGGTGCCAATAAAACAAAAAGGGGGAACTGTAGAGGGCTGCGGGGTCCTGCGCCCCGGGGATGGTGCCGGTTTCCGCCTTCCCCTCATTAAGAAAAATAAGTCCGGTTCCTGCCATCTGCTCATTGAGAAAAACAAGTCCTTGAGAAAAACAAGTCCTTATTTGGATGTTCCTGCTTGGCCTGGTCGTTTCCACAAAGTACAACCTATCCCACATGGCTTGCTGGGATTGGCTAGTGCTAGCTATTTAAGTGTGGTGCAGGGATTTCCCGGGGTCAGAAGATTGTATTAAGGTTCCTGAGTAAAACTGCTTGAAGAAGATCTTTGCTGGTCGTGTCTTCCTTGCCGGTCGAGGTTGGGCGCAACACTGCGCTTTCAATTAACTACTGTATGATCATTCTCAAGGTATAGCAGACACTTCTACTATTTATTATTTGACCTTATTAATTCATTTTACTTCCTAGGCTGTATTGATTAGTTAGATCCATATTTGACTGCAGGAGTCTGGTCATTTAAATACTTGCTGGCATGTACTGTAGAAATACAGACCTCATTTACTTTAGCCTTCTACAAGAACCACAGTCACGCTGCAGGGTGTAAGAAAAAGAAAACCTCACGCTTCTGTTTTTAAATTTGTTTTCAAGTGATGGTACACTGGCATCCCCCAGAAGCTACTCTAGTTCTTTTTGTGAGATTTCCCTTTTATTTAAATAGTTCAATTTTAAGAATTAATACTAAAATTAGCAATGCAAAGATGACTTAGACATATAGAGAGCAGATTAATTGAGAACACAAATGCTGCTGACAATGGGAAGGTGTGTCCCTTTGGAAAAACCTACTTAAGAGGTAGGAGAGTGTTATCTTGTAAAAATAATTGTGAAGTTCTAAGCTCTCAAAGTGGATTGTTGACACATTCTCTGAAGTGATGGAAATGGTTGGACAGATACTCTTCATACCATTGGATAAAAATGTTCTGACACTTTGCTGTATACATTTCTGTGGTTACTAGGCACCTCTCCAGACATGTTCTGCTGTCAGAGGCCTACATTACCTGTGTAGATTAAGAAGTTTAGAAGCACATTTGATAGGGAATTTTATACATGAAGAATTACGAATGCATATTCTCCTCTTTCAATTATGCTAAACTTCAGGACATATGAAATAGTCCCGGTAAATATAACTATCAACATCTCCTCACATTTTTACTTCTTTAGGCTACATTTGAAGAAAGAAACAATATTCCTCAACAACAATGAAAGTAAACTTCAAAACCTTAGCCATACTTAAATTTTTACATTGAGTTGTTTGTTCTTTTGATGTCCAGTTGGGTTTTTTGTTAATTCTTTATGTATCTTAGATATTAGCCCTCTGTAGGATGTGTAGTTGGTAAAACTATTTTTCCAGTCTTTTGTCACTTTGAGTGATGATGTCCTTTACCACACAGAAGCTTTCTAGGTTCACGAGGTCCTGTTTACTAGTTGTTATTCTTTGTGCTTATGCTATGGAAGCATTGTTCAGAAAGCCTTTTCTGTGCCTTCAAGACTATTCTGTGCCTTTTCGTCTACCAGGTTCGATGTATCGGCCATCTGTTGTGGTCTTTGGTAAAAATATGCAAGATTTTTGAAGGCTATTGTAGAAGGCCTTATTTCTCTGATTTCCTCCTCAGTCTGTTTGTCATTTGTATATAGGAGGGCTACTGATTTTCGTATTTTAATTTTATATCCTGCTTCTTTGCTAAAAGGGTTTATCAGCTTTAGGAGTTTCTTGGTGAAATTTTAGGGATGTTTAATTATACAACCGTATCATCTATAAATAAAGATACGTTTCCTTCTTCAATTCTTCCTGTCCTATTTATATCCCTTGATCTCCTTCAGTTGTCTTATTCCTCTCACTAAGGCTTCAAGTATATGCTATATGCTTTTTATAATATATGTTTATATATATACTGTATATATCTGTAATATATGTTTATATATATTGTACTGAGTATAATTCTATACCTATAATATACTATAGTATAGTGCTATAATATACATAGTAATATTCTATATACTAAAATACAGTACTATTTTGAACAGTACATGAAGTACTTCAGTGACACTGATAATGGTTATTGGTGAAGAGGATGTAGAATAAAGGGAAAAATTATCTATTGCTGTGGGAGTGCAAACTTGTACAGCTACTATAGAAATCAGTGTAGTGGTTCATCAGAAAAATGGAAATATATCTACCTTGAGATCTAGCTATACCAATATTGAGCACTTACCCACAGAGCTCTACACCCTGTTATAGAGTCACTTGCCCAACAATATTCATTTCTGTCTACTTACAGTAGCTAGAAATTGGAAACATCCTAGATGCTACTCAACAGAAGAATGGGTAAAGTAAATATAGGACATTTGTACAATAGAATATTGTTCAGCTATTAAAAACATGAAATCATGAAATTAACCAATACATGGATGCAACAGGAAAACAAAATGATCCCAGGTGATATATTCCAGACCCCAAAGACAAATATGGTGTGTATTTGCTTATACGTGGGTGTTAGCTATTAAGTCCTAGATAGCCAGGCCACAGTTTATATAATCACCTAAGTTGGGTATAGAGTGAAGGACTAGAGGGGGGATGGAACTCTCTAGGAAGGGGGAATAGAATAGATTGTTATGGATGAACGGTGGGTTGGGAAACATAAACCAGAAGAATCGAATGGCGAGTGTGAGTGAATGGAGGACATTAGAGTGACCTAGAGTGACAACAAAGGCTAGGGGCCATTTGAAGGGTTGCATGGAAACCTAAAACAGCAGAAGTTTCCTAAAAACAATATATTCTATTAAAAACATTTATTGATAAAGAATAGAAAGGAGATAAAAATATTTTTAAAAGAAATAAAGCTTCCTAAAGTTAATTTAAAATAAGTCTTCCCATATGTTTGTAGTTGGGGCTATCCATGTTTTCCAAGGCAGTGGTTTTCCACCCATGATTTGTGTTTTTGCTCTTGTACATACAATATGGAAACCCACTGGGGAGCACTTATGGGTTAGAGGGCACAAGTAGTGAGCCTTCATTTCAAAGAGAAGATTTAAAGGTTGGATTAAGCAGCACAAATGCAAAATGAAACACTCCCCGTCACTTTTGTACATGGCACATAGCCAAGCCCCTCCTTTATTCTTAGCTGGGTTAAATAAATTCCTTATGTGCATGGTACGTTCAGTCCCTTTGCTCATCCTGCCCAGACACAGAATGACTACTAAACAAATCGCTAATTCTGCCCAGAATATTACACCTGTATTCACGGTACACAATGAAATTCATCAACTTTCATGGATGCTTCATTTAAAGGAATATGAAGTGGTTGTGTTCTTTTCATATTTCATATATTACCTGCTCTATGATCTGCAGATGTGGGTTCTTGGCGACATTTTGCTTAGTCATATCGCAAACTAGGTGCGGGCCTGGTGCAAGCACTGGGTCATAACTTTAGATTCAGTCAAGGGATGATGAAAACAAGCGAACAAAATTAACAGAAAAGCAAACAAATGCATTGGGGAAGTTCCCCAAGACTGAATCTCTTAAAACAAACAACCTTTGTGGTGTGTAGGTATTGAAATTAACATCTCTAATTGAACATTCTTTCTGTGATGAAAATGCCTTTGAGGCAAAAAAAAGTTTAACAAACTTATATAACATTTAAAAAGACTATAATCCTAAACTCCAACCCTAAATTCACTGTTTGATTTCTGTGTTTCTCCCTTTGAATATTAACCCTATTGTCTTTTCATATAAGTTATTTAACAAAATAATCTTACTTTAAAGTCATCAGGCAGTTGCCTGAGAAATTGCATTTCTCTGACATTCTGGGTATAAAATATACACACAGATCAAATATATTTAGAGTATGTATATATTGGAAATTAACTATGTAACATAGTCCCTATTTGTGTCTGTCGTCTGTGTCTCTGCCTCTTTCTCTGTCTTCGCCTCTCTTTGCATTTGTGTGTGTGTTATTTTGTATATGTGTGTGTGTGTACATGCATGTATATGTGAGTTCGAGCGTGTTTGTATATGTATGTGTGAATGTGTGTGTATGTGTGTGTGAATGTGTGTATGTATGTGTGAATGTGTGTGTTCTGACTTTTCTGTCCCTTGCAAAATATTGGATGTAAGCATCTGTAGGTCTCATAGAGCTCTTAAAGAATTACATACTTAAAAGCAGGAATTTAAGTTGTAGATACAGTATTCTCAGAGGTGATTATGAAAACCAGTTTTTATGAAACCTTAGCTCTTAATGGTTTGGGGAGGTCCACTGACATTTGATTTCAGTTCAATATTTTAACAGTAATAACTATTAAAACATATTCAAATATTCTACCTACTCAATCTTAATACATTCTAGACCACCAGCGCATTGACTTTTGCTGCCAGGCTAATTTATTTTTGTGCACACTTTAACATAAAATCGTTCTTACCATCTCTGAAACTATATTTGAGTTTAAGAGCATGTGTCAATAATTAAAATGGTTTCTAGCTCAGAGTTGGTCCTGGTTTTTTGTTTTTTTTTTTTGTTTGTTTTTTTTTTTTTTTTTTTTTATTAACTTGAGTATTTCTTATGTACATTTGGCAAACATCCCCTTCCCTCTCCCCCCTTCCTTATGGGTGTTCCCCTCCCCACCCTCCCCCCATTTCCGCCCTCCCCCCCACAGTCTAGTTCACTGGGGGTTCAGTCTTAGCAGGACCCAGGGCTTCTCCTTCCACTGGTGCTCTTACTAGGATATTCATTGCTACCTATGAGGTCAGAGTCCAGGGTCAGTCCATGTATAGTCTTTAGGTAGTGGCTTAGTCCCTGGAAGCTCTGGTTGCTTGGCATTGTTGTACATATGGAGTCTCGAGCCCCTTCAAGCTCTTCCAGTTCATTCTCTGATTCCTTCAACGGGGGTCCCGTTCTCAGTTTACTGGTTTGCTGCTGGCATTCGCCTCTGTATTTGCTGTATTCTGGCTGTGTCTCTCAGGTTCGATCTACATCCGGCTCCTGTCGGTCTGCACTTCTTTGCTTCATCCATCTTGTCTAATTGGGTGGCTCTATATGTATGGGCCACATGTGGGGCAGGCTCTGAATGGGTGTTCCTTCAGTCTCTGTTTTAATCTTTGCCTCTCTCTTCCCTGCCAAGGTATTCTTGTTCCCCTTTTAAAGAAGGAGTGAAGCCTTCACATTTTGATCATCCGTCTTGAGTTTCATTTGTTCTAGGCCACTAGGGTAATTCAAGCATTTGGGCTAATAGCCACTTATCAGTGAGTGCATACCATGTATGTCTTTCTGTGATTGGGTTAGCTCACTCAGAATGATATTTTCAGTTCAACCATTTGCCTCTGAATTTCATAAAGTCGTTGTTTTTGATAGCTGAGTAATATTCCATTGTGTAGATGTACCACATTTTCTGTATCCATTCCTCTGTTGAAGGGCATCTGGGTTCTTTCCAGCTTCTGGCTATTATAAATAAGGCTACGATGAACATAGTGGAGCACGTGTCTTTTTTATATGTTGGGGCATCTTTTGGGTATATGCCCAAGAGAGGTATAGCTGGATCCTCAGGCAGTTCAATGTCCAATTTTCTGAGGAACCTCCAGACTGATTTCCAGAATGGTTGTACCAGTCTGCAACCCCACCAACAATGGAGGAGTGTTCCTCTTTCTCCGCATCCTCGCCAGCATTTGCTGTCACCTGAGTTTTTGATCTTAGCCATTCTCACTGGTGTGAGGTGAAATCTCAGGGTTGTTTTGATTTGCATTTCCCTGATGACTAAAAGATGTTGAACATTTCTTTAGGTGTTTCTCAGCCATTCGGCATTCCTCAGCTGTGAATTCTTTGTTTAGCTCTGAACCCCATTTTTTAATAGGGTTATTTGTCTCCCTAGGTCTAACTTTTTGAGTTCTTTGTATATTTTGGATATAAGGCCTCTATCTGTTGTAGGATTGGTAAAGATCTTTTCCCAATCTGTTGGTTGCCGTTTTGTCCTGACCACAGTGTCCTTTGCCTTACAGAAGCTTTGTAGTTTTATGAGATCCCATTTGTCGATTCTTGATCTTAGAGCATAAGCCATTGGTGTTTTGTTCAGGAAATTTTTTCCAGTGCCCATGTGTTCCAGATGCTTCCCTAGTTTTTCTTCTATTAGTTTGAGTGTGTCTGGTTTGATGTGGAGGTCCTTGATCCACTTGGACTTAAGCTTTGTACAGGGTGATAAGCATGGATCGATCTGCATTCTTCTACATGTTGACCTCCAGTTGAACCAGCACCATTTGCTGAAAATGCTATCTTTTTTCCATTGGATGGATTTGGCTCCTTTGTCTAAAATCAAGTGACCATAGGTGTGTGGGTTCATTTCTGGGTCTTCAATTCTATTCCATTGGTCTATCTGTCTGTCTCTGTACCAATACCATGCAGTTTTTATCACAATTGCTCTGTAATACTGCTTGAGTTCAGGGATAGCGATTCCCCCAGAAGTCCTTTTATTGTTGAGCATAGTTTTAGCTATCCTGGGTTTTTTGTTATTCCAGATGATTTTGCAAATTGTTCTGTCTAACTCTTTGAAGAATTGGATTGGTATTTTGATGGGGATTGCATTGAATCTGTAGATCGCTTTTGGCAGAATGGCCATTTTACTATATTAATCCTGCCAATCCATGAGCATGGGAGATCTTTCCATCTTCTGAGGTCTTCTTCAATTTCTTTCTTCAGAGTCTTGAAGTTCTTGTTGTACAAATCTTTTACTTGCTTGGTTAAAGTCACACCGAGGTACTTTTATATTATTTGGGTCTATTATGAAGGGTGTCGTTTCCCTAATTTCTTTCTCGGCTTGTTTCTCTTTTGTGTAGAGGAAGGCTACTGATTTATTTGAGTTAATTTTATACCCAGCCACTTTGCTGAAGTTGTTTATCAGCTTTAGTAGTTCTCTGGTGGAACTTTTGGGATCACTTAAATATACTATCATATCATCTGCAAATAGTGATATTTTGACTTCTTCTTTTCCGATCTGTATCCCCTTGACCTCCTTTTGTTGTCTGATTGCTCTGGCTAGAAGTTCAAGAACTATATTGAATAAGTAGGGAGAGAGTGGGCAGCCTTGTCTAGTCCCTGATTTTAGTGGGATTGCTTCAAGTTTCTCTCCATTTAGTTTAATGTTAGCCACTGGTTTGCTGTATATGGCTTTTACTATGTTTAGGTATGGGCCTTGGATTCCTATTCTTTCCAGGACTTTTATCATGAAGGGGTGTTGAATTTTGTCAAATGCTTTCTCAGCATCTAATGAAATGATCATGTGGTTTTGTTCTTTCAGTTTGTTTATATAATGGATCCGTTGATGGTTTTCCGTATATTAAACCATCCCTGCATGCCTGGGATGAAGCCTACTTGATCATGGTGGATGATTGTTTTGATGTGCTCTTGGATTCGGGTTTGCCAGAATTTTGTTGAGTATTTTTTAACGCCGATGTTCATAAGGGAAATTGGTCTGAAGTTCTCTTTCTTTGTTGGGTCTTTGTGTGGTTTAGGTATAAAGTAATTGTGGCTTCATAGAAGGAGTTGGTAGTGCTCCATCTGTTTCAATTTTGTGGAATAGTTTGGATAATATTGGTATGAGGTCTTCTATGAAGGTCTGATAGAATTCTGCACTAAACCCGTCTGGACCTGGGCTCTTTTTGGTTGGGAGACCTTTAATGACTGCTTCTATTTCCTTAGGAGTTATGGGGTTGTTTAACTGGTTTATCTGTTCCTGATTTAACTTTCGGTACCTGGTATCTGTCTAGGAAATTGTCCATTTCCTGCAGATTTTCAAGTTTTGTTGAGTATAGGCTTTTATAGTAAGATCTGATGATATTTTGAATTTCCTCTGAATCTGTAGTTATGTCTCCCTTTTCATTTCTGATTTTGTTAATTTGGACACACTCTCTGTGTCCTCTCGTTAGTCTGGCTAAGGGTTTATCTATCTTGTTGATTTTCTCAAAGAACCAACTTTTGGTTCTGTTGATTCTTTCTATGGTCCTTTTTGTTTCTACTTGGTTGATTTCGGCTATTAGTTTGATTATTTCCTGCCTTCTACTCCTCCTGGGTGTATTTGCTTCTTTTTGTTCTAGAGCTTTTAGGTGTGCTGTCAAGCTGCTGACATATGCTCTTTCCTGTTTCTTTCTGCAGGCACTCAGCGCTATGAGTTTTCCTCTTAGCACAGCTTTCATCGTGTCCCATAAGTTTGGGTATGTTGTACCTTCATTTTCATTAAATTCTAAAAAGTTTTTAATTTCTTTCTTTATTTCTTCCTTGACCAGGTTATCATTGAGTAGAGCATTGTTCAATTTCCACGTATATGTGGGCATTCTTCCCTTATTGTTATTGAAGACCAGCTTTAGGCCGTGGTGGTCCGATAGCACGCATGGGATTATTTCTATCTTTCTGTACCTGTCGAGGCCCGTTTTTTGACCAATTATATGGTCAATTTTGGAGAAAGTACCATGAGGAGCTGAGAAGAAGGTATATCCTTTTGCATTAGGGTAGAACGTTCTATAAATATCCGTTAAGTCCATTTGGCTCATGACTTCTCTTAGTCTGTCTACGTCTCTGTTTAATTTCTGTTTCCATGATCTGTCCATTGATGAGAGTGGGGTGTTGAAGTCTCCTACTATTATTGTGTGAGGTGCAATGTGTGTTTTGAGCTTTAGTAAGGTTTCTTTTACGTATGTAGGTGCCCTTGTATTTGGGGCATAGATATTTAGGATTGAGAGTTCATCTTGGTGGATTTTTCCTTTGATAAATATAAAGTGTCCTTCCTTATCTGTTTTGATGACTTTTAGTTGAAAATTGACTTTATTTGATATTAGAATGGCTACTCCAGCTTGTTTCTTCTGACCATTTGCTTGGAAAGTTGTTTTCCAGCCTTTCACTCTGAGGTAGTGTCTGTCTTTGTCTCTGAGGTGTGTTTCCTGTAGGCAGCAGAATGCAGGGTCCTCGTTTGTGTATCCAGTTTGTTAATCTATGTCTTTTTATTGGGAGTTGAGGCCATTGATGTTGAGAGATATTAAGGAATAGTGATTATTGCTTCCTGTTATATTCATACGTGGATGTGTTATGTTTGTGTGCTTTTCTTCTCTTTGTTTTGTTGCCAAAACGATTAGTTTCTTGCCTCTTCTTGGGTATAGCTTGCCTCCTTATGTTGGGCTTTTACCATTTATTATCCTTTGTAGTGCTGGATTTGTAGAAAGATATTGTGTAAATTTGGTTTTGTCATGGAATATCTTGGTTTCTCCATCTATGTTAATTGAGAGTTTTGCAGGATACAGTAGCCTGGGCTGGCATTTGTGTTCTCTTAGGGTCTATGACATCAGTCCAGGATCTTCTGGCCTTCATAGTTTCTGGCTTAAAAGTCTGGTGTGATTCTGATAGGTCTGCTTTATATGTTACTTGACCTTTTTCCCTTACTGCTTTTAATATTCTTTCCTTATTTTGTGCGTTTGGTGTTTTGACTATTATGTGACGGGAGGTGTTTCTTTTCTGGTCGAATCTATTTGGAGTTCTGTAGGCTTCTTGTATGCCTATGGGTATCTCTTTTTTTAGGTTAGGGAAGTTTTCTTCTATGATTTTGTTGAAGATATGTACTGGTCCTTTGAGCTGGGAGTCTTCACTCTCTTCTATACCTATTATCCTTAGGTTTGATCTTCTCATTGAGTCCTGGATTTCCTGTATGTTTTGGACCAGTAGCTTTTTCCGCTTTACATTATCTTTGACAGTTGAGTCAATGATTTCTATGGAATCTTCTGCTCCTGAGATTCTCTCTTCCATCTCTTGTATTCTGTTGGTAAAGCTTGTATCTACAGCTCCTTGTCTCTTCTTTTGGTTTTCTATATCCAGGGTTGTTTCCATGTGTTCTTTCTTGATTGCTTCTATTTCCATTTTAATTCCTTCCACTGTTTGATTGTGTTTTCCTTTAATTCTTTCAGGGATTTTTGTGTCTCCTCTGTATGGGCTTCTACTTGTTTATTTATGTTTTCCTGGAATTCTTTCATGCATTTTTGCGATTCCTCTCTGTAGGCTTCTACTTGTTCTCTAAGGAGTTCATCATGTCTTTCTTGAAGTTCTCAGCATCATGATCAAATATGATTTTGAATCTAGATCTTGCTTTTCTGGTGTGTTTGGATATTCCATGTTTGTTTTGATGGGAGAATTGGGCTCCGATGGTGCCATGTAGTCTTGGTTTCTGTTGCTTGGGTTCCTGCGCTTGCCTCTCGCCATCAAACTATCTCTAGTGTTACTTTGTTCTGCTATTTCTGACAGTGGCTAAACTGTCCTATAGGCCTGTGTGTCAGGAGTGCTGTAGACCTGTTTTCCTCTCTTTCAGTCAGTTATGGGGACAGAGTGTTCTGCTTTGGGCGTGTAGTTTTTCCTTTCTACAGGTCTTCAGCTGTTCCTGTGGACCTGTGCCTTGAGTTCACCAGGCAAGTCACTTGCAGCAGATAAGTTAGTCTTACCTGTGGCCCCGAGGCTCGAGTTCGCTGTGAGGTTCTGCCCACTGGGCTCTCGCAGTGGCAGCGGCAGGGGAAGATCTGTGCCGCCTCTTCCGGGAGCCTCCGTGCACCAGGGTTCAGATGGCCTCGGTGTTTTCCTCTGGAATCAGCAATGTGTGTAGACAGCAGTCTCTTCTGGTTTCGCAGGCGTGTCTGCCTCTCTGAAGGTTTAGCTCTCCCTCCCACGGGATTTGGGTGCAGAGAACTGTTTACCCGGTCTGTTTCCTTCAGGATCCGGCGGTGTCTCAGGCAGGGCTCCTGCTGCTCCTGGGCCGGTCCTGGTTTTTATACCCCATATCTGTGCATGTTTGCGTGCATGCACACACACACACACACACACACACACACACACACATACCATAATATCCTCTATTTGTCTGCATTACATTATTTCATCAATTTGATTGCTTTATGTATGCATTGCTATTGTTAAAAAGAACAACTTATTTTAGAAATCACATTTACGGTCATGTTAACCTTAACTGAGAAATGTTTGGATGTCAGGTTTGGAAAACTGCTTCCTCTCTTACTAGTTCGTTACTTTAGTAACAAACATAACTCTACATTTCTTCATTTGAAAACTGAATTTCATAATAGCTGCCTCTCACAATCCTAGAGTAACATTAGGACACTGAGATCACCCTGGCATGCTAAGCTTATACTGTCTTCAGTAAATGATGTTTTCATTTTAAAAAGTTATGCTAAAATACTTTATAAACAAATTCATTTAAAATTTTATAAGATTTTGTTGCTCAATATTATGACTTTAGAAAGATCCATCCTAGTTTTAAACTATGTGTTTGTGTTTGTGTGTGTGAGTGTGTGTGTGTGTGTGTGTGTGTGTGTGTGTGTGTGTGTGTGTGTGAGAGAGGGGGGGGGAGAGGGAGAGAGCGAGGGAGGGAGGGAGAGGGAGAGGGAGAGGGAGGGGGAGAGGGAGGGGGGGGAGAAGGGGGGGGAGGGGAGGGAGAGGGAGGGGAGACTATGCACACAGAGTGCACATCCTCTCAGAGGCCTGAAGATCCAGCAAATCCTGTAGCTGGAGTTGCAAGTAGCTGTGGGATAGGATGCCTGAAATGGGGTCTGGGATTCAAACTGACATCTTAAGCAAGCCGAATCAGCAAGCACTCTGAATGGTTGAGCCCTCTCTCCAGCCCCGTATGTCTTATTTGTTTGTTTTGTTTAGAATTAACTTGCTTCAGATTCTCAAAAGTTTTATACTAATGGATATGCAATGGGTAAGAGATGAGTGACACCCTAAATAATCGAAGATCAATTATAATTCACATTTTCTCCACATCTTTAAACTGAGTCTCTCAGTTTTCAGATGGCATTAAGCTTTTCTGAATAGTGAAATGCCAAGCAGGGGTAGGGAGGGAGAAGGGAAGCCCGCTGATATTGTCAGTGGGTGAGAGAGACTTGGAATCGCTCCAGCATAGATGGCAACTGACTGAAATGAAAAAAGGAAAGTGCAGCATGAAAGGCCCATGAAAGGCTACTCCCAGCAACTCTTCCCCAAGGAGTCACAACTGTAACCCGTAACTTTGCTGGGAGGTTCCCCAAGGGCAGCAGAGGTCATAATCATTGTTTGAATGATGTCTTAAGAACTGCCAAAGACACACATGCTGAAGAGTTGGATGTCAGTCTGCTGCTCTTCTGGGAGCCTGTATCAATTAGGGAGCTGCTTTCTGTTGGATGAAACTGTCTCACTCAGGGCATGCCTCTGATAAGGATAGCAGGACCCTTTTTTGCCACTCTTTTTACCCAGAGATGAGATGAACAAATCTCTTCTTGCAAATCCACCATGCTGTATTGTACTACCGTAAGCCCAAAGACAGCATTCTATGACAGGACGGTGGCAATCAAAACAAGAAAATATTTTATAGATGATTCTACCATTTTTTTATCTTTTTCAATACTCTTAAATATTTCCCATAAATCCTTCTATATTTTGAAGTAGTTTTCTTAATTTAGTTTTTTATCTTACATACTACTTAGTTTATTACTGTAGATAACTTACATTTTCAACATTTTTATTATTATTATCATTTATTAAATTTGATTATTTCCACATATATGCATGCATATGCATATGTATGTGTATATGTACACACACACACACACACATACACACACACACGATCCATTCTGCTTATTGTCACCCTCACCTTCTCATATCTGCTTTCCTCTTATGTGATCCCACCACAAGCTCCTTTCTCACATTCATGTTCTTTTGTTTTGTTTGGCTTTGTAAACCACTAAGTTTAAATGTGACTGTTTTTGTAACCCTGAGCTTGGAGCTATGTATTTGCAAAGGATGTGTTCATCTGTGGGAGTTATCTTCTTCAGGATTCATCAGTACTCTATGCTTGATCTTTTAAAAGCAGGATGAGCTGGGTCTCTCCTGTTTTGATCTGTGACACTGTGGAGAGGCCCAGTCTTGTGCAGATAGCTTGTAAATACCCTCTGCTATTGTGAGATCGTGACGCCCATGGCTGTGCCACTCCAAAGATCACTCTCATAGCCCTTCTCACCATCCTTACTGTGTGGTTCACAGAGTCTTAGAAGTGGTGGTTTGAGTTTCCTGTTTAGGGCTGAATGCTGGAATTCTTCTTACCCCCAGCACATCAAGCAGCCATGTGCCCATGCATTCACTGCTGTCCATTGTAAAACAAACTTCTGGATTAAGAATGAGAGTAGTGCTTTCTGCAGGTATAACCATAAATATTTAGAATACATCTTAGTACTCTATTAATTTAGCTAAACAGGTGATAGTAAATTAGCTGCTAGGATATAAGATCTCTTTAGCCATAGGTTTTTCAGTCTTGTTTGTAGTACTGGGCCTCAAAAACAAGTAGAGAGTATTTGGTTACCTCCAGAACAGTGGTGCCACGTCTGCACCAATGGATTCATATCACCTGGCAGGTATTGTAGGTCTCAGATGAGTAGGACCACTGATGCCTTTTCTTTCCTGTCAGTCTGCAGCAGGTAGTTTTGGCTACACTGCTTTGAGTTCCCAGTGAGTCCTAGGTGTATGCCTGCCCAGGAGCTATCCTAGGTCTATGGGTAAAAGGCACACATATTAACTCCTTTTAAAGCTGCCTTACTAGCTCAATGGCTGGGCTCTTCTAAGCCTCCTGTGGATAGTGTGTCCTTACCTTTACTCCTTGCTCAACACTCTAAATCTTCACTCATCTTCGTTTCCCAGTTACCTCTGTGAAACCCATTGGTTTTTCTGCCCAAGACACTTTTGGACTGTCCTTCCATGGGCTGCATTCTCTTTCGGTCTATATTTTGGAAGATATCCCCTGTAGCTCTAAATCTGTTCCATCTCTCTCCCCTCAAGTATCTTGATTCTTCTCTTCCTCATTCCTAGCCTGAAGGAACCACCTCTTTCTTTCTGCCCTGCCATTGGTCACTGGCATCTTTATTGACTGATCAAGAACCAATTGGGGATGAGGACCTTCAGCATCAGTACTTACCAAAGTCAAAGTATCAGAACCATTTCCCTACATCAGTCCTTATTGTGCCTTCCAACACTAAGGAAGCTTACTCAGTTCCAGCTTCAAGATGGATACTTATGAAATTTTAAAAGAATTCAACATCTCTAATAGTAGGAGATACATCAACCTACTTTCAGACTCTACCTGGTCCCAGTGTAACTTCTGTAACAGTTAAAAAAGAAAAATCCAACAGCAAATACTGACAAAAGTGTCGGGGAATGATAACGTTATTCTCTCGTTTGGATCATTATCTGGTGTATCCACTATGGGATCAATGTTGTGAATCCTCAAATGCCTAAAAGTAAAACTATTCTATGATCCAGCTATACCTTTCCTGGGTGTTTGTCCAAAGGACTTTATTTCATACTAAAGAGATATTGCTCACCCATGTTTACTGCTGCCCTAGTCACAGTAGCTAGAGAATGGAATCAACTTAGATGGCCATCTACAAAGAATGGATAATAAAAATGTGGTACCCATTTAATGTCAGCTATGTAGAAAAATAGAGTAAGGAAATTTGCAGGTAAATGGAAGGACACGAGAACATTATACCATGTGAGGTAATCCAGGCCAGAAAAGACACACGCTACTCATATCTCTCATGTGAATTCTTGCCCCTACTCTAGGCTTGTGTTTTTCCACATTCTTTTATTCTGGGTTACAATCTGAATTTAGAAGATTTTTATTGTGTTCCCTTCCAATTTAAAATTTGATGCGTAAACTTCTCTACATCTGAGGCTTTCCACTTTGGTGTATTGCCAAGTATCAGTCAGAATAACCAGTAATAATAACATTTTCCATTATGACAGATGATTTTTATATTTTAGCTTTTGCAAATTCTGAGTGATGAGATCCAAACTGAATTAACCTTGAGGTCACTGTGATGCAAATCAGAACATTCTACTCAGAGACAGATGGCCCAAGTGTCTTATTTATTTTGATTCTAACAACCTCTGAATATTCTTTCTTATAGCAAACGAATGGAGCACAGGTGGAGCTAACTGCTCATATTGATTAAAAAACATGTGGCTTTTATCTGAAACTGTCATTTGAGGATAAAAGGTGGCTATTTCCCCATCATAAAATACATCCAGGGATGTTTTATCAAGACATGGGAATGCCTGGAGTTTTAACCTTTGCACGGATAAAATTTACATACAAATTCTCCATGGACCTTCTAGAAAGATCTCTTAATTGTCAGAATTATACCAGAGGTGGCTTTTGTTCTCCACTGCCTGATTCGACAATTGTAATATAGCTGTATACTTGAGGGCAAAGAATGCCAGCAGTCACACTCCAAGGATGGCATCCACAAAACCCAGTAAGTATACACAACATAATACCTGCTTAGCAGGGATGGTGCCCCTTGTTTTTCTTAAGTTATTTCTATTTGTGACTATCATGCCTATTTTCAAAAAATATGCACCCATTTTTTCACATTCAAAGCTCAACATATGCAAAGTATTTGCGTAACCAGCAAACAGCGAGAAATAGGGTTTTTGTTGTTGTTGGCGCTTTTTTTTTTTAAGCTGAGGAAAGAAAAGGATTCTAAAGGTCAGTACAAAGAGCAGTCCAATCACAGCAGCTGGAACGATCTGTTCCACACTGGGGACTTTCAAAGTGTTACATCTGATATTTTGATGATGCAGTAGTAGTAGTTTGTGGCATTCGTTGGCTCTCTGATGTTTGCACTTTGTGCTAAGCTTATAAGTACGGAGCCTGTCAGAGGAAATTAAAACTATCTCTGTGTCACTAAGGGATTTAAGCACTTAGTTTTTGAAGCCAAACACGTGAATATAGAATGCAAGCACATTTAGGGATAGCACACTTTAATTAAAATAAAAATATTTAGCTATGGTCTTACAG
This sequence comes from Rattus rattus, assembly GCF_011064425.1. Taxonomy (NCBI): domain Eukaryota; kingdom Metazoa; phylum Chordata; class Mammalia; order Rodentia; family Muridae; genus Rattus; species Rattus rattus. The sequence continues at coordinate 176,465,188 of NC_046154.1, read as the reverse complement.
AATAGTCTATATAATATGCATAGTATGCATAGTATGAGTGGGCTGCTCCTTTGAGGATAAAAATGATCCCAAGTAATCCAAACTTCACAACTGTCTTTTAGGAGAGAATTTCTCCTTTCGGCATTGTTTGAAAAAAGTTTCATGTGTCTTTTTGATTGGTCTCTCTTGTGTTATATATTCAATGCAGAAATAATTAAGAGAGTCAGAGAAGGTTAGACACTGATTTCCCAAGATAGGGCTATGATCACAACTACAGCTGAAATATGTTTTCCTTTTATGTTAGCACAAATTATAGTTATGCTAGTTATGCACATTTGAACATATATATATATAGATCTATCTATCTATATATATACATATATATAGAGAGAGAGGGGGGGGAGAGATTGGAAAATAGATGATGTGCAATTGCAAATAAGATGTGATAGTATTCAAATGCCAAGCTTGAAAAATGTGGCTGCAGTACACACACACACACACACACACACACACACACACACACACACACACAGAGAGAGAGAGAGAGAGAGAGGAGACAGAGACAGAGACAGAGACAGACAGAGACAGACAGACAGAGAGAGAGAGTGGGAGAGAGAGAGGGAGAGAGAGAGAGAGAGGAGAGAGGTGGATGGATAAACAGACTGACTGACTGAGGAGAAGCATACAATAAGCAAGAGTGAAGCTTGAGCCCCAAATATAGATGAACCAGCTGCTGTGTGTGAAGGTACCATTTCTGTTTGGGATGGAGATGGGACAGGACAGGAAGAATAGGGAGAGAGTTATGGATGAGAGATTCATGAGCATTGACTTCCTTCTGTTCTCTCAGCCTCCCTGTCCTTCCCCCATTTTTCATCCATACCAGACACAGACCTGTAAGCTGCAATGCTTGTCTGTTGTCCCCTGGACATCTGCCATGCGGTGATTCTATCCAAACACAAGCTGGAAAGTGACAACCCCCCACAAAGATTCCCTAATCCTTATATCTACGATCCATATCATCTCTAAACTCTTATAAAGTATGTAAGTTACTTAGTCATACACTAAGTCTATAATGCAAAACACTTTTATGTATATATACTAGCTCACACTATTTTTGCCCAAAGCTTTTTAAATCAATTATTCTAATTTTAGATGATTGCAAAATTGCCCTAGATATGTTAATAAGCTGCTGAAAGTGACATGTCTAGGAAATAAAGGATTTCAATTACAATCTACATCTATATCATCTTATTTGATGTTTTTGTGTTGAATTATATATCCTTTAAAGCTTTATTTTAATTTAATGTGCATTAGAGTTTTCCCTGAGTGTATGTGTGCACATTACAGACTTGCTCAGTGACTGCAAAAGTCAAAGAGAGCCTCAAGTGTCCTGAGTCCACAGTTATAGATGGTTATGAGCTACCATGTGGGTTCTTGCAACTGAATTCCAGTCATCTGCATTAGTGGCTGTTAATCTATCTCTCCAGTCCCTCCCTGTATTTTCATATATGCATTATATTTCTGTGAAATCTGATTATGGCATAAATCAAACTCATTAGTTTTTAAACAAGAGAACATCCTCCAAATCAAATTAAGCATGTATAAAGACACTTTCTTAGAGCATGCAGTTTATACCATAGAGCTTAAGAGAAAGGAGGTCAATGGTAACTTGTAAAGTGATGATAGAAAAAATTGTCCACACATGAAGAGCATTGGGATCCCTTTCTCTGGCCTTGGTCTCCTACAGCAATAGAAGGAATGCACTGATCTCCTGCACCCCTTTTATCCCTGCCACATATAGTCTGAGTGGAAGTAGACTGGATCCAAGACTCAGATACATCCTGCTGGTCCCACTCACCCATCCTGACCTCAGTTCTCTATTCTGAGCAGTGTCTGGCCATCTCTGGTCATGTCACCACATCTGCACTGAATATGTAACTCAAGAGAATTCGATCTAAATAATTACCCGTAGCTTCCTGTAGTGGGGAAGATGAAGGTATGCTCTTTTTCTTGATTTTAAAATTTGGAGTGCGTGTCACTTCTTCATGAGGAAATTCAATCTGGGTCAAAGCCAATAAATGTATTGAAGAAAACGCTGAGAACCAGAGCCCTGGGTGCACTGGACCCAAGTGTTACATGGTGGAGTAAACGGTATGATCACTCTGGAATACTTACTAGCTTTCTTTCTAAGAATTATCATCCCATTGTCCTCAGTCTTTGTCCTACAAACTGCCTTGGCCATTGATGACTCGGTTAATGAAAATACATGTGACTTCTTCAATGAAGGCTTAAACGCTGTGTGTAGCTCTATTGCATTTGTGAACTATATTATGTTTTAGCCAGGAGCTCTGATACCTCAGACTGAATCTCAGGATGGAGAAGACACATGGAGAGGTCATGGCTCTTCTGACATAGAGCAGGAGTGACAGAGAACTACACTGTTTGCCATCCCAGTTGTGGATTTCTTCCTAGGCACACGGTCATCAAATCTAGCAATACCATGACCTTAAAAGCTATCCATTTAACAATCCAATGAATAATATCACTTTTATTTTCTACCCAAAATATATTGACAGAAAAAAATCCATCATCAGTTGAACAATGTTGTTAACCCCGTGTAATATGGAAAATACTTTTAATTTTCAAACCTCATAAAAAGACATTACAATACAATCTAATGTCTGCACTGCCAGATATTTACTTAGGGGTAATACTGGATGGAACTTTTCATTTTATGACTATTTCTTTGGACAGGCAGATAAGACAGAAAACCGTCGCCAGTTTCTGCAATGTTCTTGATGAATACAGCAATGTGAATTTAATGCAGAGCATAGAATTTTATCACAGGGCCATCAAGAACATTTTTCCCCATGTAAAATATGTTCTCTCTCATTACCAACATAGAATCAAAGCTAAGGCACATAGGGGGATCTCTTTGATGCTTATTTCAAAGCATTTAAAAATTAATTACTCTCATACGCCGAAAAATATGTAAGTGCTATTATTTCCCTTCCACACATGGAAACCTGGACGCTTTTAGTGTCTTTCTTCAGACCACACAGTAAGTCTTTTTCAGAACTGCATTGACCTATGTATTTTCAGTGTGATTTGAAACCTCTTTATACAATATTCACAGGAAACATTTTTTAATGCGAACCCTCTACCAGCAGTAAACAATAGAAGTGCTTTTTTTCTTTCTTACTACTTGTTACATTTGTATTCTGCTTTGAGCCTACCCTTAGGGTCAGCAAGAAAAAAGTAAGTTATTTTAAGCACTTCCAAGTAGCCATTGTCTGTTCTACAAGTACTCTGGATATCATATAGGAAAAAGATACCATGTTCAAGAGTACTTTGGACAAGTCTTCCTCCTCATCTACTGAATTGACCTGATTGAGGCAGACAACAAGAGCTAGAAAAGCAAAACTACACATTCCCACACAAGGAATCATGATAAAAGAAACCCAACTAGCACAATCAATAGTCAATACAATAGTCAACATTGCCTAACATTTTACATTTTGAATGATAACATAGTCATATGACCCAATTGTTCTACTAGACTGTGTGACTAGTGGAGGGTTAATAGTGTTTTAAAACGTTTATTTAATAGAATGCAATGAATTAACAGCCACTTAGGCAGGGGCTTCTCAAGTGTCAGAGTTATACAGGAAACCTGCACCCCTTTACAGCAAGGACTGAGCTTCCTTTGTAAACTCTGTATTTCCTTCAAAGTCACCGCATTATAAATCTAGAGTTACAGACCATTCTGCCTCAATCCCTTTTCCCAATATTCTCGGTACTTTTTCTAAGTATACTATATTATCTTCCAAAAAAATCACCTATGTTTTATTAGGTCAGTTACAATTAAGAAATTGCATTTAATAATTAGTTCACTTAGTCACTTTATACTTTTTTCTACACCAGTGACACTGGCTATCCAATAATTTGTAGAAAACAATTTACCTTCTTTTCAAATTGTAACCAATAGCATAGTTGTCTTTTAACCACACTCGCGTTTTGAAACAAAACATTTCCAGCTACCTGAATGCTTATACAAAACAGTAAAAGTAAGGTTAATCTTTTTAAATTAACACAACTCATTTCCTAATATAAAAATTCACTCCAATCTAACCAAGAAAGAACATATAACTCTGGACTAAACAATATTTTCCTTTTAATTCTCAGGCATGAATGTATTTTCAATAAATTTATACTTATAAAATAGCATTAGATATTTCAAGTAAATAGTGACCATAATCTTCCCAATAAGTCACACCTACATTTCTCATTTTACTTTAGGAAATTATCACTTAAGAATAATATATGTAATGTATAAATTGGCAGAATGAGGGATCTGACCCAAGTTCTTAAATATAATATTCTAAGACTTGGCACTTCTATCTCAAAACATTTAGATCATTTTAATTTAAAATTTTAATAAGCTAAAGTGTCAAAATTGTATAAAATGTATACTTTTAACATACCAAAGCAGGGAAGAGGTAACATTCTACTTACTTAATCCAAGGAAAATAGAACTGTTTTCAATCTTTATTACTTCCTGAGGGGAAAACTTTACAGTTTCTCAACTCTCATTAATTCTGGGGAACATCCCATGTAAAAATATCATATCTTGCCTTAGTTTTCCCATCTTGCTCATTTCGTACCAGAGTATGTAAATTCTACCAGCATCATTATCAAAACCCAGAGGTGTACTAAAGTACCAGTGTCAGAGAAACTGTGCATCTATATATAAAACAGAAGTCCAAATTTTCAGAAGCCGCCCCTGAGAGGCTGCAGCATAGCCTACAGCACACGGAAGAACCGTTACTCTTTTCTGATATGGACATCTGTTAAACTAAGCTGGAGGCACTGACAGATTAAAAAATGACATGTGGTTACATTATTAAGTTGCAATTTTTGCCATTGTTCTGAAAAGTCAATTGCTATCCCTTTGTTCTTTCCAACATGCTACCGTTTCCTACTATGACAATGACTCCATCTAAATATAAACTCGTGTCATGTAAATGTCGCTTTTGAAAGGTCTAGATATTGCATAATGCCCTCTTTGCTTGAACTAGCTCATGCACGATTTATAAACTTTTAAATCAAGAAGTAAGGATGGTGTAGCAGCTTTTAGGGAAAGAGTCAGTACCCCCACTGCTTTATTAATAGATGCTTGGAGAATTTATACTGTTATAATCTTAGAGTTTGTTTCCATATTGTAGGCAATGTATGGAGCTAGGAAAGCTTCAAGAAAGGTCTATGGCACAAAGGCCCAGCAGTTGTGATGGGATACAATACTGCGCTGTAAGTTGCAAGTACATGCTAATCTTGTGTTATAGAAACCATCACTAGAATTCCATTTCTGTTTGTCAAAATGCAGCAACCGAGAGGGTAAATGTAGGAGCCGCTGCAGATAGCAGGATCTGAGTTCTATCGAAATATCCACTCCTCCAAGGACTGGGAATTTCTAACGCATCCCTTTCCGCACACTACGAAGTGCCATTGTTTGTATCTGCAAATGAGTCTCATAACATGTTCTTTTAGGGAGGAAAAAAAAATCATGGTAAGAAATTCAATTTAAAAATAGACTGCGAACACTGGGAAAGTAAAAGGGAATTTTACCCACGTGCAGGTATGCAGGCACACATAATTTTACTGAACCTACTGGGTCTCCGAAGGTTTAGGTAGATATTATTTTCATATGTATAGATTTTAAATTACCTTTCCGCTATTCTCCAGGAATGATGAATGCAGAAGATAATAACTATAGAATCCTCTATTCATCAAACATTACTTTATGGCAACTATGCGCTATGTTCTGGAGATACAATGAAGTCATCAGCACATGGTATGTGGCTTCTGGATTCCCATAATTCATTTGAGAGAGACATATAGTACGCCAAATGTTATCTTCAAGAGTTTGTAAACATTGCTAAAAGGGACAAGAAAAGTAATGTTCTATTCAAGTCTGAGTACGAAGAAATTAATTTTTAAATGTTTCTTTTTTTTTCTCCAGTCTGGGGATTTAACCTAGGAACTTGGCTATGCTAGGCAAGTGTTCTTCTATTGAGATGCGCTCCTTAATAGACCTCTTTTACTTTTGAGACCAGGTTTCACAATATATATATATATATATATATATATATATATATATATATATATAGAGAGAGAGAGAGAGAGAGAGAGAGAGAGAGAGAGAGAGAGATCAAACAGGTAGGATTGCAAGTTGCGCTATATCATTCAGGTAAGAAGATAGTTTGTATGCTGCTTGCTTGCTGGTTTGCCTGTGTGCCATAGCCCTGGTGTGGAGACAACCCCAGGCAGAGGGAACAGCATGTGATGGTTGTGTAAGTAACTTGGTGTGGCTGTTACTTACTAAGTGCTCAGAGGCTAAGGGAAGCATTGGCTTTGGCATGTCACAGCTAGAGGACAAGGTAATGGAATGACCTCAGCATAGTCTCAGTCTCAGGCTTCAGAAAAGATCTGATGTGAGCAAAGTTACTATGGAAGAAGAATAACAGATAGATTATAAGATGGCCAGAGGCAGATACCCCTCTCTTGTACCAATTCTAACAATTTGAGCAGCAGATCCAGCTAATGGCCCAATCTATAATGAAGTCTTCCTTCCTTCCTTCCTTCCTTCCTTCCTTCCTTCCTTCCTTCCTTCCTTCCTTCCTTTTTTCCTTCCTTCCTTTCTCTTTTTCTTGTTTCAGTATGTCTGCCTTTCTTTTTTTTTTTTTTTATAAAACTCTATGTGCAGACGGTTTTACGTGGCCTATATAACCACCTCTGTACATAGACGTTACAAAGTCTTATCCCTGAAGTTCCTTTCATTCACACTAGCAGAAGGCTAATTTCAAAAAAGGAAACCCAGTTAAGGTACCATGAGGTCTAGGAGAGTTGTAAATGACTTAATTAACACATTTCACCCTCACTAAGATTCTGAGATCAAAACATGCAGGGAAGAGAATTTGTAGATCCGTCTTTGGCTCCCTGAGGTGGCTGAGGAAGAAAATGAGAGGCGAGTGGCACCGAGGGAGGCAGTTTGAATTTGAAAACATCATAGAAGGTGGGGAGTGAGGCAGGTGCAGAAGCACAGGAGGACGTGTAAGCCTGGGTCGGAGACTTGAACTGGGCTCCCCAGCCATGCTCAAGCGGAACACACTCAGGCTCGAGAGGTAGAAGACAAACGGAATATGAGAAGGCCATGAAGCTCTTACCCAGGGCTCTGAATCCCTTCTCTAGCTAAGCCTCCAGAATCTCATCATAACTAACATAATTTTCGGGAAAGGTGCTTACATAGAGACAATATTTTTTAGACAGAGATATCACAGGAATGAATATTAAACGTTTCTATCCAGCCTTTAAGTCTACATGACCTTTGACCTTAGCCTCCCTCCTTTCTCAAATCTCTTCCTGAGAATCTCACAAACACGTTTCTAAAGTTGGTTTACGGTTAAACTCGGGTATTGTCCTCCATGTGACCATGTCGTGAGAATGCCTTGGATCCTTGCGACCTACCATTTTATCTTATCCACCGCTAATCCTGCTCAAGGCACCTCAGCTGCCACCTCTGCTCTCATTCCTGAAAAGAAAATTACAGCTCCTTGGAACCCATTTAGTCAATGTGACTTCCCAGATGTAGGCATGGCTGGTATGAGAAACTCTGTAGAGAAGGCTATGCCCAAGTCTTGTGTGGAACCACTATTTCTGGAACACCCTTTGCCCTGTCTGTCTCTGTCTGTGTCAGTCTCTGTCTCTCTGCGTCCTTCTCTGTGTCCTTCTACTTGCTTGTCCACCTTATCCACTCTAGAATTATTTTGTTTTGTTTGGCTTTAGTTTTATTTGCATACATTTGTGCATGTGCTTTGCATCCACAGACTCATCCTGAAATTTAATTCCTGTTCATCTGGGAAGAGGGAATCTAAGAGAAGGGCCCAGTGTCCACTTGGCAGCATGAAGCTGCCTCTTCTGCAGTCACTCACAGAAGAAATTTTGAATTTTTACCATACTCATGATTCAATCATTTTTATTTTTTCCCACCATAGCAAAATAACTTAATGCTCATGGTCTCTATGTTTCTGGAGAGCCATGATGAAGAACAAATGAATTTCTAAAACTCCTTCAAGTGTTAAAATTCTCACGTCCGACTACCTTACAGTTCTGTTCAAGGAGCTCGAAAGGAATAGCCTTGCTTTTTACTCCACCTCTCCATATCCTTCCGTGAAATATTAAATATTTCCTCTCCCTCACACCAAGAACCACTGCATTGCTCTATAAACATTAGCACCTCACACGTTATGCATGTGGGGAAAATTAAATTCCTTCTAAGCAATTATTTCATTTGCTTATTAGCATATGTACATGTGTGTATGAATGTGTCTGTGAACTTGCTTGCAAGCCAGGGGATAGCTTATGTAAGTTGGTTTCACCCTTCCACCACATGGTTCCTGGAGATGGAAATCAAGTCCTCACACTTGACAGCAAGCAATTTACATGCTGGGCCATGTCACCAGCCCTGAATTGATGGGTAAAGGGAAGGTTGGTCGTTGTGTGAACGAACTTCTCTTTGTCCTGGAGTCCAGAGAGGGCTTATTAAGACCAGAACTTCTTTGACAGGAGGATGGATTTTATTTGTGGTGGGCCCTGGAGTCATGACTGAGTTTATCCAGGCTATGCCAAGCCCATGCATAGTTTCTAGGTAGGGACTGACTGTCTCAGAAAAGCTAGTACCCTTAGTAAATATTTGGAGTTCAGAGTCCTGTGACAACAGTGTGACTTCTAATCTCTAGCGAAAGGATATGGGCAGGAGATTGTGTTCAGTCATGTGGTCAAGGTTTCCCTCAATCCTGCTTACACGAAGAAGGGCCAATTGAACTGTAGGAAGGACAACAGGCTTCCTCGAGCTTCCTGATTGGTAATCAAACACAGATGAGTGAATTAAATCTGAATGGATCATTAGGAGATACCCTGAGGACATAGCATCTTCTCTTTGGGAAATCATCTGAGTTTCATTCTATGTGAATTTTGGTGGCTAAAGTTCGCCTATTTGTTCTGGCTTGATTTTTTTTTTTTTTATTTATTCTGTGTGATTTTTGGTGGCTAAAGTTTGGTACAAAAAAATCTATCATCGTACGCGGGGTATTGCACACACTCATTTTGTGAGTCTTTTAAGCAACTCATCAAGTCTGAGGGGACACTGAGTATCTCTGGCTGAGATCGAGTCTCAGAAGTACAGGAGGCCTGAGTGTCTCCAAACTTGTAGCTAGTGTCTGACATGAAAGCCAGAGGTCAGAGGCTGCTTTCTAATCCATGAAGTCTGTGCAAAATCCATGTGGTTATCATCACAATTTCATCATAGAGGCTTTGGGCTTTGTGAATATTCTAGCAGACTAAAACTGTGGAGAAAAAGGTAGAGCTGTATTCGTTCAGGGAAATAAAGCACCACTGGTTCATCACAGCATGAAAGGGTTAAATGAGCAGGTGACAGAAACCAGGGTCTCTTCATAGGAGAGAATTAGGACTACTGAGTTAGGGCAAGAAGGAAAACTTAAACAAGAGACATTGTCTTTTGTAATTATCAATTGAGGGGGGAGGCAAATGACAGTATTTGTAAAGAGGAGATGAGGTATGTTGTAATTTGCGGGAAGATGGTGGATGTTAAAAAGAAAATAGTAAACAGTAGTTAATACCAAGATTCAAGTCAGAGAAAAATCTAGAGTATAGCTTACCAGGAGACCACTAGTTATTTTTTTTTTTAATCTGGGAAAAGTTGGGTTCTAGAGAAATTCCATGACAAATTTCATTGAAGTCAATTTATAAATAAATTGGGGTTTGTTCTATAGATAAGCAATGCTTGCATACCTGGGAGATGTTGAGTGGGGGCTGTTTCTTACATCACAGATTATAGATTTTGATAAAAAATAAATGACGCCAGACAAACTCACATGCCTTTTCATGTAGTCATTTCTTCTGTAATATAGACAGAATGCACACTGGGTTTTATGACGCCGTTTGCTTTGGAGAGAAGCAAGGAAAATCTCTTTGCAACATCACAGGACTCATTTGCAAGTGTGCTTGAAAAGGTACATTGTTTTTCTAGACAGAAATGTTGTGCTTTGCAGGGTAGGCTTTAATTTAGCAAAGAGGGCAATTCATTTGATATGATCACAATCTTGGGAAACTAGAGGCAGGAAGGTAGAGAAAGATGAATCACTCAGAGTTTTATCAGATTCTGCTAAAGTTTCAGAAGTTTGCCACATGTTCAAAATAGCACTTCCTAACAAAAGCACCGAGTGTTCAGGTGAGTCACTTATCTGGGCCCAAAGCTGTCATTCCAAGCTCCTACTGATTATCTCCTTGTGAGATGGGAGTGGCTTCTCTAAAAGACAATGTCCCAGGGACTCGTGACAACTGTGGCTTAGCAGTGTGTGATCTGTCTATCAGATTGACGGTCACACATGACAACCCTCTTGCTCAGACAACATTTAAGTAGCAACCTTGTACCTCAGGAAAATGCCTATGATAGCCATCTCACTTCGTCCCCTTAATGTAGGCACTGTGGCATCGTACACCATGAGAGGCACGAGTACATTGTAATAAGCTGTTTTGAAAGGACACACATTCATGTTTCTTTCATTACAGTTGGCTGTTTTTTTTTATCATTAGTTATTAACATCCTACTGTGATGAATTTATCATTAAACTTTACAATACAATGCAGAAATATAGTATAGAGGTACAATTTCAAACATCTATTTATGATCTTAGAACCCTACTGGGATTCTTATGAAAAGGAGAGAAAGTTAACCTAACATTGACCTGCATTTTCTTGCATAGTTTCTTTCAATATATCTGATATAACCACATGTTCGCCCACTGATCATATGTGGGGATGAATTCATAGCGGTGACTTTTATACACTGTTTTTGCAGGGTTAAACGTTCAGAAACAGCCAGTAAGGAATGCCCAAATATAAGAATGTCTGTGGAAGAGACAAGAACCTTAACTGATGAGCTGAATAGAGGAGATGGTCCTCCTTGAAGCGTTACCATTCAGTTCACAGGGCCTGGTTAGAAACACAAAAGCAAAGGAGATGTGAGCTTGCTGTCTCTTCTTTAACAAAGACAGGCACTCTCTCCTTCCCTTGGACATCAGTGGTTCAGGTCTTGGGATAGCTTCTGACTACGTGATCTGTTCTCACTTCTCTCAAGCCTTTAGCTTTCTAGATCTCCACACTTCTTTAAATGTGTTATGAATCTCTTGGCCTCTAGAACCAATTGTTAAAATACTTTTTCTTCTTAGCTATATGTCTGACTATCATCTATCTATATCATTACTATCTATCATCTATCTATCTATCAATCATCTACTATCTATCTATCTATCTATCTATCTATCTATCTATCTACCCATCCATCTCCAAATCATTAACATCTTATTGGTTCTTTTTAAACTCACCTCTTTGTCACAGTAAAAGCTATATTTATGTAACAAAGAGGTCCCAATACTCTATCTGACTCAAGGAAAATAATAAAATAGAAGCTTTTATTTATTTATTTATTTTTGTACATATTCAGATTACCAAAGTGGATAACTGAAACCATAGTTGTCTTTTACAAAGAAACCCATGGCCTATGTCATTGACAAAGTAATTCAACTTCTATACTGCCCTCATTTATTGCTCCCCACCCCTTTTTTTGCATTATTGAAACTGAGTCACCTCTGCCATTGTTCCAGGTCCTGCTAGGTAGGAAAGAGAGGGCAGAGATCATCTTCTCGAGGGCTTAGAAATGCTGCCTGTCATTTTGCTATCTCAGTTAACAGACATCATCAATGTGAGCCCATCCACAAAGGAATCTGGACTCATAAAATACCTAAGAACTTCAGGGATCTTACATGACCACTGTGGACATGGTATGGTTGATCTTAATAATACAGAAATGTTTTGAGGAAGGGGGACTCAGGAAATAGTAATAAAAAAAAAACCAGATTGGTCATTTCAAAGTTAATGTCCTTCTGAAGCCAAGGACTAGAGTCAGGAATAGAAGAATAACTCAATGTTCACCATTAGGACACTGCAGGTGAATTTTCTGTATGAATGACAAGCAGAGAAAGCTTTATCACTCACTGATTAGGACTGACATTGTCCAGAGACTTTGCTTCCATCTGTGTCTAATTTTTAGGAAGATCAGGTATTGTGTTTCTATTTAGAGCCAGAGTCACTCCATTTGGATATCTTCTCTATAAGTGCCTAGTACAGGTACCCAGTCCAAAATGGGCTCCTGTAGCTTTCATTTACCCAGCATCGTTAGTCACGTTTCTGTATTTACAGAGATGGCTCTGTCTGAAAACGGCTCTGGGAATTCCAGCCTCAGTACTTGGGAATCCATGCAGCCATGGCCATCACACTGAGCGTTTGCCATTTACCTCCAACATTGTCTATGAAGAAACAAGCAAGCCATAACAGGAAACAGCTTTCAATCATTAGCTTCTTAACAGCATGACTCACATGAAAACAGAATAGAAATTCCCAGGGCTGTAAGGGAGGGAGGTAGTTGTTCCTGAACTTTTCAAAATGGGAAATTACAAATTCATCCCCCACTCCCCCTCCCCCCCTTTTTTTTTACAAGATCCTCTGAGGTAAGCAGTGTACTCAATGAGCTGAGGGCGGGACTGAGCAGCTTGAGTACTTGAACTGAACGTGAACTTCTGACCCTCTCTAAGCTAGAAGCTGCTCTTCTAGCCATGCTAAAGCTTCCAAGGAACAACACATCTTCAGTGTGCCTGCCTGCCTGTGTCTCTGCTTTCGACTGGCGTTGGATCCCTCTGTGTGTGTGTGTGTGTGTGTGTGTGTGTGTGTGTGTGTGTGTATCTCCTTTTTTTATTTTTTCCCCGTTTTTTCCAATCTCCCACATTTCCTTCTTCATTTTTTTTTTAAACAAAAAAGGTTCCAGGCCATTCCAAGGCATTCATTTCACACTGGCCTTTGCCTGACCTACCAGCCTTTGAGGAAACTTAACATCCATGTCAGAGAGAGTAAAATCTAAAAGTTCACCCTTCTGTGCCTTGATGTGTTCCCTGATTAAAACATAAAGTTGGATTTATTTCCTTTAGCCCTGCCGCTGTAGTCTCCATTTGAGGGGAAACTTATTACGATGGTTATCCACAGTACCACCAGGCTCCTGTGAATGGCAACATTGTGCAGTGCGCTTATTGAATTGCAAACAGCCTTCTCCAAAATCACGGCCTCCCCCCTGATGCAAATCAGATGCTTACATAATGCTACATCCACAGAGGTGACAAAGGATCCAGGGATTAAGATGTCCCCTAGCTGCAGTGGTACAGAGCTCCGCTGTCTAGTTACTGGAAGTGGAACACTTTGATGTACTCACTGGATCAACACAATGCACCTATATTTCTGGGGAGAATTTATCCTAAATCTCTTTCCAAGTGACCGGAAGGTAGACTGTTTCTGTCCTTTCCCTCGCCCTACTTTGTGTGCCTATGTATTCCTGGCAATATTTTCTATAATTCTTCGGCGTGATTATTGGAGGGAAAAAACTAGTTCTGGTCACAGTAAGAGGAAACTAACAAGCTAGCAAATCCCCCTCGCTGGCTTTCACAGCCTCACCTTTCCTCATAGTATTGATTGGACAAGAGTGGTGCAGGATCGTTAGTGCCGACAGAATACTGACTCAAGCTATTTTGAATACGGGCCAGATTTGAGTCTGATAGGCTGTGTGCATGGCTATATGTGAAGAAAAATGCATACTTTGTTTACCTGTGTGCCCTCACTAGCTGGCTTCTGAGTCAGAGCTCTGAGGTATGGCATCTATCAAAGACTGGATATACCACCCACTGCGGACTCCACACAAAGCCAAGTCAATTTCCTACAAAATTTCCATAACCTTTCTTTTCTCTTTTTTCTTCCCTGGTGTTCACCTGTGCCCCATTTCCTCCTTCCCTTTCTCCCCCTTAAGATTTTCCTCTTTATTCATATTTTCCCCTATCTTACTAGACTACAGACTTTTTTTGGACTACCATTGTATTTTTTTTCCTGTATCTTAGTATTCAGTGCTGGACTATAAAGGGCTTTCAATAAACACTTATTAAATAAACAACTGGTGCTGAATGTCTAATATTACTTGTGTATTCTCCTAGGAGTCTGCTACAGGCCAGTGCACAGCTGTTTTCTCCTTTGTCACTGTTACCAGCATCTCTCACACTTTGGACATAATCATCATCATTACCATATTGATTGCTTACTCTCCAATCCGTAAGTGTCATAATTACTACATTATTTAATTCTATATGACCTCGTTAGTACCCTCATCTGTAAAATGGAAATCATAATAGCACTTTCACAACAATCTTCCTGTAAGGACTGGAATGGAATGGCATGCAGAGAGCGTGTGGTGTGTTGCTCGAATACTAAAGAGTCTATGCAAGCTAGTTATTGATATAATCATATCTTGAAGCCTTATCTAACAGTTGAAAAATATAGGTCAGGGATGGCAGGTCATTGGCTGAAGATCTCTCATCTGGTAAGTGTCAGACACTGGAAATAAATCCTTAATTTTAACTTTATAAATCAAGCAACACCGGTGTCACCTTACCATGACCGGAGTCTCAAGCTTCAAGGCTAGTAGTTCTAAGTCAAAATCAGGGCAGAGTAAAAGAGCAGGGATGGGTCTTCCCTCATAAACAACCAGAGAAGTGGAACAAAATTCTTTTTAAAAGAGTCAATACCATGAAAGCCTTCATCCCAGGCTGGGAGAAAAGAACACCAATAGGTATATCAGAACTTTACCCATTTCCTTCCCCTTTCTGCTAGAGACTTACTATTCCATCTTATGTTTTGTTCTTTGAAATCAAACATAAAACCTTGAAGGTTTAGTAAATAGAATTTCAACGGTAATGTCAAAATGATGGAATGCGTTCAGAAGCAGAAAATAGCCTACCTTTGTCCTTTGGTTCCTTATCTTTATTCCTGCCTGATGGCCTCTGATTTTGCTTAAACATTTGTTTTGCTGTGGGAGGCATATTATAAAGATGATTATAAGATAAATGAAATCCTGAGGATTTGATTAAGCAGTTAAAGGAAGAAACAGGAAATTAGCATTTAAAATATAATAATAATAAAAAAGAAACCTTCCACTTAAAATGAAAGTTCACAAAAGGAAATGAATAGAGACGATTGAAACAGATTTCCGGCAGGAAGTATTTAAAGTATACGACATGTCCACAGAACATGCCACAAAGGCCACATTCCACTGAGCCTCATATCGTTGCCGACAGGACGTACCTCATTTTACAGACAATTGCAAAATACATTCTGCCAATGATGATGTATGATTTCCCATGTGTGCATGTATGCATGTTCGTGCACATATCCATGCATGCATGTGGAGGCTAGCAGTGAAGGTTAAGGGTGTGTTCAGGCTGAACCCTATTTTGAGACATTTCATGGGGAATCCAAGATTGCTCACCGATTGCCTGGACTTACTGAGCAGTGAGCTCAAGGAAGCCTCCTGTCTCTGTGACTACTGTGTAAGAGCGGGAGGCATACAATGGTGGCCATGCACATCTTTCTTTTATGTGGATGCTAGGTTTCCAAACTCAGGAGATGGCATTGCAGGTAAATTCTCATCTCCTCAGTCCTGGCACCTGCCTTCATTGCATTTACATTTCTAAACCTCAAATTCTTCAAAGCCTTTTCATATTTATTTAAACATAAATGGTGATGATAGTAGTCTTTTCTCAGAACGGGAAACATAGAATGCCACGAATTTGTTACTACTTTCATAAGACACATGTTTGCTGTTCCATAATCGCAGAAATTCTGTAGGAACGTTCTTTCCAGTCAGTTTTTAGTTCTAGAAAGACCAGTGACTTGAAATGCTATTTGGTTGATGAGTAATTTCTTTTACACTGTGACTTTGAACAGATATTTCCATTCTTTCCCCTAATTAGCTAGTGTTGCGCTCTCACACAGACATCCTTGTTTCATGCAAATGCTCAAAGTTCAAGGGGTCAAGCTGTGTGTGTATGTGTGCCTGTGTACCTGCAGACCTGTGTGTCTGCATATGTGTGTGTGTGTGTGTGTGTGTGTGTGTGTGTGTTGTATTTATGCACGTGTGTTCACACTGTGTTGCTGTAGCTAGAATAAGAGGTCATGGGTCTTCCCTTATGTCTCTCTGCCTTATTGCCTTGAGATACAGTCCATTGCTGAAACAGAAGACCACCTTTAGGCTAGGCTGGCCAGCCAAAGAACTCCCTGGATTAGCCAATCTTCACCCACAAATGCTGCAGTTCCAGGTATGTGTAGCCGTGCCCAAATGTTGATGTGTACCCTAGAGATTTCCACACAGGTTCTCATGCTTCGTATCTAACTGGCACTCATAGTTAAATTTCATTGCATTCGTCTTTAAAAGATGTAGAGTTTTCCAGGTAATGCTTGATATATAAATAGATGAAGGCAACTTGTTTGTGTAAGATTTTGGCATACATTTGACTAAAATCTGCTTAAGCTTAATATCTCCCAATGAATCTTCATTACCTTCTAAACAATCCTTGCAAAACGTGAAATCCCCTTTTATAATGCTGTGCTAGCTTTCCTCAACGATAAAATGAGAACATTTAGACCTGCTGATAGGATTTCTGCAAAGCTGAGATGGATATACTCTAAGAACACAGTCTCTGGGACATGTTGTGCACTGTGCTTGTTAGGGATGATTAATTCTGACCTTAGTCAATACTCAGAAAACATTATGTGTATTTCAGTGCACGCTCCCCAACCTCCTTCTGTCTTGATCTCTACGTCTCTCCCTGTCTCTCCCTACAGAATTCAGATTTTCCCACCCAGCTCAGAATTGCTTTCCCAGTATGTCAGTTTTGTAAGTTCTTTGAAGGCTGGACCATGTCCCCTATGAGTCTTGGCTGTCCAAATTCGATGTTTGGTGAACAATGGGGACTCATGCAAATTTTCAGCAAATTGTCATACCTAAGAGTATCTGCATAAATAGAAAATTTGATCAAGACAGTCACACAAAAAGTTGTATTTCTAGCTGGTTCAATTTCTTGAATTAAAGTTTCAAAGCAATGGCTTCCAATGAAATGACTTAGTAAGGATTCAATGAAGACTTTCGAAAGTACAAATGTAAAAGCTTTCTTAAACACAGATTCCTAGGCTGTGGTCCAGTCATCCAGGGTTAAAGCTTTGGCTAACAGCTACTTAAAACAGACTCCTTGTGGCTTTACTGGCATGGCTAATAACATGCTCTAAAGCAAGCTTGCCTTTTCGGATGGGGTGAGTTCTACACTTTCACCCCAGCAGTTACTTACACTTGACTCTTTAGAAGAGGCTTCTAAGTGATCTATTATTTCAGTTTTAATTGAGAGCACTCACTCTTTCAATGATTCGGCAAAACTATGTAAATTTATTCCGAGATATTCCTATTTAAAAATTCTACCAGTTTAAAAGATTTTTTTCTTTTCTTCCTAACAATTGCCATTTTATTTTCCCTACCCCAGGCCCTTAAAATCAGTATAAAAGATTTCCATATTTAAAATGTGCCCTTTCTATGAACCACACCAAAATAAAACGACCAAGTGAGTGTAGGTGATTTCTTTCAGCGTAATTGCCTTCTTTTTATATGAATAAACGTGGTCTCGCATGCCTACTTTCCTGGGTTGTCCATATAACAGGCGACAGTGTCAACATTCAGCTACCTTAAATGAATGCCAGCTACTAAGGCACACATAATAAACATTTCTGTTTTCAATAACCATCTTAGAAATGTTTCTCTGCTCGCTGTGCATATTAAAATACCTCCCTTCCCACTCTCAAAGATGCCATGTGTTGAAAAGTAGATAAATACCGAGTATTTGTTATGAATGCTGGCAAATGATAAAACATTATGTAGACTGCTCTAAGGGAAATCTAATGAAAAGACCATTTCACACCAAGGTCTTTCCATCTTCAGTGTGCCCTGACCCTCATTCTGAGAAGAAGAAGAAGCGGGGAGGAGGAGGAGGAGGAGGAGGAGGAGGAGGAGGAGGAGGAGGAGGAGGAGGAGGAGGAGGAGGGAGGAGGAGGAAAAAAAAAACAACCTCTGGGTGGTAAAAAGAAAAGCCTCATAGTTGAAATGCAGTTAGAAAACTAATTTGGAGGGGGTGGGAGAAGATGAGGACATTCTCTTCAAGATTTGGATGTAAGTGATACTTTTCCTCCTTTAACTTTATTTGGAGAACTGACAATTACAGTTGGCTGTAGATACGTGTTAGTAGTGTTGATACTTCAGTGTTATAAGAGCCCATTCTTATGGACGGAAAAGCAAAATATCATTTGTGTAATTTGAAGAGTGCTAAGTGCTTTGGCTTTTCTCTTGTAAGTCAATCATCAATCGATAGGAATGTGTCAAATAGAATGTGGAAGTCCTTCCCTTGAATGTCACTCTCATAGAATAAGTTTCTGGCATCGTGTTTGTTTGAACAGATAAAATGCACATATGCTAGTGTGTGTGCTTGCACATGTGTATGTGTGTGCCTTTGGGTGTACACGGGGTGCAGCCCACATAGAAAGTGTAATGGCTTCCATAAATCTGGAGGAGCCTTTCTGCCAGGATGTAATGGATATAGTCACATCAGTGAAGGGAGCAAAGAGATGCTCCTAATTGCCTATCACATTACTTTGGGAGTTAAATGGGTGTTACATTATTCAGGATTAAGGGATACATTTCTGAAGCAGAAGCAAGATGGATGCCTCAGGATCCCTTCATTGGCTCCAACCACTGCTCATTGTTTGCCTTTCTTTTGTTTGGCATTGCCTCCCTGAAGGATACCTTGGGTGCACGATGCTGTTTGCAGGCAATTTTTTGCCACAAAAAGGGATTAATTTTTTCCTGCCATTTCCATTTTCATCACCAATCTCCAACTGTCATGATAGTGAGCTTTGTTTTTACACGACCCTCCACTCTTATTATCGTCTTCATCCCAAGAATGAAAGTCTATAATGAGAGCAAAGCCATAGCTGGCATCTGAGAGCTGTTGTAATTCACTCTCATGACAAAGGCAGTAATGAGAAATGACAGAGGCACAAAATGAATCCTGTCCGATTCCAGCCTCTTGGACGATAATGAAAACAGAAGATGCCACCAACTTTATTCATCTTCATGACACCTATTGTGACAGAATTGAAGGCTGCAGTAACACACCCATCAGAGGCTGCAGCTCCCAGCCTCCCTTCCATTGTATGTGTGCTGAAACTTGCTACCACCATCTCTCCTGGGATTCCAGACATGGCAGGCTCTCGGGAGTTGCAGAATTTCTTTACTGTCCACGAGGCAAAGACTTTAGAAGCGGAATAAGCACTTTAAAGCCTGGAATTACTTGTTTTGCCTCTTATACAATCAGCTTAACAAAGTCTGAGAAGGACGTGGTGGGAAATGGCAGGAAATTATATGAAAACAAAGCCATATTCTGAAGCCCAGATTGAATTCTAGGACTCTCCCGAAATATTCAAATTCAAGGTGTAGATATGAAAGTCACACATTCAAGGTCTTACCCAGACTTACATGCTTCCCTGCCCTCTCCTGCCTCCCTCTGTGCCTTCCCCTCTTCTCTCTCCTCTTCCTGACGTATGGCTATACCATCACACAATATGTAAATAAATAAAGGTAAAGCAATCTTCTCATTTCATGGATGAGCAAAGGAAGACAAGATGGGAAGCCACAAACCCACAGCTCAGGAGATAGGTGGGCATGCGTCATTCATATAATTTTCAATGTGAGGTTTCCAGGGTATATGATCTGATTGAAAATACAGGGCAAAGAAGAACAGAATACATGCATGCACACATATGCGCCAGCACACATGTATGTACACAGACAATTTAACTCAGTGGAGTTTTCATCCTTAACATTTTAGCCTTTAATCAAGCAAATAAACTGTACTATTTGATGTATTCCTCCAAGAACTTTTTGTGAAATTCTGATCAGAGTGTGTTGGATAGAAATCTTTAGTCTTTCTTCCTATCATCTACACCTTTTACACAGCTCTTAAAAAAATTCTCCCAAAACAAACAAAAAATCCAAACAAACAAAAATGAAATAAACAAACAAAAACAAAAAAGAAGTTAGGACATGACATCATCGTCCTAACTTCTTTTAACCTTAAAGTGGCCCTGAGACTGGGGTGTATCAGTGAGATTAAAGAGAGTGCTTCCACGCAGAATGTTTTCCTTGGGAATTCTCCATTCTGCTTTTTGTTCCTTTTCTTTCCTGGCCTGTGCTTTAGCTCTTTCCTTATTATTTTTTTCAATTCCACAAGAGCCACAGTATCATTGTCACCGCTTTCCTCTTCAAAATCCTCATCTTCTTCATCTGTGAGAGGAGGAACCGCATCAAGGTTGGTGGCAGGAATCTGGTCTAAGCCTAAATGGGGCTTCTTAACACTGAAGAGGAAGTTGTATGTTCTTGGGCAGGAAGACACATTTGTTTGTCTGTTTGTTTGCTTGATTGCTTGTTTGCTTTTGTAGCATGTAGCATTAGTGCTCTCTCTCTCTCTCTCTCTCTCTCTCTCTCTCTCTCTCTCTCTCTCTCTATCTTTCTTCGACGTCACTGTTGTGAACCTCTTCTGGGGACTTCCCGTCTACTTGGTCTGTATCTTTGTTTGAGATGGAAGATCTCTGCTTGAACACTGCTTTGAGAGGTGGCTCAAATCCTCTTCTCTTTTTCTTCTTCAACTTCTTGCAGGTTCAAAAGTTGGCCAAGCTGCTCTTGTCTTTTATTTCCAGAGGGGATCTGACACAGCACCTTTGGAAGTTCACCCATGAACCATTGCGACCCTTTGCTCCAAGGGGTACCATACTTACAAGGAATACTTTTTTCATTAACGTGACAGAAAGACTGAGAAAAGACAGCTTAAAGAAGAAAGTTTTGCTTTGACTCATGCTTCTGAAATCAAGGTGTGGCTGTTGGCTATGTTTTCCCCATATCTGAGGTGAATCAGAATAACAAGGTTCAAGGGTATGGCAGTTGAGCATTGTGTCCAGGCAGCAGAGAAAGAAAGGAAGTGGCCAGGACTCTCCCCCACTTTCTTAAAATAGGCCCACCTTCCATAGTCCCACCACTTTCCAACAGTTCATCAATGAGTGATCCACTGACTAAAGAAGTCCCTCACTGTCAAACATTTCTAGACAGCTCCACCTGTGAATGTTGCTTACTTCATGGCCCAAGTCTTCAAATAATTAATATTCACTTCTTCCTTGCTGTTTCCTATAATTATAACTGTCAGGAGCTAAGAAAGGAACATTATAGAATGTCAACATCATCACTCCCTAACGGGGGTGCTCTGGCTTGATTCATTTAATGTTAAAGGCAATGTATCCCTTCAATGACTTCTGATAGTTCACCCTCCCCTTTGACAGTAATATGAACTGGCTGGAACCTCACCTAAGTCCTTTTAAGAATCTTTAAGTGAGACTACTTGTCTATATCAAAGTATTTCATTTAAAAACACCAATACCACCTGATCCTGACATGTCCTCTGCCGGCCTTGTTTATGTCCTGCCGTTGTGGCTGCCTCCTGAAAATCCTTGCCCTTCAGGATCATTTAGATAAGGGAGAAGAACATTCACAGTATTAAGAGGTACTCAAAGCTGGAGGTACTTGCTGTATATATCAGGGGTTAACCGAGACATTTTTGAGTTGACCAGTGTCTAACAGAGGGGACTGGGATTGTGTTAGAGAAATGACATTCACCCACTCCATCTGCTGTGTTAGAACGTTAGAGCTCCTTGGACAGATCACACCAGACCAGCACAGTTCCACAGGAGAGGTTTATGAGGGGAGAAAAGGATGAAGAAGGCAAAGAAGAAGAAGAAGGGAAGAGAGAGTAGAGAAGTAGAGGCCAGCCATGAGCATGTGGAGGGAGGGGGAAGGGGTGAGGGGGGAAGGGGCAAGGGGACAATGCAGGAGCAAGAAGGAAAGAACAAGAGAGAGAGCAGAGGGGGCAAGCAGCCCCTTTTATAGTTGATCCCAGGTAACTGTGGGGTCGAGCTTAGACAAAAGGCTAAAACCATCCCCATTCTCAACTTTGTTGGCTTGTAGTGATTATTTCCATGTTTCTGAAGAAGAAAAAGATATATAACAATCATATGTTCACTAGTTTTATAACACATCCATTATCAATTTATGTTTTTCTACCTCTCTCTCCCTCCCTCCTCTCTCTCTCTCTCTCTCTCTCTCTCTCTCTCTCTCTCTCTCTCCTTTCCCCCCCCTCTTTTATTGCCTTTTAGGAGTGATGACAGATAGGCCAGTTTTGTCACTTGAGAGTGGATCTGTCATATACCTTTGAGTAAGTATCAATGTACCTTTTTCATTGGCTCAATTTTTAAACTTTAGGTTGCATTCCAAAACTCTTTAAAAAAATTACATTCCCAAATGATACATTTTTCCTTATTGTGTTAATTTAATTTGTCTTTCTTTGACAACAGGTGAACATAAGAATCATGGAGACAGCCAACAATACAGATGGAGAAGTGACTTCTGGTATAGGAACTTAACACTTATCAATGAGTAAGTCAAACTCACAATTATGGTATAAAGGGAGAATGTGTGCTGTAGTAGTTTTAAAACAAAGCATAGAGCAGTGTAAGAAGTTAAAGGGCTTCATCTGCCTGATGATTTGTGTAAGACAGAATTCAATATGTATGCATTGAGTAACCATTAGGGCTTTAACCCCCTCAGAGCTGGCCAGTACTCATGCTCTTGGAATAACTGTTATGTAAACATCACCAGGACTATGGATAATGCTTACAATGGATTCACGACTCCAGAAGTAGCTCAGGCTCCAAGATGATTAAGAATTTTGTAGGCATACACATCATGTTTTGACGTTCCTTGGCCTATTCATAGGGCATTGGGAAGATTATTTACATAAAACCATTCTCCTATGATAGAGTTTGATTACTTTGGGGCCAGTGAAGGAAATATTCTGTTAAACAACAGTACTTTTATGGGGGGAAATGCCTTAGATTTGTCAGTATGCCTCTGTCACCCATCAATGTAATGACCACCATTCAACTTATATTTGAAACCTGATGAACACAAAGGTTTGTGCAAATGTGAACATGCTATTTCTCATCTTTAGTAGTTTTCTCTTGGCTTATCTGTGACACAAGAGATAAAGTAACTAGATTCTCGTTTCATAACCTATTTTGATTAGTTACTTTTGTTACAGTGAGAAGCTGGAAAACTCCCCTAAGAAATACAGAACAGGACAAACGAATTGTGAACGCTGTTCCCTGGCCACTTATGCATCCAGTAGAGGAGCCCTATAGCATATTTAATGTGTTAGACTTTTATACAAGACTGATTCAGGAGGGGAAATACTAATTCTAGATTCATAAGTCTTTTAATTATAGGTTCCTTTTGACTCCTTCAAGTGACTATGTGAAATAGCCCAGGAAGAAAAAGCCCAGAGCAGACAAAGCTAGCTCACATTCCCTTCCACACTCTGTGTGAAGTTAGAATCTGAGCGTGGGAGATACACTAGATGTCACCTGATTACCTTTGCTTAGCAACCAAATAATATTTGAAAAACAAACCAACAGTTGCCCATTGCCCGACTCATCCCATGTAAGAAATATTTCATTTGCGTTATATACTGTGGGGCTCTAAGTACCTGTAAAACTTCCAGATATTTGACTGGAGCTCAAGCATACATTCTTCAAAGCTCACCATGGAAAATAAAAAGATAGGAGTCACCTCTGATGTAACTGTTGTGCTGTCAGCTTCTCTATGGAAGCTATTCCCACAGTTCTCCATCACAAGCCTTTGGAAAAGAGATGGGTTTGTGTATCTCATTGACGTAAAAAAAAATGCATGTTATAGCTTAGAAAGTATTGAATATTTTTCTGTTCACATAAGCAGCAATGTGAAATGTATGTCAACTTAAAATGTTATTGATATGTTCTATAGTCATTAAAACTACTATGTTTAGTATTCAAGAATATGAAAGAATATAGACTAAACACATAGAAGAAACATCGGGCCCTTCTTTCTAAACCGATTTTTGAGTGAAATAAAACATCTGTAAGAAAAACTCATATTCTTGCTTGATATCTATGTCTTCTACTTGTAGTATGAAAGATTTGATAGAAGACATGTAAAATATTTACATACTTTTGATAAATTAATTGTATTCTCAGTGATTAAGCCATTGATAAGATTTCAAAGGACAGTTAGAAAATTCAATTCCCGGTAAAGTAGTGAAACCATGGCTAGTGCTTTGTCTTCCTGCTAGAGTAAATGCATTGTTCCTGGTATTCCATTTGCTATAAGGATTGAGGCTGAAGGAAAATGCAGATACAGAAACTTGTTTGCAATTACTCTCCCTGACATTCATGCGAATTATAATTAAATGGTTTGAATTGTACAGGTGCTAAAAAGAAGCATATTGCAAAAGAAGCAAGTCATAATGTCAGAAAACTCAGTTTGGTATTAACATGTTATGATTTTAATTATGACATTACAGAGCTATAATGCCAGGTCTGTTTCTAAGGAGAAGGAGGTTATAAAAGTAGGTTGTCAAAAAAATCTTCATCATAGAGATGTTTTAGCATCAATTTCTTAAAAGAAATTTACTATTTAATTATAAAGGTAACACAACTACAACCGGGAAAACATGTAAAAGGGTGAAAAGAAAAATAATTGCATATTATTCTAAGCATCAAATCACCATCGGTAGCGTTTCGTTAGAATCCCTTCTGAGTTTCCTTCATATGCTTTAACTATTTTGTTTACAATTCTAATGTGTGCAAACCACATTTTTGTGCTTAGTCTTTTTATATCATGCTATGGGGTATATTTAATAGAGTTTTATATTTTAAAATGAGCCCAGTTGCTATCCTAGGGTAATTACTTGGTAACAGAGTAGAGTCAGCATGGCATAAGCCTCCAAGGTGGTCCAGAGGTAATTCCATGTTGCTGTGAGGTTTGAACCTGCTAGGTCATTTTCATCCCTTGGAAATATTTCATGAGAAATCCTTTGCTCTATGCTGAATACTAAACGCAAGACAAAGTCTCCATCAATTAAGGGTTGGAAAGAAGCCAGACCTAAACCACTGGGGTTAGAAATTTTGCATCCCGGCTTCAACAAGGAGGGCTGGATAAAGAGAGCAGATGATACAGGACACCTTAATTGGTGCCCACGGAGGCCAAAGGAGGTCATTTGAATCATGGAGATGAAAGCACTTCTTTCAAGGACACCTGAAGGCATGTTATGAAACCAAATGCTGCAATAAAATTAAAATGACTCAGAAAACTAACTGTAATGCATGAAACATAAGTGAGTATGGCTTGGTCTAACGGCACAGAGGAGGGATGACAACTCTCAGAGCAACCGTGTTCTTGAGAGAAAAGTGGGAGTATACAGTCAATCTCATGTCCGTATGAGCAGCAGTGATGCATCAGGCTGAGTGAGAACGATCATCCGTAATATAAACTATGCTCAAGTAATTTTCTTTCTAAGAAAAGGGGCCAAAGTTCACGAGAAGTTTTATAAGGACCGAAACACTCCAAAGGTGCCAAATTGCTCCATTCATCATCCAGAAGTCACCAGAAATTAATGATTAAGGAGCCATGGGAACCCCACTGCTTAGAATGCTAGAGTCCCCATGATCCAAGGGCATAGGAAAAGGCACATAATCTCTACAGAATAGATTGAGAATTCACATCGTAATTCAAATCTTATGAACTCTTTGACCCTATAATGACACCTTTTTGAACATCTTTTCCCCTGTCTCAGTGGCTGCCCTGTAAGATTTCACGTCTTGGTAGTTTATTATATTCCTTCACTAGGGTTTAAAGTTGATTTACCCTAAGAAGGATGTGTACATTTTCTTGAATTTGTGGCTCCATATTAGTATTGCATCTGGAATATTCTGTTCCAGTATTTCTGTAGCAATTGCTTCACTCAGGATCCATTTCTGGGACCCTGACGCCTGCCTTTTGTTTGCTTCTTAGGAATTTTTATCGGCGTCTTTTCTCTGGTGCCTTATGATAGATACTTTCCCTTGGCCTTTCATCTAAGTTACCTATTCTCATATTCTTTAACTTTGTAATCTGTTACTAAGCTAGTATTAATTCTTAATTAGCTCCTAATTGAGTGTTTTCTATTTCGTTCTGTGTGTATGTTGGGGGGATACTGGGGGGTGACTGCTGTCTGATTAAGTGTCTGTTAAAATCCTATTCTTTCCTGGGTTTTCTGGAACCATATCAATGACTGTGTCTGGATTTCTGGAACTATATTAACTATATACTTATTCTGCAGTCCCTGGTGATCAGCATCTGACTTAGCTCTGGATTTGTTTCAATTGTCTATTTTGTTCAATTGGTCCTTCACTTTGGAATAACTTTAATTGTTAATTTGATAATCAGTATTGAAAGGTCTGCTATCTGTGGTTAATGTTATCTTCTTTTAATTGTAGATGGGAGGGAGAATATTAGACAATTACCTTTGTCCTTATCTCAGATTATTTGGGTTTATACAGAGGCTGTGATGTCTTCATGTGCTTTTAATGTTTTGGAGTGGCCCTTCTGAGAACTTCAGAGTTGGTACACCTTGAGTTCTAATCTCTTTCCATAGCTGTGGAAAGATGTTGAAGTTTGTCTGCTCCATTTCTTCCCACTGTTAATTTCTGTTCTTTCTGTCACTTCTGTAGATAGGAGTCCATCAGTATCCATGAGAAGGACTAGTCAGATTTGCAAGACTTCTTGATGACTCCCCTTCTTCGTCCTATTACCTTATAATTTGCAACTAGTATGCCTATCCCAGACTCTGACAGCTAACTCCTTGTGGCCCTGACATCTCCGTGTTCTCTATGGGCTCTATTTTCTTATGAGCCACTATATTTTTAAGTACTTTTATAGTGGGCTATAACCATCCCTCTTGTAGTAACTATTGTTGACTATATTCCATAGTCTTCCATATTTGGTATTCCTCATGGTACAATTTACTCATTTTAATATCTGCAATGGTGTGACAGATCATTCAGTAATGTGACATCATCATAATGGGGATTGGAACTCTAGTTCTAGAAGAGAAATTAATCAAAGAAAGCAATTAAAGATGAAGCAAGATTTCCATACATGGATAATCTACAAAAGCGACAATTCAAAGCCATCAGTGAGAAATTGAAAGTAGCCTATAGATCTGCTAATATTCCATTACTTAAATAAATTATGATTGATCCACTGTGGATCAGTAATGCTCTTAGCATTAAAGTCCCAGATGAGCCCATAAATTGCCAATGTTATCAAGCTGAGTGTCTGTGTGTTTTCTATATCAAAATTTATCTCACATGTTCACACATATAAAGGTCAAGAGTTAGATTGACATTGGCCATAATTATCCCCAGCATCCCAATACACGCCTACTTGAGTTTACCTTAAGCGAGACAGAGCACATAGAAGGATGGTCAATGCCTGCCCAAACTCAGAAAGAACCACAGTAATAGGTCTAGGTGACCACATTTCTTGGGATAGCTTGAAAAATCAGAACTGCATCCACAGGACACTACCATTAACATCTCATGGAAGAGGTGTTGTCTCTGGTCCCCCTGATAACAGAATATGTGATCTGGGATGCTACTACTAGAAACGGTACCACAGCTGCTTTAGAAAAAGGAAAAGCTGCTTTGATCACTGTGGAAACTTGTTCCTGAGAGATTCTGTAATTGTTCCTTAATCACTATGACTCATTTCTGAAACAGAGGAATCTTTCTAACACCAACTATTTGCAGGTAATTTATATAATGGGAGAGCCAATCTCATTTCCATGGGTGTCAACAATCCTCTGTGTGATTCAGGGTTATGTGCATATAAATTATTTAGCGTTTGCTCCAATGAGCCACCTGAGACCAGCACTTTAAGGATGCTCGTCCTCGGTGTTCTGCTCCTCTGTCCTGCCTGCTTGAAGGACTACTTCCTGCCTTGCTCCTATCTGAACATGATTCCACATTTAACTCAATCTTCTCAACTCCTACATTTTCAGGTCAAGCTAAATGCAAGCAGGGAACCTCTACTTGGTCCAGGCTTATGGTCTTTAATTTGGTGAATGCACTTACTTTTTTTTCCTGCAATATTTAGCCATTTTCTGGTGGAAAATTTGCATTTCCCTTTATGATAGTCATAATGTTAATGGGCCTTTCCACATACTTCGGTTATTTTATTTGTTTACCGTGACATGGCCTCAAGCATGTAGAATACTTTGGAAACCTTAATAACATTTTGCTAGCTTTTGTTTTGTGAGTCTGATAATTCTCTAAGTTTACCCAAGCTCTGTTTATGCTAATGTCTAATTCATGTGCTGTCATGTGACTTTCTTAGAAGAAAACGACAGCCATCTCTGTTATTTTTAAACTACTAAATTAGTTAATAAGTGTTTATTGACTTGACGGATAGGTATAACAATACTAAATTACTCTCTGGAGAGTAAGTCCAAACAGAAATTCATTTATGCCTTTCATTGAAATTTTAGGTAATCTATCACTGAATCATAGATTTTTCTTTTACTTACATCCACCGTTTCGAGGAAAAGGAGACTTCCCTTTTAATATTCTCCTTGCTGGGTGCCATCGAGCAGTGAGATTGTTGGTACAAGTCAAATACAACATTCCCGTACATAGAACATATGAGCACTTCAAAGAGTCTGCATTGTGGGTTTTCATCTTTCCTTTATCTCCATAAGCACTAACTTGGGCCCCTGTGCAGTAATCTTAACCCTGGGCACTTGGTATTGGCCTGCAGTTTAATGAGAGCCGTAGGAGGCCTGCCATCAGCAAACCAAGAGAAATCAGATACAGTCTTAAAGTCCCATTTTCTCAGAATTTAGATGAAATCACATTTATGAAATTACAGCAATTGGATATTTGCTGTGTAGAAAGAACTCATCCTTCTAACGAGATGTCTGATTGAAATCTCTGCAGAAATCATAGCTTAGCCATCGGCTGCAGTAGCAAACATACTTGAGGGTAGTGTCCCTCGTGTCTCCTGAAAGAAGCTGAACAAGAAGTGGAGCAAATCTCTTCAATTTGTAATTCACCAAAGTTGTTCTACTTCCGTCAGCATTTGATATGGCCAGACTTTAAATTCGGTCTTTTTGTTAGGTTGATAGTTAATTCCTTTTTCTTTTGAAATTTTATAGCAAATCAGTTATATACTTCTCTTTCATGCAAAAAAATTGTTGGGATTGTGCCTGGGAGTATATTTAATTTTAATACCATTATAAATAAACCAGTACACCACAAATCAGAGAAGCCAATGTCATGATTCTTTCTGAAGCCATAGGTCTGGGAACATTGGCTATAGGCATATGTGAAGTCCAAAGCCCAATGTGTACAGAGTTCTTACGTTCACAGACAAAAAGGACACAAAACATAGTTAAAGCAGTCGCCTTTACAATATTTCTGCTATTTTGAATTTTATTTATCTTTCTATTCAGTTGAGTGGTTCTTTATCCACATAGAGATGAGCCATCCCTGAGTTTCTCCACTCAAACTTGTATACTAATTTCCTCCCAAAATACCTCCCACTCACACTCAGTAAGTATTGATGGTTTATTAGGTATCTATTTATTTAATAATCAAGTTCTAATCATCTTCATAAGATTAAGTTTCCAAGCTACGAACAAGGTATATATATTCTTTCACCTATTTATCTGGTCTTTAACTGTTCTCATTATATTGTAATTTTCAGTGAAAATCTGGATGTTGTTCTTGTTTCAATATATAGTTTAACTCATGTGGTGAACACTTTGTTCTTGAAATGGTTAATTTTTTGATTGTTGGCTTTACACGATCTAGAATCATCTGAGAAGGGTAAAAATGAATTATTGCCCAGAAGAAGTTGTCTAAGGACATGTCTGCTGGAGGATAATCCTGATTATATTAATTGCTGTGGGAGGACCCACTTACTGTGAGTAGCACCACTTTTGGGTCTAGGGATCTAGAAAGAATAAAGAGAAGAAAACTGGCTGAGTACCGGCATGTGCACATACGTGGCTCTTTATTTCTTGAGGATGGATATAACGTTTAACAGTTGTCTCAAGCTCCTGCCGCTGTGACTTCCCCCACAGTGATTGACTGTGACCTAGAACACTGAGCCAGAATAAATTTCTAATCCCTTAAATTATAGTTGTCAAGTTATTTTATTATAGAAATCAGCGAAGAAGTTAAGACAATCCTTCACTAGTGAGAGGTTGTTAGATCATAAGAGTTTCAACATCCCCACTGAGGAAAGTGGGTCACTGGGCCACAATGTCATGGAAAAGCATTGTCCTGAACCTTCCTTCTTGCTCTCCTTGATTTCTGGCTGTTGTCAAGTAAGCAACTTTCCTTCTCCTTCCCCTCTGTCATGTTATTCTGACTCACCATAGCCAACAATAATGAATCCAGTTGACAATGAGCTCAAATTTCTGAAACTAGGATTCAAAAATCATCCAAGTATTTTTTCCAAGTATTTTTGTCAAGGTTATGAAAACTTGAGTAACATACACTTTTTAGTTAAGAGTTATAATTGGAATAATAGATTAAATTTTATTGTACAAGTTTAATTAAAATTTCTACAGAAAGGAAATATTCATGCATATTTCCAAATCTATCATACTTATACAATATTCAAAGAGATAAAAACCAGAATGTAAACTACATTCCTAGATGTATGCATCATCACTCATTCCAAATATTCAAAAGGGTACTGTCTTCTTTGTCTAAAGCTTACAGAGATGAAGCTATATAGTGTTTATCTTGTTGTACATGCCTACTTTCTCTTAACTTATTTGTACTTCTATTGTTTTCTAAGTCTCACTAAAATATAGTATTTAAAAAAATTATACCATAATTCATTAGTCTCAATGACTATTAGAGATATCGACTTATCCTTTAAATTTACCACTAAAAATAATGTTGCTAGAACATTTATTTTATAAAAAATATTTTAAACATCAAACACATAGTGTGCACATATATCTTTAGTGTCTTGAGATCTCTATGACCTCCTTAATTTGATTTTAGAGCTTGAGAACACTCAATGCTATACTCCTACGTCTGTGAAGGCATGAAGACTTTCCAGCCAACATTTAAGTTTCCAGTGCCATATGCACCCCAATGAATCTAAAACCCAAATTTTCATCATATTACTATATGGTACTTAGTATCGCCCCATAGTCTTATGCTGACTCTTTCAGATTCAACAAATATTTGCAGGAGGTAAAAACCTTAAACCTAATTCTTGTCTATCATCTATGCTTAAGTCCATCTTCTTTAATCTCAAACAAGAGTTTTAATAACTGTTCAGATTTCTAAACCTTTAGGAAGACTATCTCCTTCATTTTCATAGGCTGTGCTGACATAGAAGATTGCCTTGAACTTCTTAGACTATAATTTCTAAAATCAAAACCTGTCCTAAAGCACGAAAGAGATTTTTTTTTTTACCAGCAGGACAAGTTTTCCCTGAAAATAACTCTGTTGTTACATTTTCCATGCATTCAAACATATTTCAGCTTTGCATTTTTTCAGCTCCTGTTTGAAGAGTCCTTGTTTTCACATGTACCCACTGCAAATCTCTTAAGTATACAAGATTTTATACGTCCTATGAAGAGATGTAATAAGCAGAGAAAAGTTGTAAAATCTGACCCTAAAATTGTAAAGCATTAAGGCTTTGTATAGATGATTCTAAAGAGATCTTAGTATTCTTGGACAAGATGAAATATATCACCCAGTCATCATTTATATGAAGTCCATATGGTTGCAGAATAAGAATCATGAACATGCCTCTGTTCAGGCTTGAGTGAGACAGAGAGAAAAGTTTTCTCTTACTGCTTATATAGAACATCACATGATGATGATGGAAAGAGATCTATGTCTATTTCTGTATTTAATCAAAATTCTGGTCCTGCATTATATCCTGAGGTATTCACTTTTAAAAAAAACTAGGAAATGTTGTTTAAAGACAGCAATGAAAGCACTTATTTTCCCAGAGGAGTTAAGAGTTAGCCTTAAAGCAGGTCAATGAAGGGTGTGAAAGAGCTCAGAAATGAGAGAAACAAGGATCATTTGTGAGTCCTGTGAAACACCGCTAGGTAACTGATGGGATGGAAGAGGTCAAGGTGAGATCTCAGTCATATCTATTGATTCTGTTGCCATACTAGGACGTTTATATCTGCTCTATTACCCTGAGCTGAGCTAGTGAGCTGGAATACATGTTAACTCTGATGCAGATGGACAACTGTCATCAAAACAGTGATCACCTCCAGTGAGATCAAGAATTCTGTCTGATTCTGCTCACAAGTAAGTGACCTGCGATGGCTCATGTACAACCCCCCCCCAAAAAAAAATCTAGAGAAAAGAAAGATGGGGAAAAGTATATTTGTGTTTAAAAGTTTCATGAATATTTAAGCATTTGCACTAAGACTGGTCTTTAGAAGGACCAAAGAAAAGAAAATCTAAGTATTATAGACTATATTGTGGTAACACATTTAGCCAAGTTACATGAATTTGCTTACATTTAATGTTACATGCATCTAAAAAATAAGCTCCCCCCCCCAAAAAAAATAAACATGCACTATCACATCCGACATTCTAGGATATATTTCTGGTCATAACCATACAATGATAAATTATAAAATAAAAGCAATATTTCAGAATATATTTTCCATTTTCAGACTTTGAGGCATGGGATTCTTAAGTCTCATGATTGATGGCTCTATGCTCATTCAAAAGCTCGGCAGCTCCCCTCTTCTCTATATTCCCCTCTAACCCCTGACTTTGCCAACATACAGGCACATAGCTCTACCTGAATAGCCTACCACTGTGATCTAGAGAAATTATATGTCTTGCTACATCACTGAGTAACAATGTAAAACATGCTTCTAGGTTTCCAGGAGATATTTAAACTCTGCCACCTGCACATTCGGTCTGTAAGAATCTTCTCTGGTCTTTAATCAGCAACACAAATGCCTTGGGCACTTGGCAAAGGACTCCACAGATTGACTGCAAATAACATGTCTTGTCAAAATTTTACCCGAACGTGGGATGATTTAAAGGGACAAGCTAACTATCTAGTATTGCATTTTCTCTGAGCTATAACTTATGTTAAGAAATATAATCAGAAAACAACACTACTGACCAGTGTCATTCATTCTCCTAGAGTTAAATTTATGCTAAAGGTATATATTAAAAAGTAAACTCATCTTTCCAAAGACATTTTTAGATGTACTGACTTAAACCATTTAAATGTTTTAGTAAAAGAACTTTGCTTTCAGATATTGTCCAACTATTATGTAAAAAAAGTTTTTCATAATCATGCATGAAAAAAATTTATCTTGGACAAACATGGTAGTCTTTCTAAAGGATGCTATTATCTGTTACCTGGTGCACAGTGAAATTATACAATCTCATTCCCTTTTCTGTTTGGTTGTTAGGAAGCCTCAGACACTAACTTATTCCTTAATCTGTACTTATTAGAATTTACCTCTTTGATAATAAACAACAAAAACAAGAGCCTGCTCAGTTCAGGAGTGACAAACACTGAATGCAGTCCAGGCAAGGTTCCAGTGCAGCTCAGTTGGGGATAAGGAAAAGGCTTATCCCCGAGAGGGAAAAGGCTAGGAAGATAGTTTCTCCAGAGGCTCCTCAAGGGAGAGCTAAAAACATGTAAAAATGAAGACTTTTAGAGCTGCAATTTATTATTATTATTATTGTTGTTGTTGTTGTTATATTATAGAAGAGATTCACATTTTAGATTTTTTGTTGCTGTTTTGAGGAGAAGGGAAATGTATTCATGAAGGAGTGAGTGACCCCTCTAGAAAAATTATCAAATGTCCTGGTTGTTATTAGTCAGAGGCATATGTATGGTTGAAGAGTGGACTAAAGTGCGAGATGGAATTTTCTGTTTAGGGTGCTTGGCTTTGAGAGAGAAGGTAAAACATTTTATTGCTTCTGTTATTTTAATGGAAAGATTCATTATGTATTATATTTATTAAAAGTTAGTATCCAATGCAAAGATTCCATTCGAAGAGTGATATATTACCTTAGATATGTTCTAAGGGTAGTAAGAGGTAAAATACGAGATATAAATATTGATATTGGGGATGGAAAGATGGCTCCGAGCATAGCATGTGTACAGCTCTGTCAGCAGACCTGGCTTGATGCTCAGCATCTGTATACAGTGCAACCACCTGTAAGTCAACTTCAAGAGACCCTCTGCCACTTTAGAGGCTTGAGAGGTGACTACATGCACATCTACAGACCCCGATACAGACAGACATAACTTACGACAAAAATCTTAAAAATAACAAAAGATATAGTGACAGGGAAAATATTACCATACAATATAATAGCGTTCAAAATAGTAACTATCTTAAATGAAAGAGAAAGAATACGAAAGCAATTTGTCTGTAAGGCAATATTCAATGTAGACTTTATGTTTTATTGTGTCAACAGAAACGTATGGTTAATAATCATTGTATCTCAGGGTTTTATGAGATACTCTGAAGCGGAGAAAAATCAAATGGTTCTTTCAGTTTCTCCAAGGTGACAAGGACTGAAATTCAGATGGGAAAGCGGAACTCTGCAGCTACAGGTCATTTTCTTCCATGGACACTGACATCACCATGGTGACAAGAGACTACTTCGCTCCCATTTTCACCCATTGATTGCTCATGCTATCACAGGCTGACACAAAAGTTACATTGAATGTAACACCGGCAGTTTGCATCTAGGAATCTAAATGAATGAATTAATGAATTAAACAATCAATTAAGCAGTCAGAGAGAAAAATCTACAACATAAAACTAGGTTGTGATGGATTCACAAGGGTCTTTAATGTGAATCTATGACACAAAATGGTAACTTTTCCCTATTTCATTTTTTTAAAATTATGATGAACATTTGATCATAAATGAAATGTTTATGATCAAACGATCCTTTTAGACACAATTTCTTAATTAGATTAATTGTTCTTTAGAGATAATGACTTGCTACCATTATCTTTAAGTAGCCAACCAACCCAAGATACTGGCTTAGCACTTTGGGAAATCAAAGTCTGAGGATTCCAAGACAGCCAGGAGACTCCATAACTCTTTGGATCT
This sequence comes from Rattus rattus, assembly GCF_011064425.1. Taxonomy (NCBI): domain Eukaryota; kingdom Metazoa; phylum Chordata; class Mammalia; order Rodentia; family Muridae; genus Rattus; species Rattus rattus. The sequence continues at coordinate 176,430,053 of NC_046154.1, read as the reverse complement.
GGGAGATGGATTTGCTCAACTTCTAAAGTAATGCCATTGAAATTTCTTCCTCCCAGAATTCAAGCCTACGGATTGACGAAGCTTCGGTCTTTCAGAGTGTAATTTACTGTCACGACTATATTGCTCAATCACTTGTATGTATGTGGTTTCAATGTAGTTGAAGCAAAATGAGTACAATGAGAAATTGTCTACAGAAGTAACCCTGTCCTCCCTTGGCATAGTGCAGTTTAAACACTTTGAGAGGCTGTCAATTACCATGGAGCGAAGAGCAACGTCTTTCCATGACATTTGGAATTTTGAACAGCCTTTTTGTACCTGGCTTTTATGTTTTTTCCATATGGCTCGTCATGTTTGTACCATATTAACTTGTAGGTTTATAACTGGCGCCAGTTGTTGGGTTATTGTGGCGTCCGGCGGGTTCGCTCAGGCTATGGGAAGAGGCAGGATACTGATCCAGGGGTGGGAAAGCGTGGTCCGTGGCACCGGACCCAGAGCTGGCTCAGGGGGTCCCCGTGCTTGCAAGGAAGTTGGGGCTGTCTGGTTCTCAGGCTCTTGGGCATCCAGGCTTCTCTGGGATGCTGTGGAAGAGCTGAGAATGGAGTGGGGGCCTGTGGGTTTGGATCTAGCCCGGGCAAAGGGGGAAGCTCTGGTTGACACCCCGAGGGGAGTCTTTGGCTTGACTGTAGTAGGCCACAGGCTTGGCGGTGGAGGTGGCTGGGAGGGCAGGGAGGCTTTCTTTAGGAGATTAGACAGCAGCTCTGTAGGTGAAGGCCTTCTCTGTGGCTGCCCATGGAGGATCCCAATGAAAAGAAATGGTCTATGGTTTTAAGGCATTTATTGTCATGGTGGAAAGTGGATGAGTGAAACTATACCCCGCTTCTCAGAGTGGGCCTGAGATTAAATACCTTTTGCAGGGAGGACTGTCTGGGAAGGAAAGGTGATTGGCTAAGCCTTCAGGCCTTTGGGTACCTCATTTTAATGGAGATTTGTCTTGAGTCTATGTGACCTTCGGTCATGTCCTCTACCTGTGGAGGGGCTTGGGACTTGCTTTGATTGTGACTGATGACCACAAATCTATGGAGGGCTGCAGCTAGTAACTGGCCTGGATTTCCTGGGAGTCAGGCATAACAACTACAGTCCCACTCAGGGTCACAGGGGTTTCAAACCTCCTCAACAGGGAACCAGGGTGCCTTTCAGAGTCTCACATTAACTGAGTTTAGAATTTTTCCAATTACTCAGAAATCCTGGCATCTTTTGAATTTGAAACTTAGATTTCTACTTCCACGTATATGAGCAGATCAGCCCAAGCTTTATCTGCATATAAATGCAGATGTGAATATAATTACTTTTTATGACCGCATTATTAGGAATAACAATCATATCTACCTCTCCTAACTAGGCGACTTTAATGTCTCTTTATGGTTTCTGTTATTCTGCATTAGATGTCTCGGGTGATTTGGATTTGAACTTAGAGCTGCCATCTTTCTTGTGACATAGCATGGGCCATTTTAGTATTTTAGCACTCATTCTGGGATCCCCAAGGCTGAAAATGTTCTATGTGCCAGAACGCCACTGCAGTAGTCCAAATTCTCTGTGATTCCCACAGAAACACCTTCTTGTTCTGCCTCTGACACATTTCTCCACGTATGCATATAAATACATGATTTGCGACCACATATTCCTCCTCAAAACTCCAGCTTCCGTTCCTGCCTGCAGCTCTAATCGTCTACCTCTTTGTAGTAAGCCAGGAATGAGTTGATATGAGCAACAGACATTTCTGATTTTCTTTGTGCAATACAAAATAAAAAATACTTTCTTTAAATTTATTACACGCGATAAATGGTCATTCTCCATATTCTTCAACTCTACTGTGTTTCGTGTCAAGAAGATTATTCATTTGTCTTATGTAATATAACACTCATTCTCTGACCATTGGTTCCCAAACTAGAAAGGATTCTTTGTATTGAGAACACATCAGAGAGAAGGATGCTGTAATTTGAACGAATCAGACTATTAACAAGAAAGATTGTCCCTTGTTGAACTTTTCAAAACTCCATAAGTCCTTCTGAGAAAAGGCCTCTGATACAGGTTTCCAGTTGCAATTCCCAGTTCCACTTGCCTCCAAATTTCCCCGGTATGCTGAGAGACCTTGCATAGATCCCATCTACCTCGCTCAAACACAAATCCTCGAGTGGTTTGTCACAGGCCCTGTTAATGCATCCTAAGGACACAAGTATAAACTCTGTCTCTAAGCAAAGGCAAGCAGCAGCTGGCGCCTTTATTCCAGTATCTTACATGCAGTGTTTGCCATCTCTCTTATTTTATAATCTTTAGAAGAAAGGATCAGGTTATCAGCCGTCCTCCTAGGATTTCTTGTATATACTATAAATTTCTTAATTAATGGCTGTATTTATCTACTAAAGCCTATTAGACACATTTCATATGTAACCTCAAATTACTTAGGAAGGAGCACAAAATCATAAACATTTCCAAAAATATAAAGCTGGGTTTTTTTTTCTTGTAATCTCAAATAGATAGGTTTCCTCACCCCTTATTTAGATCTATGATTTTGTGGAATTGCCCTCAAAGTTCCTGCTGAAAGCCATTAGATCCCATTACAGGGCCATCCGATGGAAAAACAATTATGTTACTGTAAGTTATGTGATACTAGACAAGGACTGATTAAACCATCAGCTCCCTGGAGTTTCTTCTGAGCCACTGCTGCTACAGCAATTCAATGGAAATGCAACAGCGAAGATGTTTTGCACGTAGTCGGGCGAGGGGGGGGGACGCGTGCGGGGGGGGGGGGGAGGCTGACATGCACGTGTTTTAGGCAAATGGAAATCCTTTGTCTCTGTTGATGCAGCTTCCGGTGGAACACATTGGAGTAGAGCACTGCTTGCTGCAGAACGCGAAATAGTCTTCCTGTTTAGAGACTTTGAGACTCGGCAAAACGAGGATTGTGTTTAAGAGGAGTTAGTCTGGATCAAAAGGCAGACAGCCCAGGAAAAATACGAGCTAAGACCATGGAAATTGTAGTCTACATGACCATTTTTCAAATGTAAACACCAGTCACCATGCCGGTCACGTGTCAGCCTGACCCCCATTCTCACTAAACGGGGGCTGATCTCAGGACAGAGCCTGTAACCCTAGAGGGCCCAGCCTGAAAATGACACACATTCCTTAAGACAGCTATGAGTTCAGTGTTCTTAGTGACTTGTTCTTGTTGACTTTCCAGGGCTCGGCAGCTCACCCTGCTCCCACCCCCACACCAATTTTATCATTACATGTACTCGATGTACTGGATGGAGCAGTGGGAATTTCTAAAACCGATATTCATATGTGATCTCTAATCTTTTGGATAAGAGTACCCTTTCTCTCTGAATAGGATAGATTTTAATGTTGACTCCTAACTCCATTCGCTGTCTCCACAGGTAATCCTTCCTCAGAGAAGTAAGTCAGGATAGTCCCTTGTGCAGACTCTTTAGAAGATACAACAATATAGAGAGGCTCCACAAACTCAAAAACCTATGTAAAAATAACAAGAATCCTAAAACCGAGGTGAAGGAACATTTGAAAGGGAGGGATTCTGCAAATTCTAATCTTGGTTTAATCTCTGTGTGTTCAGTGTTGATTAAGTCCCCAAAGCCTCTGACAAAATGAGTTCTTGATTGATTGTTCTGGTCAGAATAGGCCATGGCTGTCAGTCTGAAAGCCCTTCTCTGTGCTGGTGTATGGCTAGTTGATGTGCTGTTGTAAAAGCTGAGTAGATTCAGCCAACTTCTTGAGCATCTAACACTGCTTGAATGCTCTCGGATTGCCACACTACCTGAGGTTAAACAAGCTTAGAAAATACCTTTCAAAAGAACAGACATCTGGGCTTTATATAATCCCCCAAGCCAACAGTCGCCCTCCTGATGCTTAATATGTATTGGCGGAAGCATTCGGGGGACACTTCCGTGGTTCTTCCGAGAAGGCCTCTGAAATCATGATTCGTTATTCTAAAAGTATGAAATTGGTATTGTTTCCCTAATGATAAATAACTATCAAATTGAAAATTGGTTGTTCTTGCTCATTAAACAGTATTCAGATGGGTATTATACAAAAACAAAAAATACTTTTCTATCCTAGTGCTTACTATTTTTCTCCTCCAGTGCTAAAGACCTTAGCTACCAACAAGTCCAGATTTTTTCTTCCTGTAAAATTGAAATTCAAGCTGTTAGTTGAGCCATGCAATATTATAGATCAGGAAGCTTATGCACAGAAAAAAATGTTCTGACATTCTCTGTGAGGTTGTTTTGTTTCCTTTTGCTTTTATCTGAACAGTATTATGGTATCACTCTAAAATTTTCCATACATTTCAACATAATAACAACACTTATTTTAAATAATATTTTCTGTTTAGCCTCAACTAAACAGGTACTAATGGGATCAGTGGCGGTCTAGTCCTTGTCCACTCAAGAACAATCTCAACTCTGAAGCCTAAAAATTGTATCAATGTCAAACAAGTACAAAAAGATAATTAAGGAGTGAATCTGAGAAAGGCATGGCTGTGTAGACAGTCAATGCAGCAGGGATCATGTCCGTTTTCACGGAAAGGAGGAGAGAGCACCGGACTAATTGTGTGGCCTGCCAACAGGAGGAAGGGTCTGTGCAGAGGACCACAACCAAGTGGAGCAGCCGGAAGTTATAGGACAGGAAATAGATGCTTCAAGAAGCACCATTTTCTGAGCTCATTTTAGCTTAAGGTCAGGTTGCCCTGCATGTAATAGGAATTTTCGAGTACATCATTCCAATCAAATTACTTTCCAGCATCTGATGTCTTAAGTAATAGACTCACCCATCCAAGAAAAAAAAAAAACTAAATAAACTCAGCCTTGAGAGGCAGACATGGTGAGGGCATTAATTATCTCTGAGAGGAGTCTGCTCTTGTGCTAGTACTGACTCTGGTGATGAAGGCTCAAGGAGATCTGTTCTCAATTTTGAAATGACGAAGCAGCCCCACCACGTGAACTTTCTAGAAAGGGTGGAAGATTGGTACTTAAAGGATGCCAAGAACAAGTCACTGGACCTCTAAGGACACGGAAAGTCAATAGAAATCCTCAGTTGTGGTAGAAATGTGGACGGAATGCAATAGCCACTGCATTGGTTAGCTTCCTTACCACATGTCAGCCTGCGGAGGTGTGCCGTAACCAAAGCTGGCAACGGAAAGTTCAAAGACAATATATTTGCAATAATAACTAGCTAATATAGCAGTAATTAATTAGATAGCAGAAAAGTGGAAATCATACTCAACCATAGAAGCAACAACACATAGATATAAGTGAAGAGAAAGTAAGTCGGTCTTCAGGTGCTCTGGTTGGCAGTTTGTATTCTTTAGTTGGAATAGTTTGTTAAGTTATGAATAAATTCAATTTAACATAGATATACATTCCACTTAGTATTTTCTCTATGCAAGGTTGTTATTGTGTTCATTATTTCACTTGTAACTGTGACTACATATCCAGGGGGGCAGAGGGATAGGCAGGCACTTTATAAAAGGAAGAGACTCTTTAACTCACATTCTTAGGGCCCAGTCTATCACAGTGGGGCTGTCAGGCAGCAGAGGCTAGAGAAGACTGGCTACATTTTGTCCACAGCTAGGAAGTCCAAGATTAGTTACCTTGAGCCACCTCTTTTCTTGTGAAATCTGGGCCCACAGCTCATAGAAGAATGTCATCCACAGTTAGGGTGGGTCTTCCCACCTCTGTTATCCAAATGGACATATTTTCTCAGATAAACCTTCAGGCTTCTCTTTTCAGGGATTTTAGAGTGTGTTAAGTTAAGAGTAAACCTTAACCACAATAGCCATTAAAATATAACATAAGGATATATGTTAGAAAACAACTCTCTATCATATATGCTACAGTAGACAAATGGACTTCTTTAACCATTTGTGTAGCTGTAACAAAATATCTTACACTGGGTAGTTGTAATGAGCAGGTAAACATATTTTAAAAGATCAAGGATATACTGTGACAATGTCCATGGTGATTCTGTTTACTGAATGATCAGAGAGAAGAAAAAGACACTGACAGCACTCTTTCTAGATCTTTAGAATAATATCAATCTGTTCTGTGACTTAAACACTTTCCAGGAGGCTTGGATTTCCAAACCTAAATTCTCAAGAACACAAAACATTTGATCACTAATTTGGACTAATTTTTAGAAACTACTGATTTCAGATCAATCACAGAGCAGTGAAAGGAAAGTGTGGATGGTTCTAAGATGTCAGCAATGACATTTCCCCATGCAAATAATAAACGAAACTGCATTATTTTTCATCCAAGTACAATTATTCACATGTTGTTTATATGTAATTCCCTTACTTAGTTTTATTTTATTCACTTTATATTTTGCTCACTGCCCCTCCCACTTAGGACTTTCTTCTTTAGCTTCTCCGGGTCTGGTGAGTGTAGTAGGGGTATTCTGTATTGAGTGCATACCATACATGCCCTTTGGGGATTGGGTTACCTCACTCAAGATGATAGTCTCAAGCTCCATTCATTTGTCTTCAAAATACATGATGTCTTTGTTGTTAATAACTGACTAGTATTTCATTGTGTAGATATACCACATTTTCTGTATCCATTCTTTAATTGTACAACGTCTGGGTTGTTTCTAGTTTCTGGCTATTAAGAGTAAAGCTGTTATGAACATAGTTGAGTAAGTGTCTTTGTGGGAGGGTGTAGCATCTTTTGGGTATATGCCCGAAAGTGGGATAGCTGGATCTTGAGATAAAATTCCCAGTTTTCTGATAAACTGCCAAATTGATTTCCAAAGTGGTTGTACAAGTTTGAACTCCCACCAAAATGGGAGGGGTGCTCCACATCCTCACCAGTGTGCCCTTTTGCTTGAATTTTTTATCTGAGCCATGCTGATCAGTGTGAGATAGAATCTCAAAGTTGTACAACTGAATTGTTACCTAAACAACACAAGTATGTGGCCTTTAGTCCCATGGTGATAACAGAAAAAACACACAGCTAACGAATTTACATAACAGCAAAAGATGGCTTCCTAGATGAAACTTAGAAGAAACTATAAAGCGAACAATGATTAATTGAAACATCAAAATTGTAATTTCTGTTCAATGCCTTGGATAAAGTTTACTCATGAGACTTAGAAAGGTATGTTTGACTATAGGAAACTAACAAGAAATTTAAGTTTCAAGGATATTTCACATAGTGATGAACTGTCTACAATCTAGGTGTCTAGAAGTGAGTGTGAAAAATGTCATGCTTAATTTCCTAGAATACCATGCAACAGCCAGAAGCAATAGATGCTCTTATATCAAACATGTAAGCAGAGAGTCAAAAGACAAGATATAAAATATGAAATACTATGCAGTTGGGGCATTTTTCAAAATAAAAAATCCGGACTTGAAAAACATAAAGCTTAAAAATAAGAAGTAAGCCCATTAAAGTTATTAATTGTTAAGAAAGAAGAAAAACAAACAAACAAAAAAAAACACACACCCAATATGTGTGTAAAAGTTATCACAGTACTTTGTGCAGGACAGTGTTGAAAACTGTTTAATCAATCACCTGGTTCCCAAATCCAACCAAACTAAACAAACCCAACAAACCAACGAACTTAAGAAAGTAATTTAAACTGTATTGTAAAACAAGATTCTATTCATGCATACTTAGTGTGTGTTTGTTTATTTGTTGGCGTGTGTGTGTGTGTGTGTGTATGTGTGTGTAAGAACACATTACTCAGTGAAACAGTACAGTACTTGACTAATTTATTATAGAGGCTTAAAAATAATTAACCACAGAATATAAGGAAAAGATCCTTTGAAAGACCATTAAAAAAAAAAAACCACTCAAGTATTATATAAAGTTAATGTCTCTGAGCTTCACAGACAACAACATGAATACCAAGATTTAGCTACCAATAGTTTTATGCTCCCATCTTGTAGAAAAGATAAGGAAGAATTAACTGAAATAGTCACCAAATTCGTGCTTCATTTACTCTCATAAAATATGGCGGCACTTACATAAAAATATTTTCCAGATGCCTGTAACATAAAGTCTCAAGGAAGCGTATTATTTTTTATGTACCAAAAATAATTAACACACTCTCTCTCTCTCTCTCTCTCTCTCTCTCTCTCTCTCTCTCTCTCTCTCTCTCTCTGTCTGTCTCTGTGTGTGTGTGTGTGTGTGTGTGTGTGTGTGTGTGCGTGCGTGTTTGGTATACATGTGCACATGCATGCATGTAAGTCAAGCCACATGAATTGACAATGTTCCCCACAAGAAATGTAGATGAACAAAATTCCCAGTCTCAGGCAGAGCAACCTCTGTTTGAGGCTACTCCGAGTGGCTCCCAAAGCAATACAGATTATTGCTGTAGAACTTGGTTAACTGTCAGGGGTTACAGTTTGTGGGCCCCCATTGACACCACACACTTAGGACAGAAGACTCAGATGATTCAAATTGGATCAGACCTGAAAGCCTCTTTCTTTGGTTTAATTCCTAGGGCTCCAGAAAATATTATTCAAAATGCCAGGGGAAAGAAGTGATAACATTGTTATTCCCCATCCGTAACACCTGCAAACCCTGGCAATTATTAACATGGTAACATATGGATAAAAGCGCAGTAAGTGACATTTACATGTTGTTGGCAATCGACAACTACCTGATTGGATGTGAGGTCTACTCAAGGGAGGAAAATCACGCCTGGTACTGGAAACTTGGGCAGATTCCTAAGGCCAGTTTGGCTATGGTCCTTCAAAAGAACCTATTCCTGCTCTTTACAAGGGCAGTAAAAACAAAACAAAACCAAACAAAACAAAACAAAACAAGACAAAACAAAATGTAGTGTTTAACTTTATCCACACCAGTTTGGTATTTTCTTTGTTAGGTTGTTTAGTGAAACTTGTATGAGCAATAAAATGGTATGAGTCAATATTACAATGTCTCATAAAACATGTCAAACTCATCTGATTCTGATGTGAATATAACATCAAAATCTTATACTTCAGTCTTATGTGAAAGACATTGAATAGAAGCGTGGGATTAGGAATTAACCTATTGTTAAATCTATTCCACTCTTGTCACCAAGCCTTATCAGTAGTTTCCACACTTTCAAAAGGAAACTTTCTTCTTCCTTTCTTTCTTTCTTCCTTTCTTTCTTTCTTTCTTTCTTTCTTTCTTTCTTTCTTTCTTTCTTTCTTTCTTTCTTTCTCTCTCTCTCTCTTTCTTCTTCTTCTTCTTCTTCTTCTTCTTCTTCTTCTTCTTCTTCTTCTTCTTCTTTCTTCTTCTTCTTCTTCTTCTCTTCTCCTTCTCCTTCTCCTTCTCCTTCTCCTTCTCCTTCTCCTTCTCCTTCTCCTTCTCCTTCTCCTTCTTCTTCTTTTCCTTCTCCTTTTCCTCTCCTCCTCTTCCTTCTTCTTCTTGTGTTGTTTTACAAAAATATATTGAATCGTTTATTTGAGTAGAGAAAATTTCAATTAACAATTTGAATAAGGCACAGGTCTTGTGATGAATTCTATTGAATGACAGAGATTGTCCACACTGAAAACTACATCACAGGATGCAGGCTGTACTTATGGCTATGTATCCAGAAAAAAAGGAAGCCCTCACCTCCTATTCCCTTAGCCATTTGGGAGAATTAATTCTGTGTAATCGTTGACTTGTTTTCTCCCTCCTTTGTTTGTTTGATGTTAGAGGTATTTTTTAATAAATACATTCATTCTCTCTCTCTCTCTCTCTCTCTCTCTCTCTCTCTCTCTCTCTCTCTCCCCCTTCCTGTCCAAAATGCAATGTAATTTCCCTCCTCTTCTCCCAGTCCCTCTTATCTCTCCCCTGCACCCTATCCATTCCTCTTCTATCTCTCTTCAGGAAAGGGCTATGCACCAATCATGGCATATCAAGTTGAAGTAAGACTAGGCTCCCTGACTTTCCCTGAGTCTGGAAAAAGCCAGTCAAGAGAAGAAAAGGACTGGGGAGGGGAAGTCTCTGGGGCAATATAGGCCATGGAGAGAGGTATCTGTGGGATAAGCTAGAAACACACATTTATACAATGGAGTAGTGTTTGACTGTTAGAAAACAATGATATCATGAAAATGTCAGGCAAATGGATAGAACTAGGAAAAAACATACTGAGTGAGGTAATCCAGACTCAGAAAGACAAATATGACATACATGAGAAAGACATACTCACTTATAAGCAGATGTTAGCTATAACGAATAACCATGCTACCATCCACAGACCCAGGGAAGCTAAGGAACAAGAAGGGCTGCTCTCATGCATGTCCCTGTGAATGAGAAATCACATAGACATCTCAGGGAAGGGGGAGTAAAGGGGAGGGAACAGGAAGGAAGGACCAAGTGGGCAGAGGAGAGACAGAGTCCTGGGAGAGACAACTGGAATGGGTCAGGAGTGGGGCATCCAGGAAAGAGCTAGGAACCTCTGTTTTGTTTTTGAGACATGTCCAAAACATGACATACACAGCTCTGACTGACCTTGATGGAATTCACTATGTAGACCAGGCTGGTTAGGAACTCATACAGATCTGCTTGCTCTTGCCACCTGAGTGCTGAGATTAAAGTGACATGCCACCCCACCCAGCACAGTTGGACATTTTAATGAATAGACTTTCCTTGGGTGATAGAATTATAGGCCTAGAAGAAACATTAGATATTTACTGCAAGCTCACTCTCCCTTCACCCCGTCTCACAGATTCACAATGAGCAATGGAGGCACTGGCCATCATAAATCTTGGCCAGAGGTCACAAAGTTTTACTCACTTAGCTGAGATCACCCTCCTGATGAAAGGCAGTCAGCCATAAATCTTATCTCACCATATCTTACCTCATAAAGTCTGCTGCTTTCCTTACCACCCTACATTCTCCTGAGAAAGTAAGTAGAGCGTGGGTATTTATCAAAGCATTTCTTGAGTTTCAGTCATTGATATAATGTCTTTACTGAGTCACCACAGAAATCAGCACCTGTCCTATGCCCTGAAGTCTCTCGTTGTGCTCTGTCCAACTCATTGCTCTGCAAAGGACCATGGGACCTTCTGTGAACTATCCACCTCGTACCTTCCTAACAGGGAAGGGAATTCATGGCTCAGATGAGCTGAATGCTTCTGATCCTCACCTCTTTGACCACCCAGAGCACACGCTGAACAACAACTACCCAGGAGTGACATTCACATTCCAGCTGTTTCCAGTGGTTTCATTTCTCCCAAAAAGATTCAGAACTTCAAGGGTCATACTAATTCAGCCAGCAGTACTCTTTGAGTGTTCCTAGTGAAAAGTCAGAAATTTTAGTGACAGTGACATTCTAATAAGACCATTTCACTTTCCATGTGTCATGTTTTAAGGTACTTCATTATAAGCATCCTTGTGCATGTTTTCATTAATTCGTCTATTTAAAGCCCACCTTTGCTTCTCTGGAAGAATGATGATCCCTTCAGAGGTGCTAGTAAAGGCCTGCTGTGTGCTTACGGATGAAAGACACCCTTGTGAAAACTTGACATGAACTTCAGTTCTTGGATAGATGACGCAGCAACTCCGTTTCAACAGTCCCTTCCGCTCTGAACATATGGGAATGACGGGTAACGTATAAAACTGATATGGTTGGGCTCACATGCAAAATGCACTGCTCTGTGTGGAGAAAGAACCCCTGTTCAGAGCCAGGGCAGTCAGGCAATCAGAGTTCATGTCCAGACACAAACAATAAACGAGCCAAGAGCTCGATTCCTGCCAAGGAGAAAATCAAAAATACTCTGTCTGCCACTTGGGAGCCGAAGCCTCCTTTCTCAGTGAATCCTGAATCCTCGCTATATGGAAAAAAGCCAACAAGAGGCCTCTGCCAGTGTTAAGGCTCATGGAGAGATGCGGGCTGATGGGATGCTAAGATATGTCAGGCCTTGAACCGGGCCAGCCCTGGGGCTGTATTTGTATCTTTTTTCTCATCTTCGTAGAGATAAAAAATTAATTATTAAATGAGAAGTTTTGGATAGGGCCCTCAAAGGAAGTTTGAGAGAATGAAAAGATAAAATGGAAATAGAAAAATAAAAAGAAAGAAGACAAAAATAGAACAACCTTCCTTCCTCCACACAGACTGTACAAGTGAGTATCTAAAATTAAAATTAGGCTTCTAAAGCCAATCATGAAAAAGAATGGTTATATTTTGATAAAAAATTTATTTGTAAAAATTTTATTTATAAGAGTGAGCTAAGGGATAGAGAGATGGCTCAGAGCACTGACTGCTCTTCCAGAGGTCCTGAGTTCAATTCCAAGCAACCACATGGTGGCTCACAACCATCTGTAATGGGATCCGATGCCCTCTTCTGGTGTGTCTGAAGACAGCAACAGTGTACTCCTATACATTAAGTTAATAATATAAAAATATTAAAAAAGAAGGTAAGAGTTCAGATCAGAATGGAACCTGGGTGATTGTAACTGTCATATTTATCCCCACAAATCCCAGGGAAATGGGTCGTGTATATTTTTAAAGTTTTTCTAAATGCATGGCTTAGGTTACGATGAGGCAAATTTCTACTTCAAGGGCATAAATAAAGAAGAAACCAAATCTAAAACCACACCTGCTAACCTGCATTGAGTGTCTCATGCTCATACAGCACAAGACAAGCAATGAGTCTGTCAAAGAATCTAGTGTGAATCAAGGACTCCTAAACACACTGGTCTTGAATAAACTGTGATATATTAGGAAAGAAACTGGCCCTTAAGGAAAGAAACGTATCTGTCTTTGCTTTGATGTAACGTAGCAATAATAGATGTGAAATTTTTTTGGCCCTGTTTGTTTTTATGCCATACATTCATAGTATACAAAGAATCAGGAAAGCATCAAGCAGATAATTTGATGCCAGTTACTCTATCGGTTTAATGGTACCCCCGTGTGCCCTAGAAAGGGAAATAGAGGCCCTTCCTAGGTGGCACATTTTTAATACAGGACTCAAGGAATGCCCACAATAACCAAGGGAAAAAGATTTCAAATAAACTAAAGAAGTCAATAGGTAGACCATTATGGGCATATGGGGTTCTCTTTACAATCTAGTTACCAAGTGACACTTTAATCTGTTGTTAGCTACAAAATATCTGGCTGAGAAATTTCAAAACCCTGCAGTTCTTTTGACAGTCACCTGTAGATGGACAAGTAAACACTACTAGTCTGAGATTGACAGGCAGTATGGTCTTAGGAAGCTAAATGGACTACATACTTAAATAAGGGCTAATTGAAAGTCCGCTGACTGGCTCATGCAAATATCCTCAAAGCGGTACCATACCCTCTGTACTACTGTGATGTTTGTGACACAGCTGCTTCCTCATCTGCGTAAAGACCCACCTTCAACTCATACTAATTTTTAATTTTCTGTCATTAATACATGCTACTCAGAAAAATGATCTGCTAAAGAGTAAAAATTGAGAGTATGCTAACAGAAAATAAAAACAATAAAATAAAGAGATGAATATATTAATTTTAACATCCCAGATTTTAAATAACTACTATTTAGCTACAATTCTCATCAATCATCTTATCACAGTCTGGAAATTAAGCATCCATCCTATTCTGACTCAGAGAATACATCTATAAATGCTATATTTTCACAAAATTTATTTCTGCACAATTTGCTTTTGTTAGCTGCATATACAAAATGCTTTTTCATTAATTTATGTATCAGACCCCATAACTGACCACTGATTATTAATTTTCCTCATTAACCACTGGTCTCCAAGTTCATCAATGTTAAATTTTTAAATCATCTTCACTTATGCATATTTAACACACAGCTATAGGTAACTGTAGGAAGGCAGTCCTCAGAGGGAAAGAAAGTTTCAAAGAAGACAGCCCTCTAAATATGGCAACAAAGACTTTCTGTAGGAAAGTTAATCCTATTGGTAAAATAAAATCAATTGTGTCTTTTTCAAACAAACCATGAAGATATAGCAGTCATTATATTGGCTCCATCCATAAAGGTTTGAAGAAGCGATGTGATGCGGTAACAATTGTAACATTGTCCAAGTTCACCAGATGCTATTAAGCTGGGCTTTAAGAAAGGAGAAAGAAATTGGGGCATTTATTCATTAATATGTATTATTCCTGATAAAAATGACGTTCATTTAATCCACTTCCTTAGAATTGCTAAAATACTTGAAAGAGTGACACACTCCTAAATTCTATTTAAAATACTAATGAAACTTACAGTTAAAATGTTTTCTTTGTCTCTTCTAAATCCTTCAGCTGCAAGTTAAGCTTCTTTTTAGTCAGTCTGCTCTTTCCCCTGCTTAATGGAAGTCTACAAACGATGCTTCTAACACAACTCCTGATGACATTCTACTATACTCATAGGTCAGTGCCGTGCACACCCACCGACCACATTGTGCATTGCCAAGGCACATTTCCACTCGGGAAAGTTTGCAAGTGTGAATGAGAAAGAAGTCGAAGGTAACTCTGAGATCGGCGAGACTGTGTTTGTACAACAGGACTGCAAGCAAAAAGAGACTTCAAATGACCATAAATGTCTGGTAGAGAAAAAAAATCATAACATTCTTCATGAACTTTATGCTAAATGTTTTCTATTTTCCAAATGCCTTTTCTACATGGCATTTCAGCCAAAGGAACAAATGTAAAATTTTGTGCTTGTAGACAAAGTTTGAAAAGGATGTCTCCAAATATAATACCTGCTACTTGTTCATTGTAGAGATTCTATGAATATAAAAAGGCTCAAAACTATAAACCTGGGCAGGGAAGAAGTTAGCTTTGCAAGGTCTTCAAAGGTCTTTGAATCTTTTTTGCGTGATTAACAGATGGCCCAGAATTAGTTTATAAGAAGAGCAAACCCTAAACATGTTTATACCTGGAAAAATCAGGTTTCACAACGAATGTGAAATTTTTATTAACTTGAAGAAGAGTTCACAAATCTTAATGCAGAAGAACAAATATTTTTGATGTTTGTCCTGTGGAGCAATAAGATTGTTACTCGAAGAGGTCATTTCAAAAGTGATGTTCTTATAGTTTCTTAAAAATTACTTTTTTGCATGCTTAGAGCATCCAAGTTACATAAAGATGCTTCTAAGTCTTATCATTTGATAACTCTGGACATCAAATTTGCTTCTGCTCACTTAAGGATGAAAAACGGCCGAAACATAAGAGATCAAGTCACTTGACCGTGTCACTAAGCAGTGACTAACCGATTCAAGATTGGAGTCCTGAAGATTTGACCTATTCTCATTCCATAAGAGCAAATTACATTTGAATAAAATTAAGGCCCTAGAAACACAGACTTAATATTAAACAACCATATTTAAATGGAATTTTCCATGGATAAAAGTATAAATTTCATAATAGAATTTCCAATTAGAGAGCTCCCTTCTGTAAGGACTGACAATAGTTTCATTGTCAACATTCCAACACTTTAATTCTCATTACATAAATTTACATAGCAATTTTATTTCAGTTACTCTAATTCTCAACTTGACAAGAAAATTCTAGTAGTACAAAAATTTACACTAGACTGCACTTAAAAATGCAGCTCTCAGCATTGACAGCTTCAGACAGCATAATATGTAGCCTTGGAAATATATTAGATATAAAGTCAAGAATATATGTCATATTGAAAAAAAGCAAAATATTTTGTTTATCTATTGGTAAGAAAAGTCAGTTATCCTAGTATTACTCTTCTTAAAGAATGTAGCAATAATTTAACTCCTAAATACCTTCTGCTATAATCATAGGTCAGTGCCTTGCTCAGCCATCTTCAGAGACATTTTCTCCTGCAGCAGCTGAGAACAAATACACAGACCCACGCTAGACGATAGGCAAAGAGTGAGAGACCCTGGAACCTTCAGCCAAAAGGGGACGTCTCCATCAGTTCCCTCAGTTGAGGATCATGGAACCCCAAGGAAGAGGAGGCAGAAACAAATAAGAGCCAAAGAGAATGGAGGACACCAGGGTTGGGGATTTAGCTCAGTGGTAGAGCGCTTAAGGCCCTGGGTTCGGTCCCCAGCTCCAAAAAAAAAAAAAAAAAAGAGAGAATGGAGGACACCAAAGAGACGAAGTCCTCTAAATCAGCTGAGCAAAGCTCATATGAAATTACAGAGAGCAAAGAAGCACACATGGGTCTGGGTTCCACAGCGGGTCTTCTGTGGATGCGACCGCTTCCAGTCCAGTATTGTTCCGGGATCCCTGAGTGTGAATGAGTGGGTCTCTGAATCTTGTGTCTGCTCGTGGGCTCTTTCCCCACCGTTCATTGGTCTTGATCCACTCCGATATTTCGTTTTCATTTTATTATGTAATATTAATTACATTGTATTCATTATCTTGTGATCCCTGGAAAGCCTGTTTGTTTACTAGTGCGAGGCAGGAAGGGAGTAATACCGGATGGGAGAGGAGGTGGGGAGGAATTGGTAGGTGTGGAGGAAGGGAAAACCATAACCGGAATATATTATGTTAGAAAAAAATCTACTTTATCTTTTAAATATTTATTTATTTATTTATGAATTTACTTATTTATTATTTATTTAATGTGTATGAGTGCTCTTTCTGCATGCATGCAAGCATGACAGAAGAGGGCGTCGGATTCCATTACAGATGGTTGTGAGTGAGCCACTATGTGGTTGCTGGGAATTAAACTGAGGACCTCTAAAAGAGCAGCAGTGCTCGGAACTGCTGAGCCATCTCTCCAGCCCAGAAATAACAAATTTTAAAAAAGCCAACAAATTATTTTCAATAAAAGGAAAACCTTAAAAAAAGGAGAAAAGTCAGTTATGTTAACAAAACTAAATATAAGAAGGAAAATGGCTTGGTGGTGACTTGAACAATCCATCCTTTTAAAAGTTATCTGGAAGAACTTGAATGGGTGTATATAATAACAGTCAACTCTAGCAAGAAGCAGTCAGATGAGCAGCCTACATCCTGTAATGAGATTACAGGCTGTGTCCATGTCAACGTCTACACTCTACACACAGCATGAGATGCTTGACCACACAAGTCCTGGAGCATGGACACAAATAATGAGAACTGCATTCAGAACTTTTATACAAAGTTGACGATTAAGGTATCATTATCCATAACAAAAAGTAGCAGAAAATTTTGTGTCCCGTGATGTGGCAATAATAAAAAATGTTGTTAAATATATTTTATAGACATTTATGTGGTGTTTTAAAATTGTACTCTCACAAGTTCTTTATTGGTTCGATACAGAGTAGATTTACAGAGTACTTACAGGAAGGGCTTAATATGTAAGTTCATAAACTCGTAAATAAAAAATACTAAAATAATGGACAGCCATAATAAAATGTGTTTATTTGTGTGTTTATTAAAAGCTGTATAATGGTTTGCATTGCACTATACATCTGTTTAATATATGCATGCATAAGTACATGTGTGTATGTAGGTATGTTTTTCCAGCCCTATGAGTTTTATCACAATTAGCTTATACTGTTACAGGAGGGTCAGGTTCTTAAGAAAGACTCTCAGTAACAGAGGTATCAGTACATTTTTCTTGGGCAGTCGATATCATGCAGAAATAGGTGTCCCTCAGTGTATGTTTGCATCTACATTAGATGACATTCCTTTTTACCAATAAGACAGTGCTTGAATGGTTTCACATGCTTGGGGTTTTCTGGGACAAAAGATATTGCAGATGCTATGTTTCTTTTTTACCTTGCAACAATTCAACATGTATATATTGTAATCCTCCAGGCATTAGAGTTAATAGCTGGTCAGACTCTCTCCACAATAATGTCCTCTAAAGGTCTGTTTTGAGATCAATATCTACATACATCATAGCTTTCAACTGTTACCCATTTTGTTTTGTTTTGTTTTGTTTTGTTCTTATTTTAACATTAGGTACCTAAAGTTTTTTGAGGCTGAGATTTGCTCCTAAAACCATGGTAAGACCTAAATTGAGAAGTATGAATTCTTTCTGCAATTGCTCTGAGCCACTGCTGTGTCTGAAGTGCCTACAATTTATATGTTGTGTTTTTACTCTGCATTATAAATACCACGATCATCTTAGAACAAAGGACAGATAGGGACCCATTTATGAGGTCAAGATGAGCTAAGTTACGCCTTCTTCTGACAAATTTTGCACTCTGATAGATGAATGAAGTGTATTGCAGCAACACATGTAGTGGGAAGCACAATGAACAATTTCATATGCTTGAAAGATTGGAGATTAACTTACTCATGATGAATTTTCTCTTGTTTCATACATGTAGAAAAGTAAAATATACTTATATCTAAATTAGTGGTTACTCAAATGCTTTGCATTTTACCTCTGTCAATCCAGACAGACCTGAATAAAATTGCATAAAACTAGTACACCTTCTTATTTGCATCAACAGTTTTATTCTGTGTTTACCATAGAGACGTAGATAGAGGGTTAGAGAGAGGACTCCGCAGTTAGGAGCACTTGCTGCTTTTACACAGTGCCAGGCTTGGTTCTGAGCACTCATATGGTGACAGACAATTGTTTGTAGCTCCTGCGCTAGGTAGTTCAGTGGCCTTCTCTGGCCTCCAGGTACGTACAGAGTGCACATCCATACCTGTAGCCACTCACACACATACAGAAAAAAGGTCTCAGAAAACCTAAATGCAGTTAAATTCTAAACTACTGAATTAAAATAGGAAATGGTATGGAAGATTGGCAGGGAGTGGAAATACACTATTATGTCTATTAGGAATAAGCCATGAAGGCAGACGCTTGTTTCTCTATAAGCAGTTGGCTTCACTCCAGGTGCTGCTCAAAGCTGTATTTATCACAACAAAATCTGTCCTTACTGATTTTCAAACAATTGCTTTCTTCTCTTATACCGAAAACACACTGATATGTGACACTGTCACGAACCACACGGTGTAAATCTCCTGTTTCAATACGTGCCAAGCAGCAGTACCAGGCTGACTCCAGGAAGGTCGCTGTTGTGGTAGAAAGCCTTCTACCACTCCAGAATGTTACGTCAAAGACTTTAGGAATTAAAATGAAAACAAATGTCTTAAGCCCTTTCAAAAGGCTGTCCCAGAATCCCAGGAAAGAAAAGCCAAATGTTTACTCCCTAGAGCCTAAGGAAGAGGTACCTTTGGCAGAGCCTGAAGTATCTCTCTAATGGGGATCACTAGAAAAACAGGTTCAATGATGCTAAGTAGCTCTCTGAAGACTCAACAAAACAAATTTAGGGTTATTTCATCAGCAGCGTCCATTCTAGAGGAGATAATGGCTGTGTGTGCTTAAAAATATCTCGCATTACTTATTTAAAGTATAATTTGGCATAAGCAGCCTTATGAATAAGTAAAATTAAGCCTCCAGTTTCGTTTCAATACCCTTTTAGTAGAACAAAGCAAAGCAGAGCATGACCCATCCCAACCAACAATGGCTTCCATTATCTTCTGTTCAGCAGTAATGGCGTGGGAAAGCTAAGCTGCACAAGCCTTGCTCTAGATAGAGATCTAGATGTTTACTTGATGTGAAGTCTGGGCCTTGCCTCAAAAGATTTACATAACTGGAAACTCAAATGTTTGGGTGTCTCTATCAATAATGGCGTTTCGACGGTTCCTGTCTTGTGTTTTAATAGTCATTTGGTAGCAGAATTCTAAATATATTGGATAACTGCAAAGCTCCAAATGACTGTGGCCCACTGTTTCTCACTGAAATATTCATTGCAATGGTTTGGGTGAGGCCCCAAAGGAAGCAGCCTCAGCTTTGAAGCTGAGCGTGCTGCCCATCAAGAGTGGGAGGCCGGGCTCCCCTCACCCCATCTGGTTTCCTTTCTCTTTTCTTTTGTCTCTTTGGATGTAGGCAGTGCTAAGAAAACTGCTAGTCAAATTGACTCCACTTATTAAATAAGTACTTTTAAGGCTTCGGCGTCATAAGCTTTTCAGTTTGGCCTGTTTTTCTTGACACATCCCACCTTAATAGTGAGCTGAAAAATACTGTACTCGTTTGAGAATCAATCTACAAGACAGTGATCCAAATAGGATTAATTCTTTAACCAGAATTCAGAGACTCTAAAGTCTTCACCCTTCTTGTTTATTACAAGGGCATATTGGAATGAATGAGGTCAGGTGGCAGCACACCCATAGGCCGCGCTGCTGTTTGTGCATTACGTTGGCATTTCATGGCTAGTGGATAATGAGTTCGCTGTTACGCTTACGAAGCTATGACATTTTTATAACGTCTCTCAAGATACCTTAGGTGGGGAATGGGGAGATGGTCCAGGGAGCAAAGTGCTTTCTCTTCAAGCATAAGGGTAAGATTTGGAATCCCCAGGACCCACGTAAACTGCTGTAGAGTACAGCGATGTACATTTGTAACCTTGGTGCTCAGAGGCAAGACCAGCTGGATCCCAGAGGTTTGCTCATGGCCAAGCAGTCTAGCTGAATCACAGTGAGTTCCAGGGTCACAGAGAGACCATGCATCAAAACTGTGGTGGCCAGGAATTGAGGAAGATGTGTGATGTCATCTCCTGTCATCTACATAAGGACACACCCACCTACACCCATGCATGCTTGTATGTACAAAACACACACACACACACACACACACACACACACACAAACAAACGTACACACAAATAGAGATAAAATAAATGATGGAATAAATGGAAAGGGAATCCTAGATGGAATTTACATCAATAGGGAAACTCTAAAATTAGTTGGCAGTTATAACTTTTCCGTTATGACTAGCAGAGCTTTTCTCATTTGAGAAGACATCAGCCTTTGCTTGTTATGCCAATGCAAATATTACTCTATCTCCACTGCTCTTCCGTTTTGTTTGATCACACAACAATGGCTCAACTAGCTGCAGATATAAAGCTCTTAGAGAGAGGGACCTAGGATATTACTCATTTTGTGGCTTTGGGGACGGCCCTTAAAAGAAGGGTTGTTTAAATTCCTAGCATAGGAAGCCTCATTTGGCCCTTTTCTTTTCCTCTTTCTAATTTTCCCATGAAATGAGAATAATTGTAGGAAGCTGGAAATAACAGTGGAATCCGAACAGGTTGCTGATTTTAGAATGTGTTTTAAGCACTAAAATATTGTTTTCACAGGAAAGCGTCAGCAAAGCTTCGAGGCATAAAAATGATCAGTGTCCTGGCACTTACTTCAGAACTGCAATTAGAAAGCTCAGAGCCCCTGGAAATCCAACCACACTTTTCCCTCGTATGGAATCGTAGGACTATATAGAAGGCAATTTTAAGAGCATCATTGGGAATTATATGGTAGATTAATAGAATAAATGAAAAGATTGATCTAAAAGTTACCCTTTAACTTAGTGAAGATTCTATTTGTAACAGATATGCTAGTTCATGGGAAAGTTTACTAATACATAAAAACATGGGTTAAATAGTTGAGCTATTTTGATGAGAATGCCTCCCTCCCCCCACACACACACCAGAGGCTCAAGTATCTGAACACCTCTTCCCTAGCTAGTGGACTTGTTTGTGAAGGATTAGGAAGAATAGCCTTGTTGAAGGAGGTGTTATATGAGGAACATGCTTTAAGGTTTCAAAAGAGTCACACCATCACAGCATTCTTAGCTTTTCCTGCCTACCTGTCTATCTATATATCTGTGTGTCTGTCTGTCTGTCTATCTAGCCATTATCTGTCTGTCTGTCTATCTGTCTGCCTTTCTGTCAGTCTGCTTGTCTGTCTACTTGCCTCATGGTTATGCTTCAGAGTATGAGCTCTTGGTTACTGCCGTGCTTACCACCATGATGATCATGGACTCCTATCCCTCTGGAGATAGAAACCCCAAATTAAGTCTCTAATAAAATGTCATGGCTGTGGTTTCTTATCACAAGAATGGTAAGCGCATTGATTGAATGTTATAGAACTAAAAATAAATTTATAAAGAACCTAAATGAAAAAGGCATATATTTGGATTGAGTATAGAAAAGAACAATAAACTAGATTAGTGGTTGGTCACTAGTTCAAACCTTTGGCAAAACAAAGTATGTTTTACAGAAACTATTCTGTATTTGGAATTTTGGATATTTAGGTTTTGCGAATAAGCCAATAGAAAAAATGTTGACAGCTGAAGAGATGGTCCAGCAGTTAAAAGCATGGAATGGTCTTTCAGAGGTCCAGGGTTCAATTCCCAGCACCTACTTGGTACTTTACAACCATCTGTAACCCCCATGCCAGAGATTCTAACATTCCCTTCTGGCATCCATTAGCAGCAGACATGTAAATGGTCCAGTCATTCATGCAGCAAAACACACTTACACACACACACACACACACACACACACACACACACACACAGAGAGAGAGAGAGAGAGAGAGAGAGAGAGAGAGAGAGAGACAGGGACACAGGGACACAGAGACAGAGACAGAGAGACAGAGACAGAGAGAGATGAGATGGAGAAAGAGAAAGACAGAGACAGAGACAGAGAGATAGAAATTTAATAAAAGATGAAATTTTCTCTACATTAGAGATGAATATCATTAATAAGAATTAATATAGTCATTGGATTTAAGCTTGACATCACATTTTGCTCATACATTAAAGTTTTAAGATCATATACTTGCCCCAAAATATTGATGGTAAAGACTTGCATTCCCCAGTAGCCACTCTGTCTCTTCAGCTCTTTCAACTTCACTTTGGGGATTAGCACAGTTATTTAGGTAAAAGCATCTGCCATTCTCGGTTTTAATCAGTGATATCAGTGATATATTTGGGCTCCAAGGGCCTCACAAAATATCTTAGATGATTTCCTTAAAGAAAAGGTTTCTGGAGACAGAGAGATTCCTGTTTCCTACGCTTTCCCAGAAACAACAGCTCTAGCATTTCTGGAAGCCAGGGATGGTGCACGATAGAGCTAACTGGACTGAGTTCTAGGAAACCTTACCTTAAACTATTCATGAGAGAACATTATTTTATCTAATTCTTGACTTACATTTTAGTGCTTCTTAGTAGTCGCCCTTCAGATGACTCGGCTAATAGAGAACATGGTCTCCTTCATGCTGCAGTAAACATTTAGAAAGAGTAATGACTTTACTGAGAGGAGAGCCATATGTGTCTATTGCAATGCTTAGCCTTAGCTATTTTTGCCTATGTTTCCTTGCAAATACGTTTGTGCACACACATACATGAAGATGCCTGAAGAGACCAGCCAAGGGCATTGAGTTTCCCTCAAACTGGAGTTACAGGCAGCTGTGAGCTTCTCAGTAGGGAGTGAAGGAAGCTTTGAGAGAATGAGTAAATGAAGCCCTAGTGAATGTGTATTGTTGACACGGGCACATCCATGTCAACCACCAATATAGTAGACCTATGGGAAGACAAAGCCTCCCCCTGACGCAGATGAGGAGCAGAGGAATGGCAAAGCCTTCCTCACTATAAATATGAATGTCAAATGTGTGTAAGCACCAGCAGTTGCAGCTTCTTCCCCTGAGAGAACACGAGAGGACTGACCTACAGAGCTTCCTACCAACACTAGCTAACCCCTCCTCCTCTGCTGTACATAATAAACTCACTGTCATTCTGGGTCGCTGCCATGTTGAGGGCACTCCATCAGAGCTCACACAGCCTAGCCAACCTTAGACTTTTCATGTCCATGTGTCTATCATTTCTTTAATATCTGTCCTTTTTTCACTCCCTCACTGCATCGAGTCAAGTCAAGGTGCCAAGCCATGCTGAACACCATACTTCCCTATGTATCTGTGGGGACTCGAACCTGGCTATTCTGCGAGTACAGCAAATACTCTATACCAGTGAGTCACATCTCCAGGCCATTTTTAAGTTTTTATTTGTATTTTTTATTTACTTATTGTCAATTATTCTTAATAGCTACTATTGGTAGCCTGATGGTTAAGTTTGGCCAAAGGTCTATAAATAATTGCTATATATGATAGAATCAAAAAATGGCAATATTTCTGTAATTACTAGGGAAGAAATGTATAAAACTACAAGGTACATGGATATAAATTATGAATAACGTGAGGAATCTATTCTTCTTCACTATTTCAATGATGCCATATAAATCCAATGAACATCGTGTCTGCACACTGAACTATTAGCTAATAAATTATTTTATGTGACCTGTTATTCCTTATTTTAACTTCAACCAATTAGAATGCAAATTAATTGTTTTTGAAGAAAATTATCTTATTCATTATTTAGCTATTTATTCACTTTTTCTCTTCAAAATTGCAAATTATAAAATACACATGATTTAGTAGTTGGGTGACATTAGTGCTGGGCTGTTCGAATGATGATATCCCTACTATAGATGGTACACTATTTTTGTCTGAATTTCAGGACTCATCAGTTTACCTTTTCATCCCTTGCGGCAGAACATATTTAATTATCTATTTCCACAGTTGAAATGACAAGACTTTCTCAGTAGGGTTGTTTTTAAATTTCTCAGAACCCACAGGTACAGCTGCTCCATGAATAGCAAGAAAAAGGCAAAGTAGAATTATGCAAACAGCCTTTGGAAAACAATTCCTTCTACACTTACTTCAAGGAAGGTGTCTGTGTTTAAAATCTAATGTGACCAGACATCCTGTTGCTACTAGTCACCCTGAAAGAAATGCTGCATTTTACAGATTATCTTCTTTTGGCAAGAAAAGAGACTACATAATTAATTTTAATAACTAATAACATTAGTAGGGTGCCAGCCTGTCAGGCTTATGTCCCAAATACTTTTAGTGATTTGACAGGTGATGACATTCAAAACTACAAGGTGCTAAGCTGCATGTCTGCTACCTAATGACGACTTGACATAATAGAAAACTTCTATAATCTAGAATAGTTTCATACATTAATATTTCTGCGGGAATTGTATGACTGTATCAGATATAACAAGTACCATGTCATCAGCATGCTGGAGTAGTCTTCTAAAATTTTTGATTGAGTGAGACACTATGATACAATCAATTGAATAAACATTAAGATTAAATACACAGAGGTTCAAATCTCACCCCAATTCGTTATCTGTAAGAGTGTCTCTTAATTTATTTATGTACAAAATAATTTAATTATTTTTAAAATGATTATAGTTAATAGTAATTTTTAAAGAGTGCTTCAAAACGGCTAACAAGGCAGATGTGAAAATGCTTCGTTCGTTTTGAAGTAGAAGCAAAAATCAGTGTTCTCCATCTAGAGTGAAAATAGCAGAGGACACATGAGCTGGGTGCTAAGGTTTAACTTCCTGTGTCGATTTTCAAAGTCTGAGGAAGAATGTGAGAGAAATGTGTTGGTGCAAGAAAGAGGGATAGCAATAAGACTCTGAAGAGGGGAGCAAATGGAAACCAAAGTAGAAAAGCATCTAGTGAAGAAGCAGGAGAAGCACAACCAGGGCAGGATGTGCGAGCAAAGAAAGGATGCCTTCTCCGCTGATGGCTTATATTAACACAATGGGTGAAAGAGGGAGATGAGAGGGGAGGGAGGGGGAGGGGAGGGGGGGGAGGAAGGAGGGGAGGAAGAGGGAGGGGAGGGGGGGAGGGGAGGGAGGGGGGGGAGGGGGGAGGGGAGGGGGAGGGAGACTGTAGCACGCCACACAATGTTGATAGGTTTCCACCTTGACAGAAATATATCTTACTGATTATCCCAACCATGTGCATGACAACATGAATGAAGGGTTAGGTTACAATTAGGCAAAATGGATCCCATTCTTAAAGAACTCATGAGTAGACATGAACATTTACTTTGGAGATTGAATGCCTAGAGACACTTCAGGGAATGCACATAGTCAGGTTATACTGATTACGCTTTAACTGCCTGTGTTTAACTGAAGTTCCAGAGAAACTTCAAGCAATAATGAGCATAATCAGGTTGTGCTGGGCAAATCAGAAACTCATGGGGAAGGTACTTTTTTTTCTTAAACTTCTGGAGCAGTTGCATCATAATTAAGTCATGATTAATTCTGTTTGTGCACATGCACATGTTTGTGTGTGTGTGTGCGTGTGTATGCAGGTATGTGCATGTACTTTTGTGTGTGCATGAATGTGAATATGTGTGCATGTATGTGAGTATATGTGCATTGTGTGTGCATATGCACGTGCATGTACTTATGAGTGCATGTGTGTGTATAAATGTGTGTGTGTGTATAAGTGTGTGTGTGTGTGTGTGTGTGTGTGTGTGTGAGAGAGAGAGAGAGAGAGAGAGAGAGAGAGAGGTGGTTGTTTTGTCTTAAGATTAACTCTACTCCTTACAAAGAAACAAAATCATCTTAGTTTCCAGGAGGTGGTTTGGAGTTTTGGAGTTAATTATCAACTACAGGATCCTGACACGTTAAATTTGGAGTGGCTTCCTGTGCTATTTTTAAAATATGTTACCATTGAATTTCAGCGAATCCTATTTAAAAACTGAAAGCATGTAGTATTTGGTTGTATTTTTAGGGATATATTTGTATTCAAAGCATGAAAAGGAACTTCATGGTAAATGCTTCATTTAAGGTATAACTAGAGAATTTTTATGTATTCCCGGGAGCCCATTTTCACTTAGCTTATCACTGGAAGCCCTTTGGAAAGCTATCCAGAGTCAAATGTCATCACTGGGAGGAAATGGGATCTTGTGAGCACAGCTGAGGTAGGCTGTCAGACCTCTTTCCAGGGTGTTCTTTAGCATCTGTTCTCATTGTTCTCTTAAATATATAAAAACTCATGATTCAGGTCTTGTTTAGGCCAGAAAATGCTTGAGAGACAGAGTCTCACAGCAGACCTCCTGGGTGTCTATTTAAAATCTCTCAGACCCCTACTTCTCTATATTCCTTGATCCCTAGGTGGAGGAGCTGTGTTAAAGATTTTTTTCTTGAGGCTTGAATCCTCCATAATCTGTCGGTCTCTGCGTTGTGTCCACTGTGGTTTTCTTTAGTCATCTCCAATTTTTGTGAAGAGAATGGTTTTGATGAGAAGTGAGAGCTGTTCTTATCTGCAGGTATAAGGATATTTTAGAATGTAGTTAGGAATTATTCTGGTCTACTAAAGTGGCAAGAACTGGCTAGGTCTCCAGTATCAGGCATGATTAGCCTCCTGTTGGGCGGCTCTCAAATCCAACTCCAGAATTGTTGATTGGCTCCAAGATACGAGTATAATAACTATTTCACCTTTAGAGCTTTTTTTTCCTATTTTTAAAAAGATATGGAAACTTAGTGTCAGTTAGAGATGCTTTATAAAATTCCTGCTAAGGATAGCTGAGAAATTTGAGAAATAGGAATGTAGACATTATTTTAATAAGGTAGGTATATCCAATGCCAACATTTTTATTTAAGCTATATTATTCTTGATGTGAATCTACTCCATCTCTATGTCTATCTCTGTTCTCTCTCTCTCTCTCTCTCTCTCTCTCTCTCTCTCTCTCTGTCTGTCTGTCTGTCTGTCTCTCTCTCTCTCTCTCTCTGTGTGTGTGTGTGTGTGTGTGTGCATGAGTGCGTGCATGTGTGTGTGACTATGGGCATGGGTGTCTCTCTGTGTGTGTAAAAGTATTTGTGGAACGTGCATTTATGGCCATTGATCAAGTTAATTTCATTAAGCAATCCTGCCATCATTTGCTTGTGAATTATTTGTGTTCACAAAAACTGCATACATAACAAAAAACAACAATGTTCAGAGCATCAACCATCAACCCATCTTTTATATTATTGTACCTACACCCATACATCAGTGCAGGTCTCAGAACTTATTAGAGAAGATCCTATGTACAGTTAATTCAGAAACTTACAACTTGTTGAAGTTCAAAGAATAAGTTTCAGTAGAGTCCTCAGTCACACGCAGAATACCTATGTATCACTACTGACACAGATGTTGAGGCAGGATCAGAGCAAAACAGTGTCTTCTGAACAGGAAAGGACTCATGCATTCATGAGCTCATAGCATCTGTGCTTGCCTGCACAAAACCTGCACAAGATAAAGCCAGTAAACACTCCGATATGGAAGAAGAAAGGGTTCATTAATTCCCCTGTGTCTAATTGAGGAGTTATAGACAAATGAACTGAGGAGGAAAGAAGCATTAGTTTCTTTTAAGAGTTTAGCCTCTGGAGGGTCCATCATGTTCTAATGGATGGTCTCACACTCACAAGTATACTGGCAGTATGTAGTGAGGATTATGGTTTCTTTTTTTAAAAAATCCAGTTATGTTATGTGAATATGTTTTTGTTTCAATCCCGGATATGTGGTAAGAGACAGCTTCACAGCAGGTGATTATGATTTGCCTCATGCACTAGTAGAACTGTGATCTTTACCAACTGCAGAGAGTTTAATTATGGGAACTCTGGAGAGGGTAAAAATAAGAGAGCCCCAGGAGGGCTTTTAGTAGCTGCTGCTCCCCTTGCTGCTGTCCCTGCTGCTCCTGGTTGGTGTCGTGGTTTGACAAGAAGAAGAAATTGGAAATATTCTGGAGACAAAGATTCAACTTGTTCCAGAGAACCTTATGCCCCTAATCAACAGGTAGTAACCTAAAGAGGTCTATATCTGTCTTTCCTTCTAACCCTCTTTCTCTCCTACCTACTGTTGGGGCATTGGAAGGGGTTAAGGTAGAATAAAGATTGGAAGGGAGATGGAGGTATAGTAACCCAATAAAATAGTTTAAAAAATAGTGTTAACAGCAGTACAAAAGGCATTTAATTGTTTATTTAAAAATAATAAAATGTTGGAAAAGTAATTGGTACTGATAAGTGATGGTGGATCTGGGAAGAGTTATAGGGCAAAGTTGAGGTTAATATGATCAAAATATATATGAAATGCTCAAAAAATAATAAAAGTAAATCATATTGATGAAAAATTCAATAACCTTGTATAGAAATCCTCCAGATATATTCACTAATATTTACTTTGTGTTATGGTCCTCATTGGAGGCAATCAAATTTTCAAAAGAACACCATTTTTAGAATGAATTTTAAAGATGAAATAAAGCAAAATAAGCAATGCCATATACTGCACAAAGAAGGACTTGGTGCCAATGTCATACCAAAAACTTGTGGCAATATTTGAATTCAGTAACAATAATCTGGAGTCCATACACACTGCAATTCTTTTTTACTATGTCTCAGGGACCAAATTCTCAAAACTGCAACACAAAAGTTTTGAACCCCTGTAGTAATTTTCATGGGAAAGATGAAAATGGATTATTGAAGATCTGTGTCTCACCATAAGTCACCCTGCCTCTACCAGGGTATAAGCCAGCATCCCATTTCCTTCCTGGAGCCAATTTAGTAATTTTAGTAGAAGCCTCATCAAAAGATGAGTTCTACAGGGAAATGGGATCAGCAAGGGAACAAAGAAGAAAATTAGATGGGGCATTTCCACAGCTGCTCACCATAAATACAACAGTAGCTTAGTGAAGGAAAATGGGAGACTCTCACAAACTAGGTAAGTCAGTTACCATCTATTCTTAAAATATACTCATGAGGTCCCTTTGTTGATACTAGTTAACTTTGAAAGGAAAACAAATTAAAATGTATGCATTAAAAGCCAAAAGAATGATTCAGCAAGGATAGAAACTAGCCACCCATGCCTGACAACCTGATTTTTATCCCTGAACACCAGGCTTGAAGGAGAGAACTGACTTCCAAATGTTGGTCCTCCTTCTCCCAAATGAACATGACACCCAGACACCTACACACAAGCACGCATATTACATACACACATATGCAAACACACACACACACACACACACACACACACACACAGGTGGGGGAGATGCTGTTGCTGCTGCTGATAATGATGATGATGTTAAAGCCTATTTATATTATTTTTATTTGTTGTAAAATGCCATGACCCAAAGTGGCCAATAGAAAGAACTACTTTGGTTCATGATCCCCACCAGAGTCCATAATGGTGGTGGAGGCCTAGCAGAAGGCAGATAGAACAGAAAGCTAAAAGAATGACGTCGTCAGCCACAAACATGAAGCAGAAAAAGCAAAATGGAAATGAGTTGAGGCTACAAATTCTCAAAACCTACCTATAGAAATCACTTCCTCCAAATGGACCATACCGCCTTCTTTTAGGGCCACCAAATGAAGACCAAGTATCCCCTGAATCTATGGAGATATTTTTCATTCAAACCAACACCTAATCTCTGTTTTAAGAATTTGTACGAAGAAGGAGAGGAGAAAGAATTAAAGCAGCTTTCTATTAGTGTAACTTTCAATCAGGCTCCTGGAGGATTTAACTCCAAGGAATATTTTGAAGAAGTTCAGAGAGCTACCCTGAGAATGGATTTGAATTTCTAGAATGTGATAGGTCCATTTTATATAAGGGAACATAGATAACAGTTGGTGATACTGCCTAGAAGTGGCAAGAGATGAGAGTGGAAAGACAGAACAATGATTAATGTATAACTGTAGAAGGTCACAAATGTATACATATGCACACATGCATATCATATATTTATATGTATATATATGCAAGTATATATGTGTATATATATGTATATACATATATGAAGCATAGTCATCATTAATATTTAACGTTGCTTTTACTGCCCCTTAAATCCTAACTATAAACACAAAAATAGCATGGTTTACAAGTTCCTTGATATCTCTTCTACGGCTCTTCAAAAGGACTTGGCCCTCAGTGGCTTCTTACTTAGATCATATTACTTAATACTGCAGCCAAAGTGTTTGCCACTCATTTGAGTTATGGTAAAGTTGCCTTGTTTGAGTACAGTAAATCAATGAAGATTAAAAATAAATAACCAGAGTTGTCTTGCCCAGGGATAAGATACAGCTTCACCAGCAACATGACTTAACTATAATGGGCCATGGTGGCTGAGATCCTTGTATTATCATTTAACTTCCTATCCATCATCCCACTTTTAGAGAACTACCTCTTCTGTTTGTAGAAACAAATGCATATGTTTAGAATGACAAGAAAACAAGAACTAATGGAGGAAACCTAAGTGTAATTCAAACACAGTTATAGAAGTTAAGAAGAAGCAGGATTTCTAAATACCACGGGAATAGAAAATGAGTAGAAAGAAATGAAAATTTTCAAATACAGTGACTCCAGTCTTATTTAACAGGGTCCTATGTACCAAGACAACTGGGTTATGCTCGTCAATATAATCAACACCTTTAGGAAAAATCATTATGCAATATTCCTTCCTCATCACACTTGCTTTTCCCTAGAGAAGTCAGATTCCCCAAGAACCTTTCACTGATTTATTCTTTAAGCAAGGGTGGCAGGAAAAATAAATTGTAATGTTACCAGCTGGCTCAGAATTACCCATAGGGAGAAAACTATCATTGTTTAGAAAAATACCTTGGTATTCTGTTTTAGATGTGTGAACCCTGAGGACGTGGTATGGAAGAATGATACCAAGAACAAAAGGTTTAATTTTTACTCAAACAGAAAAGGCAGAACTAGATTCCTAAATAGATGACGTTTGATGCAGATAGAATGTGGTGCAAGGACAGAACAAGCCAATGTGATCAGAAACTAAAAACACTGAATTTGTCACAGACAAATTCCTAGTGGGTGACTGGCAGCCAAAGATCAAGCAGAAAAGAGCACCATTAAATAGTTTGGTCATTATTGCTGCCCTCAAAGTCTCTTCTTGATAAAACCTACTGTATCTAGAAATTATTTATGTGTGTATCCATTTTGAAGAAATAGGAGACGGATAGTACAATCTTTTTCAACACAGAGCAGAGTCCTGAGCAAGAGTAGGTGTTGAGAAACTCAAGAATAAGAGTGCAAAGGAGAGAGAGCTCTAGTAGATGTGGTCATGAGAATGTCACTGGAATGTTGCAAACCCCAGGTTTGCTATCGAGAAAGATTGGTTGCTGCAAATTTAGATAAATTTTGATTAAGTGAAAATTTAGATGGCAGCAGTCTTAAACTTTGACTGTTTGGGACAGGAACAAATACTACACTGACACATTTCTCACCAGTTCATTGTGCAAATAAAGGAAAGAAGAAAGGAAGAAAATGTAGAAATACACCCAGGAATGAAAAAAAAATACCAAAGTCCCAAAGAAAAGAAAAACTACCATGGCTGGAACCAAGTGACTAGGCTAACATGACAACGTACGGGTCAAAAGGGCCACAAATAGCATCCTGGGAAACTTTCAGTTTTCTGTTTTTTTTAATGTCTTTAGGATTATTTATTTTTATGTTAGGACAATTTAAAGGTTTCTAGGAATTTGTCTCAAGTTCAATGGCCACTATCCAATTGTCAACATAACGAATACTTCTGATATGAGACTCATAAGAGCTTAACTCTGATTCTAATAAGCATCTAAAGATAAAGCAAGAAAAATGTAAGCTATTCTTACAAAAAAAAGCAAGAAGAAATGAGTGAAATTTTCCTTAATATGTGTAGTCTAGAAATTAAATTCCTAGACTAAGACGTTTTAGAAACAGAGCTATATTATAAATTAATAGTTTAGTAGACAGCTAAAGACAGATATGGAAATTATTTGGGATGAGCATAAGGAGTACACATCAGGAAATCTATGACTCCTATGGAATTGATTGTTTTCATTTAGAATTATATGACTCCCCTAGTCATTTGTAGAGATGGGAAATCTTTCATGAGGCTATAATACCAGGCAAAGAGAATGTACTACTCCCAAATAGGTGGGCAATGTTGCAAGATCATAACCTCACAGTAACTGAAGAATTCTATAAAAAAGACATACAGCTTCTCAAGAATATCAATTAACACCACATGTCTTAAGATGCACTAAACATGTTTCATGCGCTATTTCAGTTCATGTAAAAATCCTATGGAATCTATTTTTATTTGGATATCTATTTTTATTTGTTTCTTTTAAATGAAGAAACTAAGGCGGAAGGTAGTTTCTAAGACTCTAGTTACCTACCTTAGGTCACCCTGTGGTTTAGACATGACCATTGCTTGTCCTTGCATAGGCATCTTGCCTCACCTTATATCCTAGACCAAGTCATTCAGAATAAAAGTCTAATAAATCCCTTGGTAATGAACATTCACTATTGCTCTGTTTTCTTCACTAATCCTTCACTAGCTCAGGCTCTGAAGTGTTTTCATCTCCAAAACATAAGATATGTGGCAATGGTGTAGACATTGGTGGTAAGTGGGAGCTGGCAAGGGAACAAGAAATCTCCAAGAAAAAGCTGGGGAAATGGCTACTAAATCCTGCAGGTGAGTTCATCCATATTGTGTCACAGAGGGAAAAATTATCAAAAAATTTTCTATAATAGTGTGCAAGACCAAAAAAACCAACAAAATAAACTCCAAGATCTGGCTCTCTGGTTTCAACTTCAGCAGAAAACACAAAGAATCCATGGCTGAGTATGATAAAGTCCATCCCATGCAAGAGAGATGGCCTAAGAATGAAAATCTGGGCTTAGAAACAGAAATCTGGTCAATGGTGTTATCAACCAGCAAGAGGTCCTCAAGGTGGCATGAGGCATGGGGCTGAAGTACAAGCTAAGAGTTTGTCTCCGAGGTTTGTTTAAACGTCTTTGAGACTTAAGGACATATCTCACATGTAAGCCCAGGCAAGTTCTAGAACTACTACCTGGCCATTCCACAGAAATGAAGAAACAATAAGTTGTTATGCTTTTAAGCTAATTAAACCTTTAAGGTGATTTCACAGTAGCAGTTGGCAAATCCAAGAGTTATTTACAATTAATTTTTTAGCATGATACATTTAAATAAAAATCTACATTGAACTTAAATCTAAATGTAAACATTATGACTTTCACTTGTCCTTTATTTCATATAAATTAAGTATTTATTCATCAAGAGATTATTCATAATCGACATCCCAATTTCTTTTAAGATAGACTGGTAAAAACTTCCCAATCGGTCCTTCTTGAAGAGAATGGATATATTCGGTGTAAAGGAAGTCACTGCGGATGATGTGTCTGAGGGCTAATGTATCACCTTTGGGCACATTTGTGTGAATTCATGTGACTTAATCTTACAGTTTATTAACTCTTTGATCCTGAGTCTCCTCATTGATCCCTGGTTCTCACAATGGCTGTAAAAAGCAATAGCGCTGTGCCTTGAATGAAGTAACATTCACTTCCTGTCATTGTTAGCTATCAAGAAATGAATTTTAGCTTCCAGAACGTGAGTCAAACACACTCAAGCATTAGACCAGTTCCGAAAGGGAAGCCTAGTTCTAGCCTAAGACAAAGCAAGTAGGCGTTATATTCCAATCAGTGGACCACAGGAAGGTAATCCATGGGGTAGTTCTGCTAAGCCAACTTTGCTATGAGAATCCCCCAGCTCTGCTTTCCAAGGCTGGAATTATAAGTGGGCCTTGTGCTCAAAAGGCATGTATGTAGGCTCCCGGGACCTAAAACCCAATTCACATACATAACCCCTGAACTATCTCCTCATTCCCTCAATATATAGCTTTTTGGCTTAACTCCTGGCGGATTCTTTCCACCTATGTATGTATCGGGACCATTGAGTAAGCTCTGTCAGTTTTCACTTTTGAAAGTCTGAGAAGTCTTCCTTAAGAAAGTAAATGCCTAGGACTCAAACTGGTCTTATTTGACTTGGCTGGCAGAGCAAGGGTGAGAACTTAGAAATAGCTCTCCAGAGAGATTAATCTCAGTGCTGTCCTTCCGAATTACTTAAACTTCCAGAACTCTTTCAGATAAAAATTATTTAAATAATGACTAATGCATAGCTATTTACATACGTAGGATCTTGAGACAGGAAAGAGAAGGGGGAAAAAGAAAGAGAGACGAAAGGGAAAGTTAGTATCAGTGAAGTGAAATAAATTTATGATGTGGCCGTTCTTTGAGGTTTGGCTTAACCTGTATGAAGATATAAGGGAAGGAAGGTACTGATACTAGCTGATCCCCACTATAAACTATGGGCCAAGTGATTAGCAGCCATTTGAGTCTGTATTAGAAATCTGATTTAGAGAAAAAAAAAACAGAGCTTATTATCAAATAAAGTATGTAACAGATACATATCAGTTGTGAAATTGTAGACAAACTCAACTTCTCTGAACCACTTTCTTTATCTTGGGAAAACAAATAGCAGTGCTCTCATCAGAAGGAAATTGTTGCTAATTCAACCTATATCATGTTGTCTCCATGTCTTAGAAGGGCCCACTGAGTTATATCCCTGACACAATGAAGTCAATAAGAAGCTATATTACTCACAGGTTAACCACTTGAAAGACAGTTTAAGTTTATATAGTAAGATTAAAACACAAGACTATACTGAGATCAAAACACAAGAGACAGTCCAAAACCTAATAACAATAGCAACAACAAAACAGGACATTTTATGCTTGTAATGGCTTTTCCAGCTGTGCATACATTGTATGGTGTGTAACTGCTCCTTCAGACTATCCTGGAGAATGGAGCAAAGCTCCTAAGATCCAGGAAGTGAAAAAAACGAAGCTCAAAAGTAAAAAGGAAGTTAGAAGTTTCTGAAAGTTAAGGACATTCACAGGGCTCTCCTTGAAGTAATAAATATTGTTGCTGAGATGAGATAATTCAGATCACCGGAACTGCCTTCAAGTTGGGTAAGGTTGGACAAAGTACTGCAGGGTTACAATTTTCATGAGCCACCATCCTTTCTGGGTTGACCTTTTCTATAAAGTAGCTTCTTGGAAGTCACCCCAGTGAAGTTGTTGGTTCAATGAGTCAGACTTAGATGGAGTCTTGTCTTTGGTTTTTGTCAGTCCTTTACACAGAATATATAGATCTTACTCAGTATTCCCTCAGAAACAGTCCCAGAGCAACATAACTCCACAGACTGCATAAGTGAAGCACAATTATTTTCATTTATGAAAATTACTTTACCTATTTTACTGTGGGTTTTGTTGTGTGGTGCTGGAAATCAAAGGCTGGATCTTGCTCATGATAACAAAATCTCCCACACTTAAGCTGCATCCATTGCCTGAAGATGATTTCTAGAAAAACAAAACATCCACAAAAAATTAAATATGCCTAGTATACAGCATATCTTTAAGAAATGGTTTCTGTTATTAACTAGAAGACTGGAGTTATAAAGAGAAAAATGATCAATTAGCAGCTGCAATACAATGTGTGCCTTATCTGAGTCTCTCTAACAGCTAAGGGGAAGGTGCTACTGCCATGACTCGTTCATAGTGGAAGCAGCTGAGGGGAAAATGTTTAAAATAATGTGTCAAAGTCCTGACTTCTACTGTACATGCCAAGGTCCAAACTCAGACCATTTGGCCCTATACACGTACACAAATCAATCACACTGTGCTAAGTAGGGAATTCATATGTTCACACATGACTAGAAATCAGAGATTCATGAGAACACTTGGAATAAAGTAAGAAATAAAGTAAACCTGGATAAAGTGAATTTAGGAGACAGCCATTTAAGTGGCACTGACAGTGCAGAAACCGTCTAGTTTGATTGATACTGTGAACACAAGACCAGTGCCATCCCCACCTCCACCCCCATCCCCATCCTCTGCCTAGCTCACATTCAGCGTGTTACTTCAGAGAGTATTTTCAAATACTCTGTGTTTTTCAAATGTTTCAGTGTCTCATGTGCTGACGACTGCCTGAGATGTCAACAGGGTTAACTGAGCCTGAGTTGCGAGCCTCAACTCTGACTTTCAGGATACAGGAGAGATCCCATCCTCTTAGATGGGGTGGGAAAAAAATTAAATCCTGCTTCCCACTGGATCTTATAGTTTGTACTTTTCCCCCAAAACGAAACAAGGCAGTTGATCATGGATCTGTTTCAAAACAAAATAAAATGAAAAGATTTTCTGTATGAGAATGTTCCATGTAACATGATAAATTGTTATTTTTACATCTAGAGGCCCATTTGTATCTCGGACGAAGATAATCAGAATCGTCCAGCCACTATCACCATGCCATACATATTTGACACATCTTCCTTGTATATTCTCCAACTTCTACATAGGCTTTTCCCATACAGTGGCCATCAGTTACACGAGGCTGACTCTTAAGCACTTGAAAATGGAGCCAGTTTAAATTGAGATGAAATAGGAGTTTAAAATACACAAGGCACATTGGAGTCACACTATGGCAAAATCATAATTTTAAATACATGCAATTTCAATTGAATAAAATGTATTATAAAATATAATTTTACATGCTGTAATTTATGTAGTGAGACTACTAGATAATTTAAAATTGTATACATTGGTTACATGTTGGACAGCAATGATCTGGGTTAAAGGTACAATTGAGTACTAATGTTCGCACACATTCTGTAAGATACTGATGGGCACAGGTAGAAAAAGACACGGGATTATTTAAAACATGCACCGACACACATTACAACTTTCAGCACATGGACCTTTCAGTGGAGATTCGCTACATGTTAAGTAAATGTCTGAAAGAGCAGAGCTAAAACGGGATTCACGAAAAAAAAAAAAATTCCAGGGCTTTAAAACACCCAGCATTTAGAGAAGGGACTATATTGACAAGAGTTTGCCGTTCTGCTGTCAGCTTTCGCTGAAGGGAGCTTCTGACTCCTGAGTTGCAAATATGCCCAGCGAGGCAAACATAGGAGGGAGCAGAATGTAGCTACTTATAGGTTAAAGAGACAAACAGAGAAAGCAGATGTTCTTTAGAAACAAAACCTGCTGTTCCCTGATGCTGAGAGATAAATGAGAGCGAAGAGTTCACGAGGAGAAAGAGCTCTTGTAAGAAGCCCAGCCCCACAGATGGAAGCTTGAAAATGTTCCATTCCAGCAAAGGGCATACGGGGCATAAGAGGAAACAGGAAACAGGCCAGCCTTCGCCTCCGAGGGCTAGGGTCCTCTGCTTGACATTTAAGGGCATACGGGGCATAAGAGGAAACAGGAAACAGGCCAGCCTTCGCCTCCGAGGGCTAGGGTCCTCTGCTTGACATTTATCTGCTCATCAGATACAAGTGTATCTCTTATAAGATAAGGAATGGTGAGCATACTATCACTTTATACATAATGCTCAGAATTCCATAAGGAAAAAAGTTCAGGTATGACAAAAATATAAAACAGCAGTAACAACAGAGAAACCAAAATATAAGAAAAAAAATCAAGCGGAAAAGCTAGTAGATGGTTCAGATATTGACTGAGATTCAGGCTCAAAGGAAACAATTATTCTGGAATCGGAAATAGAAGAAAAGATTAAAAGTCTCGACACAGAAGTTTTTAAAATGTTAATCATAATAATTATTTTTTTTTATTATTAACTTGAATATTTCTTATATACATTTCAGTGTTATTCCCTTTCCCGGTTTCCGGGCAAACATCCCCTCCCCCTCCCCTTCCTTATGGGGTGTTCCCCTCCCCACTCCCCCCATTGCTGCCCTCCCCCCAACAGTCTAGTTCACTGGGGGTTCAGTCTTAGCAGGACCCAGGGCTTCCCCTTCCACTGGTGCTCTTTCTAGGATATTCATTGCTACCTATGAGGTCAGAGTCCAGGGTCAGTCCATGTATAGTCTTTAGGTAGTGGCTTAGTCCCTGGAAGCTCTGGTTGCTTGGCATTGTTGTACATATGGGGTCTCAAGCCCCTTCAAGCTCTTCCAGTTCTTTCTCTGATTCCTTCAACGGGGGTCCTATTCTCAGTTCAGTGGTTTGCTGCTGACATTCGCCTCTGTATTTGCTGTATTCTGGCTGTGTCTCTCAGGAGCGATCTACACTTCTGCACTTCTTTGCTTCATCCATCTTATCTAATTGGGTGGCTGTATATATATGGGCCACATGTGGGCAGGCTCTGAATGGGTGTCCTTCATCTCTGTTTTAATCTTTTGCCTCTCTTCCCTGCCAAGGGTATTCTTGTTCTTTTAAAGAAGGAGAAGTATCTACATTTTGATCATCCGTCTTGAGTTTCATTTGTTCTAGGCATCTAGGGTAATTCAGGCATTTGGGCTAACAGCCACTTATCAATGAGTGCATACCATGTGTGTTTTTCTGTGATTGGGTTAGCTCACTCAGGATGATATTTTCCAGTTCCAACCATTTGCCTACAAATTTCATAAAGTCGTTGTTTTTGATAGCTGAGTAATATTCCATTGTGTAGACGTACCACATTTTCTGTATCCATTCCTCTGTTGAAGGGCATCTGGGTTCTTTCCAGCTTCTGGCTATTATAAATAAGGCTGCTATGAACATAGTGGAGCACGTGTCTTTTTTATATGTTGGGGCATCTTTTGGGTATATGCCCAAGAGAGGTATAGCTGATCCTCAGGCAGTTCAATGTCCAATTTTCTGAGGAACCTCCAGACTGATTTCCAGAATGGTTGTACCAGTCTGCAATCCCACCAACAATGGAGGAGTGTTCCTCTTTCTCCACATCCTCGCCAGCATTTGCTGTCACCTGAGTTTTGATCTTAGCCATTCTCACTGGTGTGAGGTGAAATCTCAGGGTTGTTTTGATTTGCATTTCCTGATGACTAAAGATGTTGAACATTTTTTTAGGTGTTTTCAGCCATTCGGCATTCCTCAGCTGTGAATTCTTGTTTAGCTTTTTCTGAACCCCATTTTTTAATAGGGTTATTTGTCTCCCTCGCAGTCTAACTTTTTTGAGTTCTTTGTATATTTTGGATATAAGGCTCTCTATTGTTGTAGATTGGTAAAGATCTTTTCCCAATCTGTTGGTTGCCGTTTTGTCCTAACCACAGTGTCCTTTGCCTTACAGAAGCTTTGCAGTTTTATGAGAGATCCCATTTGTTTATTCTTGATCTTAGAGCATGTTTCATTGGTGCTTTTGTTCAG